>NW_005841975.1:2155411-2191854 GCF_000455745.1 Alligator sinensis | reverse complement strand
GGTGTTTCTGGAGGGCTTTAGAATTGTTCATAGGCCTCATCACTCTCCCTCCAGTCACTAAAGCACTACTTTTGTTGGTGTTCTGGAAGATGAATTGTTAGCTATTTTTTCTGTCAACAGCAGAAGCTAAAGTCATTCCATAAATACAATAAATAGAATGAGAGAAACTGACTTTTAAAAAATTTAATTTCAAACAAAATGCTGTTTCTTGGATCTCACAGATTTATGGACATTTTACATTTTTTATGAATAGGAAGTTTAATTTTGTGGTTTGTCGCACATTTTTTTTCATTGATTAATAAAGTAAGGCGAAGAAGAAGACCGCTCTGATTTTTGCATGCAATTTTTTCTGTGTTTAGGGCACAGACTGGTTTTGTGTATAAAGTTAGTGATTAGCAGTCACATTTCTGTATGGACCCAAATTCCTTTGATTTATTCTTTTTTTTATTTCCGGGCTAATATCCCAAATAACTATCAAGTTCAGTAGTTGCTGTCCTGTATAAACAGTTTAGGGTCCTTTTTAAATATTAGCTTTGAGAACTAATGTTAATCTCAGTATAACTGTTTCTCTTTGTAAAGCTGAGAACCAATTTTGTGGCCAAGATAACAGAATTAGCTACAACATTATAGCTGAAGTGTTTATAACTCAAATGCTCCAATTCATGTAAAAATATGAATGAGGTAAAAATCATTTATTAAATTTCAGATGAAAGCTGTAAAAACAGTCACTTTAGAATATAATGTAGATTTGTAAGACAATGAAGTGCACAAGAAAGCCTTCAATTAATGAAACTTCTCCCAATAGCATGTCTCTTCCCTGGGATGTATTTTGCTGCCAAGCTAGAAATGCACAGAAATCCTGGTTGAAAGATCTTTAAACTACTTCCATGCCATATTGCTACTCAAAGTTGCTATGGTAAATCTTCTTTTGTGATGCATGATGTTTCAGGAACCAGTCGTTGTTGCTTAATGAATTGTGGACAAAGTCAATTGCTTTCCTTGATTCATTTTTTGGATGGTATTGCCTAAATATTGGTGTAATATTTTGAAGTCCCTACCCTACTGCCCCCTTCATAACGATTACAGATCTTTGCTTGGTTGTTTTGATCTTGTTCAAGCACTGGCTCTTCCAAAAATATGAACACACAGTTCTATATTTGCTAGAGGAAGGGAGCTAATGATCACATAAAATGATACAGTTCTTGGACATGCTGAAATGTTGTTTTGGGCAAGTTAGGGAGAGACTTTATTGGGTTTCTACTTCATACTTCAAGATATGGGAGTAGAACTTGTGGTTAGCATTCTCTAGCACCATGACAAATACCTCTGTGCATCCAGAAGTGTTAAAAGTTCCTTCCCAGAAGCCATCTTTACTCAATGTCAGAGGACAAGTGTTTTCACACTGAACAAACACCTTGGCTATACCATGCAGCTTGAGCTTAAAATGAACATTGCGATTGGCTGGCAGCAACCCAGAAAGGGGTTCCAGTAGTTCGTAGTCTTCTGCCCATTTACTGTAATACTGGGGGAAAACTGGCCATTTCACTTCAGTGTTTGGGCAGGAGATGAGGTAGTTGAAGATATAATTGTAGTTGCCTGAGTCAGCCTTCTTCTTGGTATAGATTTTAAGAACGAAGTTCCCTGAGTGGGGGAGATGGATCTTGAACTCAATCTGGGTTCCACGATGGATTTGCATGATGTATCGCCTTGTCACATCCTCAGTTAAGCTGCTGTTATCAGAGTGCAGTGAGGCTAAGACACTTAGATCTTTGCTCAAGGTAAAGGTGATGGAGCACCGGCCATCATTGGTGTGAATGATGGGGTCAGGGTGTGATGGCCTCAGGAACCCTTGTCGCTCTGTGAACCAGCTGGGCCCTACAGGCTGATGGAGGTCCTTTGGAAAACAAATGTTTTTGTCCACAGAGTTGCACTCAAGGGTATATTCCAGCACACAGTTGTAGAGGTCCTCGGAGCCTTTGTGGGGCTTGGCAAAGACCTCTAACTTGTGATTCCCAGTCATCTGGGGGTAGACCTCCAGCTTCATCCCATTTTTCTTTAAAGTCATTAAACCATGTTCCTTTGTTCCCTTCATCTTATACATAAATAATGCTGGAGAACGGCTCTCGACAGAGATGGTTGCTTTTCCATTTACTGTGAAGTACAAAAGAAAAGAGACGGTTTAGGCATTTACTTTTATATTGATATAAAATTCCTACATACAGAATGACCAGGAGGACTGCCTGTCCCACTGGGTCACCAGCCATCCTGGCACTGAAACAAAAGGGATGCAGTTGGTTGGTTATAACTTGTCAACTGCCTGTCAAATCTATGCCCTTCAGAAGGAACAGGGCAGAGGTGGGTCCTTGTTTTTAGGATACTTGCTTATATTTCATGAGACATGAAAGGGAATTGCCCATGGGTCTTGGATGCTGTAGGATATCAAAGCCTGCAGGAGCTGTTGCATTGCTTTCAGTTAAGTCTCTAGTTGCTCACACTTTAGGGAATTGCTAGGCTTGACCAGACCAAGGGCTCTATAGCTAGTCCCAAATGCTTCAGATGAGCCCTGTGGAAAGCAGCTGAGGTTAATGCTAAGTGTAGCAGGACACTAAGGTGCCTGCTACTACGAGAGCCAGGAAGGCTTGTCAGGTGCCGGTCGCCAAGGCAACAAAAGGGGGCTAATGAGTTACACCTGCCTAGCCGGCTGAAAGAAGGGCCAGGGCCTGGCCTATATAAACCACAGGCAGGAGGCCAGGCTGGGGGTTCCCTACCAGCAGCCAAGGCAGAAGGAGCTCCCTGCCAGAAAGAAAAGACAAATGGCCCTGCCAGAAAGAAAAGAGAAGCAGAGCCAGGATGCCAGAGCAGAGTTGGTCACCACCGGGTGACAGAACCCTGGTAGGCCTGAGCGCAGTTTAACTGGAGGCTTATGTTTGCTTTGTAGCCCAGGGGCTTGTGTTTATGTTTCAGTTTGTTTACACCGGTGGTTTGGGTGAGGCTGTAAGGGGATGGAGGAGGCCTCATAGGGGACTCACGGTAGAGTGAGGACTCCAGCCCCAGTGAGGGCACGGAGTTCAGGGGTACAGACCCCTAGCTCCAGAGAAGAGCCCTGTGAGAGGGCAGCCTTGCAGAGGGAAGAGCCCGGTGAGAGGGCAGCACTACAGAGAAGGCCCCAGTGGGGGTGCGGAGAGCCCCAGGAGAGGGGCAGCATTATGGAGAAGCCCCTGTGTGGGTGTGGAGAGCCCCAGTGAGAGGGGCAGCAGTACAGAGAAGGCCCTAGTGAGAAGGGCGGCGTACAGAGAAGGCCCATAAGGCTTAGAGATACAGAACACCCGGAGCAGGAGAACTGTGGCCAAGTGGAAGAGAGGTAGCCTCCCTATTAAAAATGCAGATATCATCAAAGTTGTGGCGGGCAAGAATAGGAGGGTGCAAGTCCGAAGCTTGGCACAGTAGAGGAGGCGACAGGGGCTAGCACGGCGACCCTGCCGTCCCTCCTGTTACACTAAGAATTTGACACGCATGTAAGCCCAAAAGCCTGTGTCTGAATATTCCTTCCAAAATTATTATTGTCCTTGATTATGACAACTTGGGGTATTCAAAACATTCATAAAATGAGCTAATCTCTTTTTGAATTATGTTAAATTCTTTCAGTCGCTTGTAAGTTAAAAGACCCAGTTCTGATTTTTGCAAACATTGGGCTTTTGAAAATGTGGACCTGAAGTCAGGCCTGGAAGTCAAGAGTTGCTACCTGAATAAGTGGCTTGACTGAGGGGAAAAAGGGGTTGCCAGCTGGTCAGTTTGTCTAAAAGTCAGGATGCTTACATAGGTATCTGTGGTAAACAGGAGTCAGACTTCAGACATTTAAAAAAAAAAAAACTGGCTTTATTTGAGGTGTAGTGGAATTTTCATAGCTGCTAAGATGGGACTAAGTTTAAGTAGCCGATCATAATGGGCAATAACTCTTCTAGTTCCAAACCACTAGTCCTGAAATGGTAAAAGGGATTTTTGTATCCCCTGGGTATTGTTTAACAGCTAAAATTTAAAAAACAGAATCCAAGTGCTTGTCAGCCGTGAGCTGGAAAAGTGACTCATCAGAATAGCAGGGTACCATGAATCCAGATGTGTCTGACTTACATTGTTACCAGCAGGGTGGTTGTGAGTCTCCCAATGCCTGAAGAAGTGTGTTTGTACCCAAAAGCTTGCAAAGAACTTTTTTCCAGCTATTTATTTGGTCTAATAAAAGATATCACATCTATCCAAAGAACCTTGCCTGCCATTGTTGCCAGCAGTGTGCTGTTACCTGTTTGGATGATGGGTGTGTCCGGGTGAGCGCACAGCATGCCCACTGTATAAAAATTACTCTTGTGCCACACGTTGTTCTCAAACTCTTTCAGCGTCAGAGTGGGCTTAAGAAGCTGCCAGTTGCTGTTTTCTGGGAAATGGTTATTAATAAACAGGGCCGGGTGCGTAAGAAAATAAAATTCATTGTATCTGGGAAAACAATATGAGGGAAGAGGTGAGAATAACATAGAAAGTGATTGTTTGCTGACAGTCTTCAAACTTGCAAAATGAAAAATCAGTGTCATGCTATTTTAGAAGACAAAGCAGTGTGTGGAAAGTGGATGATATGCCTATCCATTATTATCTTTCTTAATAGGTTGTTTTCACATGAACAGCTAGAGGGGATAAGGGCCCAGTCCTATGTTGCCTATACACCCCACAACACTCCGAAGTCCCATTTTTTTTTTCAGTCTGAAAGGCACCCACTTATTTATTTATTTTTTTTCTTTGACCTTTTCAAGGACATAAATGAAGGCACTTGCATACATGCTTAAGCACACACATGATCTGTTTGATTTCCATTAAGGAAATGTATCTGCTTAAAATTAAGCATGTTCATAAGCATTTGTAGCAGCAAAGTCTTAATATTGCTGCCTTTCATGCAGATTTAGAACCAACTCTTTCATAATATGAAGGTGCAGATTTATACGGTCCTCTGGGTTCTCAGGCATCACAACAAAAAAGCAGACTAGGACTACTCATTTCTAGTGATAGATATCAGAATGATGCCCTTCTAATTGCAGGTTTACCAAGAGACTTAAGAATTTCATGTGTTCAAGTGCTTTGGTTGACTTTTAGACTTCCCCACTAGGGAATTAGGATTTTTCCCAATTGGAAATGCCCATGGTGCCCTAAGGGGCTTTAGAACGTTTTACTCTAGTCCTTTTATGAGGCCTTTTTTTAAATTATGACAAACAGTATCTGCTTCTTACTCCTGACCCAGAAAATAATAATCTTAATACTATCTCCATTCCACACACTTCTACCCTGCCCCTTCTCATGCCCCATTACTAGCTGAGTTGGTGCATTGAATTAAAAAAAAAAAAGGGGGATCCCATACCTGAATGTGAAATTCCTACAGGAATCATCAACTGAGCCGCTTCCCCAGGTGCTGTCCAGCAGATGCCACCTTCCATCCAGGTAAACTGCATTCCAGGCATGGTCAGAATCCCCTTGAAAGGTCTGTCCAGTTTTATAGCCATACCCTTTAGAATATCCTGACAACTTCATGCACTGAATACCTGCGATCCTTGGAAGGATGGAAGAGACTTTTGAAGCAGTATCTTATGCTCGGATGATTTCCATTTCTACATATTCAAAATTTTAGGATGACTTAAAATTTAGCATTTCACTCAGAACTAGAATCTAGGTTCCTTAGAAACCATGGTTTCATATGCAGCATATAATATTTTTGGTCAACAAGAGACCACCTCTTACTGAGCTCTGGTGGTGGATGTCTCTATACAGGGTGCTATGTGATCAACTCTGGGGCACCTTCCTAGTATAATGTGAAGTCACTTCTTTATCACAGGCTTTCCCAGAAGATTTGGGGAGTGCTATTTTCTTTTCTGTACTTTGTACAACTTCTTGGTCACTAGTTTAATAGTGCATTCAGTGTACTTTGGGCTAAGACAACAGGCTGTGTTAGATTTCCTCAATCTTGTGATTCTTTGGAGTCATCTCTAAGGCTACCTCAAATTAGAGAAAATCATGGCAGACATTCATCTCTAGAACAAATTTATACCTTCTAACTGCAGGAAAATATCTTGGATTTCTTGGATGATCATTTTTTAAGCAATTGAAATTATTTTTCTGGAAGCAAATATTAAAGAGTATAGAAATCAATGTCTCTGTCATGAGAGAGTAAATGGGAATTAAACACTCTGGAATCCTGTTTGAACATTTGTCCAAATTTGTTTTGTTTAAACAGATCATCTTCTGCATAGGCTGAAACTGAAATTTTTCTAGTTCATTGAAAAATCTTGTATTAAATGCAGCAGCTGCTTAAAGTAATAAGCTGTGTACTTTAGAAACAAGATTATCTGCACAATACGGATTTGACTCAGATGCAAAGTGATATGTCTAGGGCAAATAAGTAGTACGGTTATGAAATGATGGATGGCTATTTACATAGCAGCAGGCACTATGGAGAAACCTGGAGTTAATAGCTGATGAATTGGCTATGAGTTGATAGTGTGGTGCTGCTTCGGAACAACAGGGAGAGCATCCTTTTAGAGAGAGAAATCTCACTTAAAGGTGGTTTGGTAATAAGGCAGCTTTGTACAGGACTACTCAACCCCCACCATGCCAGATTCAGATTGGTAAGCAAAATGACTGAACAGGATGTAGGTAGAATTCAGGGTTCTAAACTGCAAAAAGCAATTCAGAAGATCTCCTGCTGCCCCCACCCCCCAATCCAGCAACTGCAAAATTTGTGTCTAAGTCTATGTTATGCCTTCATTTCTGGACTGTGAAAGCCTACACACAGGCTTCCACACGCACAGAAACTCCCTAGGCTCCCAACTCCCACCTAAACTCTGTCAGGGCCCTGGAGGAGTCTAATCCTGTGGCATATTCTCTGTATAACTGCTGGACCCCCATAACATTCAGTTCAGTGCAAAACTAGTCACCTCCACTCAAAAACATGCTGTGGGAAGTAAGTGGGAACGTCACCACCCATCTTTTAGTTAACAGGGCCTAATGGTTAGAGAAGTTGCCCAAGAAGTGGGACACCTGCATACTAGGACTTCCTTTGCCTGAGGTGAAACAAACTTAGGGGGCCCCAGCCCTCAGGTCAGTGCCCTAATCATTAGTAGACAGGCTAGTGCTATTGCTTACTCCTTCTGGTCCCATGACTTTTGCACTCTTGATTGCACAGTGGCATAGCTTTCAACAAGAAAGGGTAAGCATGACGGTGAGGGGAAAGGAGTTTCCATATGTAGCCTTTCTCAATTATCTAGACTTTTGGTTATGGCACTCCCCTGGGCTGTGTGTGAGAATCCTGTCAAACTAAGAAGAGTCTAGAACTTAGGATATCTCTCTTCCTGGCATACTGGAGTCTAGATGGTGCCTAAAAAGCCAATCTGGACTTTTGCCCTTATTTTGAAACGATTTTTTGCCATATTTGTATAACCATAACACCAATGAACCCTCATCATGCAGCCCTAGGCTCCCATTTTGCTGTGCCTGTGGACTATTACAGGCAGTCATGGTCTTCTTAGTGGCCTTATTGCAAGACTGAAAAATTATTCTTGCTTCAGAACTTCAGTAGCTTTGCATTAGGCCCTTTCAGAAAAAATATTGTAAAATTAGGGAAGGATCAAGGGATTGCAACTGCAGTGACACCAAGACAAGGGTACAATGAATTTGGAACTACTGTAGGAGATCAAGCTACATAGCCTGAAGAGGAGAGAGACTGAGGGGGATGGTGGACTAGGATAAGATATCACTGTATAAACTGTTCTGTTAAAGGTCAGAGACTATATGTGTTATCTGGGAAATAATGAGATAAGGAGTATGTTCTTAAAGAAAGTTAAATTACATATGAGGAAACATTTCTTAAGCCAGTGCCAACATGTGATATGGAGTTTGTGAGAGAGGGCCTGTAATTGGAGGTATGGAAAGACAGGCTGGGCAAGACTCTACCAAGACTTGCACTGAACAGTCTATTGCTCCGTGCAGCAGATCTTACAAGGTGAATCAGTCTGTGCCAGCCCTGAACTCTGCATAAGTCGCATTTTCCTGTGGAACAGGGCAATAAACCCCAAGAAATTCCATTGACGTGAATCGGAGATGACATGATTTTTATGCTGGTGTGACCGAGATCATGGGTTGGCTTAGTGCAGGGACAGGCAATTATTTCAGGTGGAGGGCCACGTACTGAGTTTTGGCAAGCCATTGAGGGCCGCATGACAGGCAGCCAGGGGCAAATAAATATTAATTTTCTAAATTTTTTAGGGGCCCCACAGGCCAGATAGAATGGCCTAGCGGGCCACACCTGGCCCACGGGCCATATTTTGCCCACCCGTGACTTCAAGGAAGACTGATAGTAGGATTTTAAAATGGACTGGATGAGAGCTAGGCATATAATTCCCACTAATTTACGAGGAGTTGGGTCTATAGTTCCTTTGATACCTTTGAAAAATCCCAGCCTTTGAAACAAGGGATCAAAAGTCAAGTCCTACCTTTCTTTGCCAGGCCCACACACATTTTGGAAGACTATTAGTAAACTGTCTCAATGGACAGAGATACTAGAATGTGCTTGGGTCTCCCAAGGGAAGTGACAGAAATGCCTTTATAAGAAAACCATTTAACAAAACTGTAATTGCATAACTGTGTAGAAAGAATCCTGTATTGGCAAGGAGACTGAGCAAGTAGCCAGCTCTCTTTCATCCTTCAATTAAACGAGTTTATACAGATCACTTAGATTAGCGAGGACTAGTGAGGAGCTCCAGTAACAATTAACAAAGTCAGTAGATTGGACAACATGATGGCAGATGATGATATGAAAGATGAGGTAATGGGGACTAGAAGAAGCAATTTAAACTGACATTAGCCATTTCAGTGGAAACTTCTGCTCAGTGCACTGAGATGATTAAAAGTTGGCAAGATGTTGGTCTGCGTTTAAACAGAGATGTTACAATACAATGCAATGTGTTAGTGCTATTGTGTAACTCAACTGCTTATCTTTTCCTTTCATTCTGGGCCCAATTTCGATTAATTCATCTTTTTTTTAAGAAAAAAAGGAAAAGAAAAGAAATGGGTATGTTAAAGAAAAAGGCAACAAAAATATTCATGGCATGGGGTAGAAGGACTGAAGCTCCGTTTGGGAGAGTAAAAGGATGAGTTATTGAATATAGAAGAGGCAAAAAGCAGATGTGGTTAGATAGACAGCAGGGGGAGAAGGCCAGTTGGGTATCAATGTATGCTCTTTCCCAGGATATCTGAATAAAAACAAACCTTGACAGTTAAATATGCATTAGAAACTACAGACAACTTTGCTTCAAATGCCTATATTGAGCCCTTCGAAATGCCAGCCAGTCTGAGTATTCACACTAGCCATTTCCAGTCAGTTTCTTTTTTGCCTGGGTCTGTGCTGAGGGGTTTACAGCCCCTTCCCTGCTGCTAGCAACCTCCTAGAGTTCATTGGCACCAACCCAGGACATTTGGTGGTAAATATTGCTGAAATCTAATTTTAAGTTCATTTTGAATATGTCTAACCGTTGAAAATCGGCATTTTAGGCTTGGTATCTTAGTAGCAGCCTCCAAAAATGTTCTACCTTCCCCAGCTATGGGACTGTCAGCTGGTCAATTATAGGTCTGTCTCCTTGAGCAGAAGTTAAAATGACTTCCCACCATTTATGCCAGGAACCACTGTCCTCACTCAAATGATAGGGTGTCATTGGTGTCAACCACTGATTTCTACAGGAGTTGTGGGGTGCTCGCATTGCCTCAATGTAGTATTAAGAAGCGTAATTTTAAGGCATCATTTTTTTAAAATACCGGCCTTGGGAAACTTCTAAAATTGGGAAATCTGTTCTTTCTGTACTGTCTTCATACAAAAGTCTTGGATTGCGTGTAGTGGGTTCAGAAAAGGCAACGAAGAGCCTCTTGCAAAATAGAATTGTCTTTGATGGGAGAAACGGAGAAACTATATTACAGTTAGTGAGGAGGAGAGTCTGCAGGGTCAATATTCAGTTAATATTTGATAAAAGCAAAAGACTAGCTACCTTGGGAGTTTGCGGAATCATAAAATGAGTAATCAACCTGAAGTCAAGGAAGGTGATAGCCTCTATTCAGGAAGAATAGCTGATCTGAATGTGTGAATCTCAAACAGGTTCTTGGATAGATTATTTTTTAATGAACAAAATGGGCATTGATTTTTTGCAGTATGTTTCTCTAATTGGTGGTTATTTCAAATATAATAAAAATGAAATTATAAAATTATACTGGATAATCATTGTTTCTTAATTTTTATTGTTTGCTTTAAACTACACAATCTAGTGTCATGGGATACTGTAAAGTTGGCTAGACTCATTCTCCACATTCACATTTCACACTTTTTTTTAAAGTCCCTTTTTTCTATCACTGAAGATTTCAATTATCAATGTATATTTTACATTGTATATTTTAAGACAGTGGTGTCCAAACTTTTTAAGTAGGAGATCACTTTTGGCGTTTAAAAGCAACCCAAGATCTACTGTGTGATGCTGCCACCCCTCCCCTCAGCAGGTAAGTCTGTGGGGAGGGGACAGAGGGCTAGATTGAGAGAAAATTATTTGGGGGTGCACCTCCCCAGCTGGTAAGTCCCACCTGGCCGGGGCCCCACTCAACTTAGCCCTGCTCCTGCCTCTGCAGTACTCTCCTTCATCGTGGGGGCCTCGATCTAGCCCCTACCCCTTCCCTCCCCCATGGACTGATCTGCTGGGCTGGGGCACACGTGTGCATGCATGTGGGCACTCAGCCCCCAGCCTTGGCTCGACTCCAAGAGGCTCCGAGATCTATCTACCGGTAGATCAAGATCCGCTGGTTGGTGACCACTGTTTTAAGATATACGTTTTTTTCTTTTGTAATACCTTTTATTGGGACAAATTTACAGTTGGGAGAGAAGTTGGCCATGCATATTTCCAAGCATTCTAGGAATGGAGAGAGGTTTCAGTGATTATTGATACCTTTCAATTAATAACTGATATTTTGCAGCCCACTTGTATATTGGAGACCATTGTTTCAACCAACTGGAATGGGCTCCATTTTGTAAAGGGTAATTTAGAGGCCCATCTTTCAGCTAAAGGCAAAATTAATTTCGTATTAGAGGAACACAGGGGATAGGGCTTTCCTGGGTCACTTGATCCAGTTTCCAGCTATCACAAGCAACTCCCATCACATAATCCCAATTACAAATTTATCAAGCTCCATCTTCCTGTTCCTACTTCCTCCAGCATCATGTATTTTTATATTTAACCAAATGGTTATGTGCAAGTGGGGCAACTGACAGCTATTGGTGTCTTTACTAGCAAATCTGCTATGGTGAAGTAACTTGCACTATACCTGCCTTAAAAGGCTTTGGACAAAAACCTATTCCATAGATTAGATACCTATTGGATACCTAACCGCACGTAAGCACCTAAATGTGATACGATTTCCATGTGGCAGAGTCCCCGAAAAGCAGTTACTGTGTCTACTTTTGTGATGCATCTTCATTTTAATCTTAAAACTACTGTAAGTCACAAACTTCACAGAGGAGAAGGAAGACCCTGCTCCCCCCCATATCGTTTGCACTAATGGCTTTTCTTGGAATCAAAGCAGAGTGCATTTTCTGCCAAGAAAGGAGTCTCCTTGTACAAAAACGGCCTTTATAATTGTTTGTCAAAGTCTACTCTTGGTCCTTTAGGGGACAAATCCTTCTCACCTATGTCAACAAGCTACTTGCATGCAGAAGGTGGATGGAATTTGATCTATAAATAGTAGCTCCTTTGCAAAGCCCCTAGGGATCTACTGATGGAAAGTGCTAGATAGGAGCTAGCTACTGCAGTCCTTCTTCTAGCTGAGATGTGAGGATATTTACAGAGAATTTTGGAAAGGCTCATGCTGATGCTTCCATAATTATACAACTGCCTCTAACGTGTGAGCCGGTTGCACTGATGTTCTTCTGCGTTCCAGCCTTGCCATTCGTTTAACCTTCAGATGCAGAGATACTCAAAGAAAAAACCACAGACTCTTCTAACCAAATTATCCCCGTACATTCATCTACCATTATGTTAATGCAACGCGAAGCTCAGCAGATGGCACAAAGTAAATTATGCTGGGGGGTGGGGGGAAGGGAAAAGCAAAATTGACCTTTCTAGGACTCTCTGTTATTCCACAGCATGGTTTGAAAGCTAAAGTTTTTCAAGTCCTGCTTAAAGTCAGATTAGTCGATGTAAAGGGAGACAGAATAGGCACAGAGATGACAATTACCATTCACTCTCCCTGGCATTGAATGTTTCTGACCTTAATTTACCTGCACATCTGTTCAAAGAGCCCGGCATATCCCTCGCAAATGCTCTTCCCCGTCTGAAGCACATCCATTGGTGTACTGGACCGCTGGCTTTTATTATGGTATTCCACTACGTCATATTCTGCAGGAATGAAGATACACTAAAGTTCATCCAAAAGCCTGGGGCACAGTGATCAGCAAGCAGAAGCAATGTTTGTGTTATTTTCATCTTCGTAAACACAAAGAGAAATGATCTGTAGCAGAAGCTGCATCAAAATGTTTCCTCTGTAGATTTCTACTTTAGGGTCTCTAGTTTCATGTGGATGCATCTCCTAAGGGACTGCAGCTATGGACATAAAAACAGTTCACTGCAGCTTAAAAGGAAGGGGAGCTTTACTGTGTGTCAAATAATCCAAAAGTAACTGCCTATGAATGCATTCTTATCCTCAGCAGGTGGAAGCTAACTCATGTTACTCCTCTTTCACTGAGGGCTAAGGTAAGTTACCACAGTTTAGTTGTCACTTAATCAAAGGGCAAGATTATGTACAGAAGCAGATACCACTCACTAACTGGTACACAGTAAAGCCCCTTTCCCTTTTTCCTTGTAGTAGAGTTGTTCATATCTTCTAGGCTCTGATTCTTCAGATCTTTCTATCTGATCAGAGTCATTGTATCTCCTCAAGGATCCATCTCCATAAAAATACAGTTGAAGGATTGTGGCCCATTATGGTAAAATTTAGAGCCACTTATTGGAGAAATGGTGAGGCATATTATAATCAGGAAAAACAAAGTTTGTTTTGCCTTTCTGCCTGTAATATATTTAAAGAGAAAAAGCCTTTCAAATATTTAATCCATAAAAACTGCATTGCAGTTTCATTTGAATGAGTCGCATATCAATGTGAGTAGAGAATGTTATCGATGTGGGTAGGGAGTTCAGAGTTTGTGTTGGAGGAAACTGTAATTTTCAAAATAAATGCAAAGAAGGAACACAGCAGGATTCCTTCAAGCAGAGCTTGAGGAAGTGGTTTGAGTAGGTTAATTTACATACCCAGCAACCTTGACCATGTCCATAACCCTTCTTAAAATATGAACATATTTTTTTCTGACAAAGCTTGAAGGAGTGCTGCATCAGCTGATTCATCCTGCCTTTAATGCTGTTCAGGAGAAAAGGAGTCTGTACTCTTTGATGAAATGCTGAAGCTGTTTGCCTTTCATCTCAAAGGTTCTGTTAATATATAGATGCCTTAGAGTCCGTTCCTTGGGGCGTGAGAAAAGCAGGCTACAGAGCAGTGGTTTCCAGTGGATCATTGGGGATCAATGAAGCAACTTCCTGATAGGATACAGGGAACTAGCTAGTCATGTGGTCCTGGCTCCTTATTTCCCCCAGCTATAATGCATGCAGCACTTTCATAAAAGCTACTGCTTGAGGGAGTTGCCACAGGGCTGGTATGAACCATAGACAGGATGGGAGATGGACTATGAGGTTATGGATAGCAGAGGAGATGCCCAGGAAATGCAGCCTCTTTAAAATGTGGTCAAAAGCATGAAATAGTTTATGACCTTGGATTGCTGGGATTCCTCTTAGAGGAATGAAATGTACCAACTCAGAGTTCACAAAAAGGAACTCCATGCCCATTTGAATGGCTTGCTCCTGATCTTTATCCACTGCATGCAAATAAAAAGGTTAAATAAAAAAATAAAATAAATAAAAAATTGCAAATCTAGCCTGCCTTTGCAAACAGGCTAGTCTCCAGTGTATACCCCTAGGGAGGAGTGGAAATACAGCTGGGAAACAACATGGTAGGAACAGTCAATACATATAACGCATCAGTAGATACTGGGAGCCTGACTGGAGATAAATAGGTTCCCAGGTAATACTGATGATCCTGATGGGATCTCTGATTACCAGGACATATCTAGAGCACTCCACCCTGAGTCTTTCAACTCACAGACTAATTAAATGTTTTATAACCCATTTCTTCCCAGCCCATCTTTTTACCACATTACAGCAGGCATGTCATTCATTAATGCACTGTAGTTATGGCACATTAAGTGTAGTACCTGTAATAACAGATATTATGTGCAGTAGTGCTAGCACATGTCTTTTTAAGTGATGCTAATGCACAGTAGGCTAATTCTACTGCGCGTTAGCGTATTAGCATGGCTTTTGCTGTGACATGCTAATGTGCAGTAGAATTAGTCTATTGCTTATTTAGCGTCTTGTGTAGATGTGCTCAGAATATGTTTAATGTCTGGTATATTCTCTCTTGGAGAGACAATCGCATCAAGGAGGATAGAGTGGTGGAATAGAGCTATTCTATCTCCATCCTTTTCCAACTTAATTGGCATAGCCAGGTAGAAACAGACACATGTCAGTTGAAACAGCTGTCTGAATTAAGAATGAATTAAGTGCACTGACATTAACTGCAGTGAATTAAGCACATTGGAATGTGCTGTTGGGAAGACTGTGAAATGCTTTACTTTAAAAATAAGCAAGATTGACCCTGTTGTACTCATTCTGCACCAGCATTTGTCTTTGTTTTTTTGTTTTGTTTTTTTCCTTTCTTTTCCCTGGACTGTTTAGCTGCCCTTTCTTGTTGGAGACGTTTCCCTCGGGTTAGCTCCGTTTCTCAACAATTTATCCTGTAAGTTGGAATCATGCCTCTCATAAACAAGTCCGTCTCTAATTAGGGAATCTAAAGTCTCCAAAGTTATATGTGAGAAGAAGAGTTGTCAGCTCTGTAATCTAAATATCTATTCTCTCTTGTGCTTTTCATTTCGGAGCAAGGCTTTCACAAGTACTTGGCACTGGCCTAACTCCACTCTCACTGAAGTCACTGCTAGAACTTTCACTGACTTCAGGAGGAACAGCGAGGCCTGTGCTCCTGAAGGACCCATCTGTAGTTGACAAGCTCTGATTGTTTGATTGTTTAGCTATGAAGATGTGCTGCACTGAGCTGGTTCCCAGTTCAGCAGATGCAGTGTTGCCAACTTGCAATTTTATTTTAGTGATTTGGGGATTTTTTTCCACTTACTGCATGAAAATATGATTAAAAGCTGCCAGCATTCAATTTTCCCTAATTCAAAATAGCTGCCATCTCCCATCACTGTCAGTGGAGCTGAAGCTCCTAATGCAGTTGCCTGCCACCTCCCACAGTTTTCAATAAGATTGAAACCATGCCCACTCAGTGGTCTGGAGAGCTAGATGGGATGCTATTAGGATATGTGCTGTAAAAAGCAATAGATAGCCTGTTAAGAGTCTATGTGGAGGGAGAGGGGGAGCAAGAGAATGATTTAGCAGTGGCAGAAGGCACGGTATACAGGGAAGTGAGAGGCAGAAGAGAGACTGACAGATGCAAAGGTTAGGAGTAGAGGATGAGAACTCCTCCAACTATGGTGGGGAGAGGAGAGTCCCCCAAAGAGCCAGTGGGAAGAACAGATTTGTATTTTAGGCTGGAGTTTGATTCTTTAGCAGCTTACATGTGCTTTGGGGTCACAAAGTTTTCTCCTAAAACATCAAAAACAGAGGGGTAAAACAAGCAATGTCAGATTTTAGGAAAGTGAATGATTCAAGCAAGGATTTTGAAGGGTCCAATTTGTAGCAAATAGCTTGAAACCAGGAAGAAGATGCGCAGGTTGCAGAAGTGAAGAATTTGGAGGAGGTGGCAGGAGGTTGATCTGTTTGCACATGACAGAAGGGGAGTTGTAGTGGTTGTATCTGGGAAGAGTCCTCTTAAAGATCCGGTTTAATTTTACAAGCATGGTGGCAGTGGTCAGTCCTAGTGAAACCCACAGGAAGGAAGAGAGGCTGATAACCAGAAATTAAAGCAACACCTCAAGCAGTGGACAGGCAGCTTGGAAGAACTCAGATGAGTGTGAAAGCTGGATTTCTAGTCTACAGCCTGGCAGAAGCATGGAAGCAGTGGATGTAAGAAATGAGGCTACATACAGAGCTAACTGTTGGGGATGAAAATGAGAAAATAAAGATAAAACTTTTTTTACCATCACACTGGGAAGACAGGATGAGAAGTGAGTGAGACTTGCCAGGAATAATGCCTGAAACCGCTATAAAGGTATTTGATAAGTACTGTGACGCCACACAGCAGAACATTTGAGAGAGAAATTGTTCTTTACCCCAAACCAAGGAACAAGAGGGAATAGATTATTACAGAGCTGACAACTTTGCTGTTTATATATCACTTTGGAAACATTAGATTAGTTAATTAGAGACAGGAATGTTAGAGGACATTTGATTCTAGCTTACAGGAGAAACGGTTAGGAGAAGCAGTGCTAACCCCAGAGAAATGTATCCCAATGGGAAAGGCAACTAAACTGTTCAGGGAAAGGAGTAAAACAATAAGATGCTAGCATATAACAAGCACAGCACTATCAAGCTAACAGAGCCCAGTCAAGATTAGGCCCCACCAACTAACCTGGGAGCATCCTGGTCTAATGGAATCATGTGGAAAGCATCACAAAAAGATGCAGCCAAAAAGGCCCAGCCTATGGGCAACAGTACAAGGGGGGCAAGAAATGTGAGCACTTTATATCCCAGGGCTCCAGCTAACTCAGGAAAAGAAAGCAGCAGGATGAAGAGAGAGCCAGCAAAGAGGAGGACGTTTCCAGAAAGATACAAATGCTTTCAGTGCAGTAGTACCAAAGAAGAAAGCTGCCACTCAATTCAGCTGCCATACTTGCAACCATTCTATGAGATCAATGACTGAATCGATTCCTGATGGATTGCAGAGCCAGCTGCAATGTAATTCCAGCAACCCTGATAAGCAGCAACATTAACTTGGAGTAATGTGACCAAACACTGGCAATTTATGGTAATAGCTTTCTGAGGCTAGTGAGCAACTACAGGCTGTCAATAAGAAACCTGCAAAACAAGACCACTGTTGCAGGGAGCTTGTAGATGTTGACCCACGGATGTACCACACTTTGCTGGACAGTGCAAGCTATGGATTTGCTTGCAGCATAACACTACAATATCCTCAATGTTAGAGAGGAGAGAGAACAATCATTTGGGTGCTGTCTGACATTCAAAGAGACAGATTTTTCAAGTAGGGAGCAGCTAGAGGGCAAGCTGAAGTTAGAAACAAACCCCCTCTGAAGCCCATAAGATGACTGGAACACAAAATTTCATTAGCCCTAGTGGAGCCACTGAGAAGGAACTGGCAATTCTGCAAAGAAAAAGGCATCACTGCACTTACTGACACTAGCACAGAGCTGATCAGCAACAAGGGGTAAATCTTCAAATAAATGGAAAATCTGTGTGCATCAAAAACCACTGAACAGAGAGTTCAAAAGAAGCCACTGTCCATTACTAGGAACCTACTTAAATTTGCGATTTCGCAGATTTCACGAAAACTGAAATCTGCAACTGTCTGTGAAATCGATTAAAAAAAATATTTATAAAAATAAAATCCTGGCTCCCCAGTTTGCTTCTGTTTTATTAATTTGTGGCCACTCTGCAGGTTTTCTGCCCAAGTTGAAGTCCTCCAGCATTGCAGGAGGCAGTAGGCCTATAGCCTCCCACTGCTGCTTCCTCTAATCGGCTCCACTTCTGGTGGGAGCAGACCCAGCTGGGTCTAAGCAGGAGAGGGAACTGCATTCCTTGGACCTGGCTGGCTGAGCAGAGCTGGGTCTGGGTGATGCAGTTCTCAGCTCCCTGCTCAGACTTGGCTGGCTTTGCTCCCAGCAGGAGGAGAGCTGGTTAGAGCAGTGGCTTCCAGGAGCTGAGGCTGCAGTACTAGCTCTGCCTTGAAGGAGCAGGAAGCCTGTCCTTCCCGTAGCTCCTAGTCCTGCCCCTGCTCAGCAAGCCTTTAGTGGCATGTCACAGCTGAGCAGGTGAGGGGCAATCAGAGCAGGGGTTTTGCTTTAATGTGTGACTGCTTCTCTTAAGTCGAACAGCACTAAACTGATTAACATTTGTTTGGCTTACAGCTTAAGGTTTGACAAGGTCCTCACAGAGATACATCCCTGATCTTTCCCAGGCCAACTTTACACTGGATTCTAGTCAACTATACTAATAAAGGGCTATATGTCATGTGTCCATTCCTTGTTTTCTCTGCTGAAAGAGTGGGTTACACCTGCCTAAAGGTGTCATGTGTGCAGGCACTCAAGCAGTTGCAGGGAATGAAAAATGAGGCTGATATCTGATGAGCTGAACTGAGAAGTCAAATCCACTGTACTGGAGATCTGTTGAAAGACCGGAGGAACTGAGAGCCATTAAGGAAATGCCTAGAATAAAGAGCGTAAATGATCCAATGATTTATATGGATGGTCATCTGTCTTCACAGATTCTGCACATACCTAGCAGAAGCTTTGAACCTTCAATGCAGTTAATACACCAGGAAGCATTGTGGGAACAGCCAGAGACCCAAAAACAAGCATTCAGAATAGGAAACAAAAATGATCAGTGAGGCACCTGTCCTAATTGCAGCCCCGTGAAGCAGCTAGAGCAACAATGTATGAGCTCAAAACGAGGCCTAGGAATAGCATTGGTGTAAGGTCATTAGCCCAGAGTACTTGCTTGTAGAGCCCTAGTGGGCATGGGAAGGAAATGAGGTTAGGTAGGATGGGCTGCTGGCTGTGTTCCTTGGACTAGAAGGATTTCTTCTGCCCGTATTTGAGCATGAGGTACATGTGAAGGAATCATGAAGAAGCACTGCTGAATGCACCCAAGTGACTGCAGTGCATGCAATGGAGAGTTCATCTCTATGAGATGAGGATAAATGAGTGTTCAGGGAAGCCCCTAGTATTGGTAGAAACTAATGTGTCAAACCCTGTTACTGAGAAAAGGGCTGGGCAGTAGACTTACCAAGCTGCAAGCCCCACGTTATAAGCAGATGGCAAGTAATTAAGTAATGGCTTGTTGAGCGAAGTGAAGACACCTGTAGCCCGCTAAGCAACATGGGGAAACGAGACAGACCCTGGCTGTGCCAGCTGAAGTTGCTCCTTGTGCTGAGTAGAAAAGCAACATGACACTGGGGGAGCTGTGAGTTGGCCCAGGAGGGCCCAAGCTGGGAGAAGCAGCTGAATTGAGTAGAAGCCTGGGGAGAGTCTAGGGAAGGGCACTCAGCTGCACTTGGTTGTGTTTGTTTTATGCTGCTGTCTAGGCTGTGAGGTGTGGGGGTGTCTGAAGGGGAGGCATGGGAGTGCTCAAGATACCTCACAGAGGGGTTGAATTGTTGACTGAAAAGGTGGACTGCTAGAGACCCTATAAACTGGGGCAAGGCTGTCAGGGCCTGAGAGATGGTGTGCAGCAGGGCACCCAGGATCATCATTCTGGTTCTCTGGAGGCAACCTCCCAGAGCTATAACAAGAGCAAAGATGTGGCAAGTGAGGACAGAGTGATCCATGGAGTGAGACCAGAGTAGTAGGGGTGGGATGAGAGTAGCTACAAGGAGGTGTCCTTCCCAGCACAAGCTGCAGATCCTGTTACAGATATGCTGAGTGGGATACACCTTCCAGGCTACATCACAGACAAGTCTGTGGGATAGGAGACACATGCTACACTATATTTGCGTCTTCACTGGAAGACTCTAGGTAGTCCCACAAAGGACCGAAGAACACCAGGTTCTGCAGGCAGTAAAATGATTCGTATGACTCTGATGTGGGCTGGGTTACAGGGTCACTGGTGGACAGGACAAGCTGTGTACACAAGATGGGATTGTACTTTTAGGGGAGTGAGAAACTATCTCAGCATAATTAGGGTCTGCCATCACGAGACAGATATGTGCTTTGATTCTGGGATAAGATAAACCAGAGAGCAAATCTACTGACCAAGCATAAGTTAGTGTAAATGGAATAGTGTACAAAGAAAGAGTCTCTCTGTCACCAACAGAGCAAGTTTGTATTGCCTCAAGGAATCCCAGTCCTAATCATGGGAAAAGCACAGGACAGATCACTTCATTGCAATGGCAAGAACTAGACAGTCCCAGGAGATTACTGCCCCAGGTTTCTGGGAGGCACTGTATCTGGAGGATAGATGGGTGAGAACTGATCAGAAAATTGAAGTTGCATTTGGTAAGGTCTGGCTTACATGATGCACTATGCTCAGACAACGGGTCACACTACACAGCAGCTTAATTCAAACAATTCAGTGTCAAATGGGAATTTGAGCAGAAGAACCTTTCCCTGACTAATCACAAAGCAACTGGAAGGCAGTGTTGGCAGTAAAGGTGGCTTAGGGACTAGTGAGAAGGACAAACCAGACAGGGAGGAGATTACTTGGCAATGTTGGACCTCTGCAATACAGGGTTCCAGGAACTAGACAGACCAGCATGGGACCTAATAAACTGGGGAACCAAGACTCTACTTTCCATGAGGAGCAGGTGGAGGAATGGGGGGGACCCACAAGCAGCCAAGAGGATGCCAAGCCAGGCAGGCCCCCTGCTATAACAAAGGAGTCCAAGGACCATTTTATCTAGGTTGTTCTGGCTGTAACCACCAAAAAGCCCCACAAAACAATGGCAAGAGGTGACAGCTCAAGCTGCAATGAGGCACCAGTCATGTGAGACAAGCAGAGATTCAGGTCAGCAGCAGGAACAAAACTCCTACCTCTACTGTTGGCTACATCTGAAGTCACAGCTGAATGGGTAGTGCTGTTGCAGCTTGGCATTACTGATGCTGCAGTTTCTTTTGTGTAGTGACTTGTGCTGTGACACTGCTGAATAAATCAGGCAGGAAAAGCAGACTCATCATACAGACAGAAATCATTTACACACAAGCCTTGCAATAACTGGCAGGTCCAGGAGAGGAATCACAGAAATGTAGATGGCAAGGTAACCTATAAAAACATTTCTCCATGCTGACAGTAGACTTATTTTTCAAGAATCTATGTGAGGTTCCTCTCCTCCCTGCCCTCAGCCCCATTGCAAACCTTCCAAAGGAGATAAAGCTATCTGCATGCACAATATGATGAGTGTGACAGCAGCAGCTTTCTCTGCAGGTGTTGTGGCAGCCAGAGATCTCAGCTTACCTATGTGATGGCATATCCACATCCATACAGCTCTGACCTTCTCCAGATCAGTTCGGGCTTGCAGAAGCAGAGTTCTCACCAGTTCCTCTATGCTGCTCTTGACGCTCACCTGTTTGGCAAGGAGTAAATGGGTCAGAAATGATACAGGGTTGATTGTCTCCCTTCCTTCTGCTTTCCTCCTAGTCAGAAGGACCCTTTTTTTTGTCTGTGCCTGGCAGGACCACCTGTCATTTTTGTCCAGTACTTGCTGTGCAGGACTAACACCTAAAAAGTAACAACTGCCCTTTAAGTCTGCTCAGTGTCTTGCCTGACTGAAAGTTTTCTTCCCTCAAAGGTATTAACAGTCATAACCCAAATTTGTCCCAGAGACAACCTAACCTAGCATGATTGTAGGCCAGATGTGTTGAGCCCTTGTGCCAAAGATAAGAATTCATGAGAGCTGAGGGAATATTTTAGTAAATAGATTATTCACCCAAAAATGTAGTTTCAGAGTCAGAGGGAGGGGGTTCAAAACTATTTGCAACATTGGGTGGTTGTAGTGAAGTTTTGGTGGGGAAAAAAACAAAACCAACTTTTGGCAAAAATCAATATGTTTTCATTTGACATTTTAAAAATGAAATGTTTCAACTTTTCTAGTTCGAAATGACATGCATTTGCTGTAAAGAGATGCTATAAATTAATGTTAAACCCTCCTGAAAACTACATGAAATATTTCATTTCAGATTGAACAAGCCATTTCATTTGACCCTGATTTTTTTTTTTTTGCTTTGCCAAAAAAACAGAAAAAATGCTTTCTGTAAACCCATTTTCCCCCAATTCTTTTTGTTCAGCCAGTGAACTGAAAAATTAATTATTTACAGAAACTGACTTTTCATCACTGGGTAGCCTTTCCCACCAACCAGTCAAAGGGTGAAATTATTAATGAGTTTACTCTTACCCTCTACTTCACAGACTGCATTTTCTTCTTAGACATATATTGCTATGTACACACACACACAT
This sequence comes from Alligator sinensis, assembly GCF_000455745.1. Lineage (NCBI taxonomy): Eukaryota > Metazoa > Chordata > Crocodylia > Alligatoridae > Alligator > Alligator sinensis. The sequence goes on along the minus strand of NW_005841975.1, from coordinate 2,169,559 downwards.
CCCTACATAGCTCATTGCTCAGTGTCTATTTGGAGATCCAAAACTATCTTGCCACTGCAATACCTCTTTCCCTCCCACCTCCCTGCAACACAGAAACATACTATACCTGATGAGGTTTCACGTGGGTTATATTATTACTAGAAAACAAAGCCCTAAAACCACTCTGAGAACACCTAGTATTTTTTTTTGCTCTGTTTTCTGGAGTGGGATCTGTCCCCAGCTGAGATGACTAGGGAAGAGTATTTTCAGTATACTTTTAGGAGTGCTGGCCCAAAAGTACTTCAGGTATAATTCTGAATGAAGGACATACTTTCTTCTCTCTTTATGCTACACATGATTTTCTACCAGTGACTTGGGTCAAGGAGTAGCTAAAGCTCAATAGGAGCATCTAGGGAGGTGGAGTTAAGATGAGACTTACCTTTGAGGCGTAGGCATCCAGCTTCTCAAATGTCTGCAGATCTAGTGATATAGATTTCAGAGAGGATTTGTCCCATGGATAGGCTGTAAACAGATATGGAGCCATCTTTTCAGGCAGGAAGAGAGATTTTAACAGGTCCAACACAAGGACAGGAGAATTAAGTCTGCTGCCAAACTGACTGAACATAATATACCTATAGCCCTTGTTGATGCTTGGTCTATCAGCAACTGCCTTATCTGCTGTATGGCAAAGACTGCCTCCTAGCTAAGCCAGTAAGATCTGTACAAGTTGGTCCCAGTTAGGAGCTCCATTCTGTTATTTGCGCTAGAAAAACTGCATAACAAATGCGACAGTATGATTTCCAATAGGTGTCCAAAGGGGCAAACCCTAGAATGTAGGCACCAAAGATGATCAAATCATGTTCATCAAGACTTAGATCCTGATATTCTCCCTCCTCACGAGGAATCAGTCCTAGTGACATTAATGAGGTTACTCCTATGGGAAAGCTAGTCACGCTTATTAGTCTTTCTGGGATTTGGACTTCCGGTTCTACCCAGGGTGAGTAAAACAGTAACACTCTGGCCTGACATAATTTATGTGATGAATTTGGGTATACTTTTAAATGAGTTTTTGTAGTATATGTATCTACATACATATTTAAGTATGTATGTAGAGCTGATTGCCTCTTCCATACATAAATTGAGTCATTTATTGAATGGAGGCTGCTCCTAAAATTCATTCAAATATTTAATAAAAGGCTCTTTTCTTTTTCCTCGCCACCTCAGAGCAGGCCATTGTAGAGAGTGAAAAGTACAAGAATCCTGTGCTCTGCTGTGTTGAAGCCTTTCAGGGATTAAGAGATTCCTCCAGATATTGCTTTATGGCTGTTATTTCATGGGGAGGCCAGAGGAAAGGGGGAATAAAAACAAAGATAATTAGACTTTAAATGTTTATTTTCTGACTCTTAAGTGCCCATAAATATCAGGGGACTACTCTGAAAGGGAGGGCTGGCAATGCTGCAGGAATACCAGTGCAAACTGCTGCTGCTGCGGCACAAAGCCAGACGAGGGTATGGAGTGGAGAACCACTGCAGTCCCAGGATCAGTCCCTACTCTCAATGAAATGCTGTGCCTCTCAGTGGATCCATATACAGTTGTAAGGCTGTGTCTATGGGTGGGTCCACTGGCTTCAAAGATGTCTTACTCCAATGTAAAGTACTTGGACTGAAAGATACAGCTCTTTCAGCCTGGGCTGGAAGAAGATTCCTCAACCTTCCTGGGTGGACCAGACACCAAAAAGGACCAGACAGTCAGTGAGGGACAACCAGACCTGATGTCCCTCAGGATACCTCACTCGGACAAGTGACCAGATCAGGTAGGGTGTTAGTCCCAGGAAGAGGCTGCCTTCTATGAGGTGATGTGTGTGCAACTCCTGCTCAGGACCACATGAGGAGATGGGACTTCTGCTGCTGCTCCTGTTCTCTGTGCCAACCCTTGCACTGACCTGCCTAACATCAGGACTGTTGTCATTCCTATTACAGCTCCTTTGCTGCGGGTTTTGACTCCTGCAAGTGAGAGCAAATGATACTTCCTTTTAGGATGGGAGCTCAGCTCATGACCCAGACTCTGGGGGAACAGCTGACATCATGCTGATGTTCAAGAAGATGTGAAATTTTCTGACTGCTGTTCTGTTGTTGGGCTCTTGCTGGGGAGCCCTTCTCTCTGCAAGCTAGAGACCAGCTGCTAAGAGAAGTAGTTGCCTCACTGGCTGTGTTGTTCGTTCTTTGAATTCAAAGGTGACTGTGACAGCACTGGTTGGTATGGTTTCTGTGAGCACGTGAGTGGCTGATCAGGCCAATTTTGAACTGTCTGTGGCACTGAGCAAGAGTTGCCGCTTTGGGTTGCTTGATCAACAGCAGATGTGCTGGTAATTGCGAGATTTATGCTGTTTGCACTTCTGCTGTGCCTCTGCAGTTTTCCTCCGCTCATAGACTGTAGCTCCAGTGTGAATGAGGCTTTGCCAGGTGGAACGATCATGTGCGAGACCTTCCCAAGACTTCAGAAAGCATTTTAAGGATGACTTGGAGTCCTTGAAACATTTCTTCTGGTGTCCCTGAGATCACTTTCCCTCCTTTAGTTTGCCATAGAAGATATTCTTTGGCAGTTGCTCATTTGACATCCTAGCGACATGGCCTGCCCATCTCATCTGTGATTTCATCAACACTCCACACTTTACTGGCTGTATACTGGTGACAGCCGCCAAGTCTGGAAGGCGGAGGGGCTTTGGCCAACTGTCCTCTGCCTTAGGTTTAAATATCACTGAAAACCTGGGAGGCCTTCTGGGGCCTGCTAGGCTGGTGGTGATGGGAGCTGGGCTCCCTGCCCATCCTCCTTGTTTCACATAGGATAGTCCTCTTGCCCTGCTGCACTTGTCTTTCCCTCTTCCACCTAAGGCACCAGCCCCTTCCCCTCCACCTTAGTGGCAGCATATTCCCACATTGGCCATGCCTCCAGCTAATGCCAGCATGTCTGTTTTCAGAAATCTCTGCCCCCACTGGCAAATGATGTGAGCAGAAATCTCTGAGCCTGGATTGCTCAGACTCCCTCCGGCTTTGCCCAGCCGCCTTCTCCCAGTGTGATGGGAGAGACAGCCAATCAGCCAGTCAGTGCACAGGCAACAGCCGCCTGCTGTTACTGACTGCCGAATATGCATCTGTCTGCCGATATCAGCATGTAAGCACGTGGCATCTGTTTCTTTAACAGGCTTGTTTGTTTATCTAGGATTTCACTGAAAAAGGCTATTATATTGACCTAAAGAGAGATAAAGCAGATTTACACATTTAAAGGTTCCTGCTCTATACAGCTCTGAAAATTACTTTTTGCCTTTTGGGAACTAGATGGTTTTTTAAAATTGGTTATCAGTTTTAGTCTTTGTCAGGTTATAGCTGCAAAAGGCTCCCCACAGATGGAGGCTCCACAATAACTCACGTAGTCTTACACTATTACCTTGGCAGTTAGAAACATGTATAAGACCCATTTACAAAGCAGACTTCCACAGATAGGTTGCACAGAGGGTCTAGAGAATATCTAAAATGTGTGACATTCACAGGACTGTCTTGCCTCCAAATCCTAGACAGTCCAGCATGGAAAGCACTATGTATTTACAATGAGAGGCATTAAACCATTTATTTGGTGCCAGTGAATTTCAGTATAGTTTTTGCAATTGCCGAAAGTCCTCTTTTGATGACAGATCTGTTTCCCCATCTGGGTTACCCAGTTCAGGCAAGATGCTGAGCTATCCTAATGACACAGTTATAATACAGGTGATAGTTACCGTGCAGATCTTTTCCAGTAGGCAGGCGTGGTCTGCTATTTTTGTTCTCTTGAAAACCTAGAAAATTGCCAAAGTTGGTGAGAGGTAAACAAAGCAGAAAGGAAAGGAAGGAAGGAATGAAGGAAGGAAGGAAATAAGGGAAAATGAGTATAGGGTAGGTCTGCAATGAGGATCTGAAATACAGCCTTGTTTTTCCCCCTGCTCACAGCCCCATGATTATAGATAATAACTAGTGAAGCTGGGAGCCACCTGAAGAGAAGGGGTGAAGCAGTTCAGGGCAGATGTTCCTTTTCTTTTTCATGTTCTTGTGACAAGGTATTTAGCAGAATTTGCAGATTTGTTTAGCATCTGACAGGCCATGCGCTGAGAGCATCTGCTATGGCCTTGAATTTGCGACCGCTGGGCTGTCAACCATGTACACCAGTGCCTGCACCACCTCAACCCTTTGGGGCAGAGCTGAGGAGGATGGATAGCTCCTCTTTCCCCTACGCACTGAGTTTTGCTTCCCTTCACTACCAGTCCTGTGGCTCTGTGGGTGCCAAAAAGCCCATTTACAAGTAGTCAGTTGTATCCCTCCCTGAAGGCTGGAAACATCAAACCCCATCTCCCTAACCAGCCAAATAGCTTACTGCATGGCAGAAACTAAAGTGCAGGTGGCATGTACACACATTTTAGAGAGGTCTTAGCTCCTGTTAATGCCTGCAACACGGTTCTATAACCATACTATATTTACTAGCATACTATATGCACCTTTTCTCCCAAAATCAGCCCTCCAAAATTGGGGTGTGTGCCTAAAATGGGGGAACTGTTTTCTTTACTGGACCAGGATCATGGGGACACTATGATTTAGCAGGTGCCAAACTAGCTGCTGTTTCTCTCTGGCCTGGCAAGTAGCAGGGGTGGATTTTGACTACAGCTCTCTCAGATGCCAAGGAATTTGCAATATCTTTTGGCTGCACAGCTCAAAACTGTTACCCGTTCCTTAGTGGCTGTGAGAGGGTTAACACTGCAGCTTGTGCCTCAAGCAGCCAGTGAACTAGCTGAGGGCAAGTGAGCTGGTGCATGGAGTTGGACATGATCCTGGAGACATCTTTTTCTTTTCACATTCTGCCTTCCAGAAACAAGGTGTGTGCCTTATTCGGGGGTGCATGATATGCAAGAAAAGACAGTTACCTTACAGAGAGAGCTACAGATGAGCAGAGAAAGGGTTCTGGTTAGCACAGCCACCAGCTATGTGATCTGGTGGCTGGGGGAAGGCCCAAACCTCACATAGAAGATGTTCTTGCAACCAGCTGCAAGATCCAGGAGCTGGCACAGCACAGCCAACATCTGTCCAGGAGGGAGAGTAGTCCCATGGCCTCCAAACAGTTCCATTATCATCTAGAGGTAGCATGGTAGTCTCAAGTACACCAAGAGAGGAGGATCTATAGTGGGAGAAGCTGAAACCTCTGCTTGGCATATTGTACTGAGGAGGCATTAGTGCTCTCACCTTTGTTGTCCTGGCCTGTCAGACTGGGCAGCTTCCAGATTCCTGGAACAACCCCAGACACGGTTAGTTAAGAGTTACAGTACCATGGAAGGAAACTTCCCGCATTGTCCCGGCACCCTCACACTCTGCCTGAGCCCACTTGCAAGCACTTAAGTCCCCTTTCCAGTCCACTAAAAGGAACAGAAAATGTCCTTTTGCCTTCAAGGGGTGTGTTGGATCAGGGCCCAGATACATTAAACATGCCTCATTTCCAGAAATCCTGTGCTTCAGGTCACCTGTAGGGATTAGGAAGAAACTTTTCCCCCTTTTAATTCACTACTGGCTTCTGGTGGCAGGGATGTTGCATTCTGATCTTTTGGATGTTGGTCATAACTGGAGATAGGAATTTTCCTTGGGTGTAGTTGTGCTCTTAAGGGTGCATCTGCATATGTCAATTTAAGGCGCATTAGTTATTTTTAAGGTGCATTTAGGGCATGGGTCTACATGCCCTGTGCTCCAGAGAACGGTAGCCTCCCTCCCCCTCCACACACGCAGTCTGGGCCAATCTGACTCACAGATCACCATTTTTAAGGCACATTAAGGGTGCGCACATGTAGAACCACCTTTAATGCCCCTTAATGCACCCTTAATGCCCCTTAAAAATGGCTAATGCGCCTTAAATCGGCATATGTAGACACACCCTTAAGAGCACAAGTAGTCTTTTTCCTAATATCTTCCTGCAAAAGCAGGTATCAAATTTAGGCACGAATAGCTAAAGTGCCTTAATGCATGTGTAGATGCACTAAGGCACATTAATGTTGTATATGTTGACTGATTTGGGACGTCCTTCCTGACCCCAAATTTGATAATTGAAGTGGACTAGCCAGACCCTCTAGGCAGGATTCTCTGGGTTTTCTAAGTTCTAGTAACAGCATTGGGACACCCCATTTCCTTCCCTCAATTCTACTGGCATTATGAGAATAAATAAATTGCCCTTTCATTTAGTGTCTCCTTTGGACTTGGATCATCTCTTTGTTTTATTTTGGGCACCACTGCAGTAATTATGCCTTATGTTTTCATAGGTTTGTCCCTGAAGGATTCCATAATGCTTTACCACCCAGAGGCAAAATTCTGCTATCAGTAACATCCACCTAACCTTCCATGGTGTAAAAAGAGATTAAATTTAATAGGCTGTGATTACAGAAATCATACCATCCACTGACAAATATAGGCACCTCTAGGACCAAATGCATGCATTGTTCTGCACTACACAATAGTTCTGGAAAGGGGAGGAAGGAACTGCACACAGATGTTGTGATGTATGGGGGTGGCTGAAACAGGCATTTCCTTTGTAATCATCTGATTTATGAAACTTTCAACTACTGAACTGAAATCTCCAGTGTTCTGTTTCTATCTGGTGCTAACTTTTGAAATTTAACTCAAAATCATTAATTGACTAGTAAGTAGGAAGGATTTGAATAATATTACTGTGGAAAAAAAATCCTGTGTCTCTTGTTTCAATAGCTTTCAAAACAGCTGACAGTTGGAGGTTTAACTGTGGCATGGAAATAGTCCTGAGGGGATGTGAATGAGTTATAAGCTTTTGAAAACCAGGGTTTATGCTGTTCCATTTTTACCTCCATCCTCACCCAGAGCACTGGGAAGAGACAAAACGCATGATGCGCAGCTTACTTTTCTGCACATTCTACCCTTTAATCTCCTCCACTGCCTCAAACCCACCTCAAACTCATTTGGAAGTTTTCCTGTGCACATCAGGCCTTTTATCATGAGAATATCACCCCCCCGACTATAAAATGTTTCCTTAATAGGATTATGCACAAGACTGGGGCCATCTACACGTGCGCATTTATTGACCAATAAACAAAATTACTGCACAGTATGGGCGTGCATCTACACATGCACACCTGTACTGTGCAGGAAATATGGCAGCTTATGCCAACTTACCCTGATCATGCAGGTATCAAATTTATGCCAATTAGTTACTGTGCAGTAATGCACATGTAGATGCCTTACTGTGCAGTAACACTCTGTGTGTGGACTGATTTGGGGCTAACTGTAGTCCCAAGTCAGTCCATACACAGCGTTAATGTGCTTTAACACTTGCACGTGTAGACACTGGCCTATTCCCCCTCACTGCACAGTAATTTACTGCACAGTAAATTTAAGCCAGCGTAAATGCACATGTAGACATGCCCACTGGGAAGCAGGAGATTATCCAATAATTGGCCTTCATGCTCCTTTTTATGGCATAACCTTAATTTTTAATGAAATCTCAACCTACTCTACCACCCTTGGCTATGGGGCAAGCTGACCTGGTGTAACAATACACTGGATTTTGTCAGAAATGAAGAAGCTTGAAACAGATTTTCACTGTTTGTCCAAGTGTCGGACTGCAGTAATTCTACTGTGACTGTGCATATTCAGTTTACTCTGTGGAAAACAGGTTTCTTGTTGTTTGGTGCATCACCTTTCAGTTACATACATCATCCAGATGTGGAGATGACAAAAGTTTTAAGAATGTGGTAATCAAATGAGCTCCTCTCAACCCTGCTTTTTAATGCACTTGACACCTGATAATTTGGCTGGCACAGATGTTTTCTTACAACAGGGACGTACCTTTTCCCATGGAAAATTTCTTGAGTAACTGTGGGGTGGTATTTCTAGGATGTATCTCTACCGTCACATGCGTTCCTGAAATGAACAGAGGGTCAGAACTGTGCAAGCAACCACCAGAAACCATCAGATCAGTCTGCCAATGTCAGATCAGAACCCACACAACGTTCTGTAGGACTGTATTACCGTAATAGAAAAAAGAAACCAACACTGCTTTCTCCTCTTTTCTTTAACACCCCTATTGTCCAGCTTTCCCTGCCCCTGCCTGTTTCTTCTCTGAACAGCAGAGTGCCATTTGCAAGGCCATGACCACAGAGCAGATGAGCCACAAAAATGCCACTTATGCACAGGTTGGCTCTCCATTCCTGTGCACATTGCCCGGTACATTTGAACAGCTACATACACACCCAGAGATGCCAACCTGTGTATAAGTTTCATTTTTGGGACTTAGACACCATGTAGATGACCAGTTTAGTTGTCTAGGCATCCAGAATAGAAGAGAATGCTGCTCTATCACTGTTACTCTTAAGAATGTGAGCCTTATTTCTAGGCTGAATTTGTCTCACTTTTGTTTTCAGCTACTGGATCCCAATGTGTTTGGGTCATCTATGTCCAACATCCCTCTACTGTTGGAAATCTTCTCTCCACAGTGGGGTATGCATGTGCACACATCTGTATTGTTTTTCTCATGACACCCCTTGTTATTTACTGTGTCCAACTTCAAGGATGTGAGCAGTTCCCTAGACTTCAGAGAGACTTAAAGATCAGGTTGGTCCAAATGTTTTGCCATTTGGGTCTTATGGCATTACCCTTCAGTGAACTCAAGGCTCATCATAGCATCAGGGCCTAATTTTGCATGCTGCTTTTTTTTTATTGTCATTTTGAGTGGTCTTAGCCAGCTGGCGAAGGTTCTCCCAATTCTATGATTAGGTGCTGCCAGAAGCATGACTGAGAAATGTGATTCTTTTATATAGGCTTTGTAAAGTGCATCCAAGAATAATTGTGATGGATGCCTTGTCAGCACTAGTGCTCCTCCTAAAAATAATGGTTCATGGAGTATAACAGGTAATAACACAATTGCAGGATCCCCTGCTATTCAACTTACAATTTGGTTTTTAAAATGCTTATTACCATGTGAAGCCATTTTGATAAAAGGCAAGAGCATTACAAAAAGAACACAAACATTTTATTGATTCGTTTACTGAACTGTAATACAGCAGGAAAAATATCAAAGTTGTCAAGGCAGCCCCAGCTGCAAAATTACAATATGTAGAAAAGAATATTGCCTGTAAACTGGCAACATTCCCACCAGAGCCACAGAGAGTGATAAACCGTTTCTCATTGGATGCTCTCTCTGCTGACGTCATGTTGTTCCCAGAAATAACCTTGCAGGAAAGCATTTGCCTGAAATCTGTACAATAAGCAGTAGTGCAACAGTGAGAGTTTGGAGTTCAGCACTCGCGATTTAGGCCTGAAATATTATCTTACTCCCATTTTTGGGCCCATTTGAATCTATTAGTATAATTAAAACAGTACACCTGCCCCCAGTGTCAAACATTTATACCAGTAAAAAAGGGCTGTATGCTGGAATAAGTTATTTTGATATAAAGTATCTATGCATCAGCATAAGTGAATCTCTGCTAGGGAATGCACTCTATTTTGAGAGGGAAAAAAGTCAATACCCCTCATCAAAATGGTTATCCTGGTACAAAAACTGCATGCATACCAGGCTCGTAGTCTTGGGCTTCACTGATAATGTTTGATGGCACAGGTATGTTGGTTAGGAATGTGAAAAAACTCCCATTCTAAACTAACATAGGTGTGCAAATGGAGACCCATTTTTTTATTGTAATTTTGAGTGGTGGTTAAAGTCCATGTGGTTAAAGTGGCAAAAGGTTATTTTGCTGTTATAAGGACTTTGTTTGGGGTACTGCTTTAAGCTATACTGATATAAAACTCTTGGTAATATAAACTCTCTCTCCACTGTGGCAAGGTGGGGGTAGGGGGTGCTCATATACCTGTCCTGGAAAATCCTTTAAATGTAGACAAGCCCTGTGGAAGCAAATAAGAATCAGACCAAGAGGATCTGTGCTAAACTTACCTTGGTGCAATTAATTCAACTGAAATCTCTAGGTTTTACCTATGATTGGGTGAGGATTTCTTCAGCAGTTGTTCCCAACTAAACAATTTGCCAAATGTTTGTCAAATGCTTTAGAGTGCAAGTGAGAAAACTTAGCACCATTAATTTAGAAACTTTACTGCCTATAGAATTTAAGGTTTTGTTCTGGGTGTAAAGGAGGTTTTTCCTTGGTGGCAAAGTTCTGAAGCATTTCATGTTGTCACTGTACAGTTTCATAAGACTTTGAGTTACTTTTCAAGTATTTCAGAAGTGTTCTGAAATGTCTCTAGATTACTTCACCACATTTAATGTACCCATGACTCCCCAAGTCTGATCTCTGCCAGATTTGGATATTAAAAACTAGATGTTACAGTGTCTCAGCATCACCATCTAACCACAGTGTTGCTAACTCTAGCTATGTTATCACGGTCTTGTGGCATTTGGGGCCAGATCTTTTTCCACCTCCTAGGTGCTTAAGTGAACATTGGTACCTATGTCTGATCCTATTCCACCCTGTTTGAGTCTGTAGTAAACCGTTAATGCATAAGGTGGGTGGGTACTTCTGCTCTCTGGTTTTTATGACTTTGTCTTAAGAGTAAGATGATGTTACAAAAGTAGCTGCACTAAGATTTTTTATAGACTTGAGTAGCGTGGAATATGATTGCACTTTGGTGCCTACGTCCACCTACATGCTTAATAGATGGAATAGGATTAGAAGACCCAAGCTCCCTAAACTCCAGCTCTTGGAATCCAATTATTGTGGATAAATATGAGCTTTTTTAAGAGGTAAGTTTCAAGCCCTCCTGGTTTTAGTGGTAAGTTTAAAAATATGGCCCCTAAGGGCTCAAAGCCAGAAAGCAAATCTAAAGAACCCAGCATTTATTACCCTAGAAAATGTCATGAAATATAAAATTCTCATGATTTGTGTGGGCCTGATTTATGGTTTTTTGCACATTTGCAACTGGAAGGATTAGCATCCTGTCAAGACTAAGAACTGATTGCTATGCTTTGCTGAATAACTTCCAGCTGCTTTGCAAAATAGACATTTTTGTGCAAACATATTGGGTTTTTTCCCCCAAAATTTTGTCAGATTTTCAAACAAATTTTTTCCCCATCCATTATTTTTCTATTTTTCTTTTATTTTAGTTTCCATTTTTTTCTGACTTCGTTTCTTTTGTGTTGCCAATTGCAAAGGGGCCAGCTAAAATTAGAGTGGAATTTTTTTGCCCCGAAGTTGACAGTTTTCATTTTTGAAAAGGCTCAAATTTGAAAAGATACTTTTTTGAAAGTCTAAAAAGGTTAATACCAAAATTCCACAGAACATGCAAAGTGATAAATCAGTCTGCTCTGAACATTAGTGAGGCAAAAACAATCCCCAAAGTTTTTATGAGCTTTTTTACTCTCTCTAATCAACCCCCCCATTTTAAAGGATCAAGAGATCTCTAAATAGAAGCATTAGCACTCAAAATATGTATGTGATGCATTAAACTAAGATGGTGCCATCATACAACCCAAAGAAATTATTTTGTTCCAAGCTACAAGCTCCTGCTACTTTTCTTGTTGTCTATGATAGCCAAGCTCTACACTATACACCTATGTTGCTGGAATAGATATGTTGGGAAAACATTATGGTAAACCTTATTTTACTTAACCCCCTTTCCCACAATGTAGCTGTGCCAGTCACCCTTGTGTGTGCACACTGAGCCCAAGAATTAGGAAAGAATTATGGAGTGACTATTCAAATTCTTAACCCTTCACATTATGATAAGGAAATCTCAGGCTTGTCTCTTATTTCCATAGTGTTCTGAGTAAATTTTCTCCCATAAAAGCATGAATAGGAGATGCCTTCAGCCTTGCCACAGCACATCAGTGGTCCCAGGACATACCTTCATTGGTGTAGGAGGTAATGACTTGTGTCTGCTCGGAAGTGTGCGTCTCAACTTGCTGTCCTGCATAGATGAGGAAGATATCTCAGTGACTAGAAGACACCAATGGGATGCCCACCACAGGGACAGATTATATCTATCAGTGTGGTTCAGCAATGAGATAAATAGCAAAAGGACAGGAAATCCTCCCCTGATTCCATTCTGTAGCTTGCAAGGAAAACTTGATATAGTGATAGATAAGCATGCCAATAAAGCCTAGGGTCTTACAGTCAAAGTTGAGTGAATCAAAGTGCTGGGAAGAATTTATGGCAGACAAGGTTCTTTGTGTAAATCCAATATCTTTTATTAGACCAACTCAAATAGTTGGAAAAATTCTTTCATTTGAAAATTTGAAAATAATTTTTCCAACTATTTGAGTTGGTCTAATAAAAGATATCAGATTTACCCAAAGAATTTGTCTGCCTGTGTCCTTAGACCAACATGGCTACATCCTAACCCGGGAAGAATCTATGTAATTCAGGCACTGGAGTCTTGGCATGAAAAAGTAAATGGTGACAGGAGGATTGTCTGGAAAGGCCGGACTGGCATTTAATGCATTAGTTTACATCGGAATATACCATGCTAACACAGAGAATGCAGTCCAGTTTTCTTCAGCCTCTTCTGCTTAGCAAACCCTCCCACAAACAGCCACCCACCCACCCAATTACTACTACAGGTAAGTTGAAAATGTACTAATGAGCACACCTGATCTTTAGGTGCCTAGAGAGGCACTCCCAGAATGTTTTCAAGTTAAAGGGGTGCAGACAAGGAGGAGAAATCTTTTGGTTTAGATAGGAACTGGGCTGCGAGTTGAGAGGCCTGTGTTGCGTTCCTACTGCTTGATGTGCAACCTAGAGTTCCCACTCCTCCCTTTCTCCTCTGTTCTGTCTCATCAGCTCAGACTGCAAGTTATTTGGGGCAGGGACCATTTCTCCCTGGAAAGATGTACATGGGTAGCTTAACAGGGCCCTGATTTCTGTCAGAGCCTCTAGGTGCTGCTGTATTACACACTATACTAAAACAACATAAATCCTCCCCACAGGGCTGCGATGACAGTCAGCTAGCGCAGTCAGCAAATGCCATTTACGGCTAAGCAATAGCTCACGTACGGCCTTGAATGTTAGAACCTGTTTGACTGAGGATGAATGCTGGCCAGGGCGCAAGGGTTATCCCTTACTCTTTGTCATGGGATCCGTGTCCTGTCAGCCACCAGAAGGAACCTCGCTTGAATAGTTCATCCAGAAGGCCAGATACCATTCGTAATTCATGGCTGACAAGGATCAGGCCTGTGAATTATGTGATTTTGTTACACCGTATGTGGTAGCAGCATGTTTATTTTAATGTGGTTCAATCCCTGCTTATGTAATACAGTTTGTAAATATTGCAGCAGCACCAGCTGCTTTGTGGTGTCAGAGTCTTCAGAAAGACACAAATTTGGCTAATCAGGAGTGAATCCATTAACCCCTCTCATGCTGGAACATTAAGTGCCCTCGCCATTCTTTTTGTTGGCATCAGGAAGCCTTAATTATCCTCAAGGGGATTCATCTTCTGTCCTGAAGACAGGGTGAGAAGAAAATGTACTGATATGCAGATTTGCACTGAAATCCTCAGGATAATGAAGTCAGTGCTGTGTGGTGGGTAATTAATTCTGTCCTCTCCATCCCTAGTAAATTTCCTGACCTCTACTATGCAGCTCTCATTGAAATTCCTATTTAACATGAAGACAGAGCAAGAGAGAATTGTAAAGATATTCATATTTATCCACTTCATGGAACCTGTGCTTTTCTGCTCAGGTGTTGCTTGTGTATACAGCCAGGTATATTAATATAGGTGAATCTTACCATGAGATATTGCTTTTTTCTTATAATCTATGGACTTAATCTGGTTCTCATGGACTTTGGTGGGAGGTGGATCAGAATTTATACCCAGCAACACATCAGTAATATACGTGGGTTTTATGCAGCATTAGTAGCTGTTCTGTGGAAGGAAATCTATGTGGCATCAGTAGTATTAACCTGTTGGTCACTGCTTCTTTCAGTTGTCTTTCTCCACTAGACCATAAACGAAAATTAGCATAATGGTCTGGTTCCATTTTCTAGGGACTGCATATTCATATGACACAATCAAACCATGGCACAGATTTGTGCAGCTGATGGTAACCTCTTGAGAGATGGCTTTGGTGAGAATAACTGGGAGGCGTTCTAAGGCAGATAGAAGAGTAGAGGCTCAGCAATTCATTAAGGGGTCAGAA
>NW_005841975.1:2152930-2155380 GCF_000455745.1 Alligator sinensis | reverse complement strand
GGAACTAGAAAGTTGGGGTGTTTTTTCTAACAGTTTGCACTTAACTTTTCTAGGGGGACTGAGACAATGAAGGCTTTTCCTTCTCAGCAGAGTTGGGAGAGTTATCAGTTTCCATATCCCATAGGTCCCCTGTGATCTACAAGTATCCTGGAGGCATTCATTATAGAGAGAGCCCTTTGGACCAATGAGTTTTCCCTTGCCAGCAGCTGTCCTAGGAAAGTCACCCAAAGGACTCTATGCAAGTGTTAATATAGCTCCAAGTTGTGCTAGCTTTCAGGAGCATTCCTTCCTAAATATGATGCAATTGTGCAATGGTGTGCCCAGCACCTGGCCCTCCATCATATCCCATGCACATACATGCTACTCACATCCTGATTACCATGGACAGGGAAGTACGAAGTTGGCAGTCCGCCCATTATACCTGAGCAAGGGGAAAGCCATGCCAGAAAGGACCCTCACCATGCAGATCTATCAAATATGCTAAAGCCTGGCAACTGGCTGGACTGTTACAAGCAGGGTCAGTTTGCAGAGACATAGCTGGCCAGGGAAAGCCTACAAAGCATTTTCTTGCGTGTGGGCTGGTTTGTCAATTGCATGACATTTTCCACGTACAAAATGAGAAGATAACGTACCACGGATGTGATTTTCTCTGGGTTGCCCTGATCTGTTGTTTGCATTTCCATCACCGTGATAATCTACAAAAATAGTAAGCAAGAGCATGAGATTCACAGAATATTGTTTTTTGCTTCTTGGCAGCATGTTCAACATTGGCCAATGTGAAATCTTGGATGAGAAGCTCTCTTTGTCCCACTTCTGCTGCTGAAGTCAGAAGCAAACTTTCCAGTGATTTAGAAGGGCCAGGAAAATATTACAAAGAACATCTCAACAGTCTCATGTACCCAAAAAAAAGTTCACATAAGAACTCTTTTGCCGTTATTTTAGGTTTGGTTGTGTTGCCTCTTTCTATTTTTCCTCATCTAAGAACCTTGAGAGCTTCTTTCAAAATCTGGAAGATGGAGAAGGTTTGTATGAAAACATCAGACCAACATTTTCCTTTGATTTCTTCTGCTATTTTTGAAGATGTTTTTCCTTTCCTCTTCTGAACCCAGATTCCTCTTCTGCTTTCTCTTACAGTCAAGTAATTTAGGACTTCATAACCTGTTGCCATAAGTATTATGATTATATCGTGTATTTAATGGGCTATCACAATCCTTGATGTAAATCTATTGACTATAAGAAAGTCTCTTTTTTTCCTCTCCTAGCTATGACTTAAAGTTTCTAAATTGTTACAGAACATACTGTGAGTGCATTTAAATGTTAGATGAATGCCTTCCCAAAGTAGCATGTTGGAAGGCTGTTAGAAGAAAATCTGTCTCTGGAAAAGATTAGAAAACTTACAGTAACTCATCTAGAAAGGAAATTCTAAACAAGTTGAGAGGCTGTCAACGGGGCAACACCTAAAATACAAATTTGTAATACCTTGTTCCTATCTTTTTAATGCACAGATCCCAACGTACTTTACAAAGGTGGTTAGTACCATTATCCCCATTTTACAACTGAGGACACTGAAGCCTGAAGAGAAACAAAGCTGTGGACATTTGTAGCAGTTCCAAGTGGGGTGGGGGAGCTGTTGCTCTGGGCCAGGGGGCAGTCGTTGCAGCATAACTACTTCACTGCTGAGATATTAGCATAGCAAAACTGCTCCAATTTTAACCGTGCTCAGGGTCAAAGTTGAGGTGATTCAGTTCCTTTGTATCATTACATGTAACAGTTACAGCTGC
Source organism: Alligator sinensis (assembly GCF_000455745.1). NCBI lineage: Eukaryota > Metazoa > Chordata > Crocodylia > Alligatoridae > Alligator > Alligator sinensis. The sequence continues at coordinate 2,153,599 of NW_005841975.1, read as the reverse complement.
CATGCAGTCCTGAGCAGTACCTCCCTAAACTTCTGCAAGTGTCCATTTGTCCATACCCTGACTTCCTCAGAAGGTCAGGATTAGAATCCAGACCTTCAGACTCACACTGACCAATGCTACCTCCCATGAGCATTTCGCATTGTTTACAAAGATGAGTTGTACTCCTGGGGCACTGACAGAAGTGACATTATCATGTGATGCCTCCCCCTCCCTCTCCCCCAAAGCGCTCTACAGCCATGTTGTGATAGAAGTGCATGGCTGCAGAGTGCTTAAAAATTGTGCAACAAATTAACCCTCCTTAAATGAGGGATCAGATGAAGGCGCTCTGAAGTGGAGGACCTTAGGCAACTTTTGTTGCTTAGGGTCAGTTTGTCAGTGTGATAGAGGCTGGGCTGATGCAGTCCAGCTCTGCCCCTGGTGTTGTCTGCAGGAAGGGAGGGGAAGAAGGAAGGAGGAGGGAGCTGCAGTCTGGGGTTTGCTTGGCCTGAGCTGGAGTGGGGGCCGAGTGGATTGGAAGCCCCCCTTGCCTTTCAGCCCTCTGCCTCCCTTCTTCAGTTCAGGCCAGGAAAATCCCACTTTCCAGCTCCCCCTCCCTCCCTTCTTCCCTCCCTGCTTATTGGGGGTGGGGGGCTGCTTCAGCCCAACCCCATCTGCAGGACAGGCAGGCTC
>NW_005841975.1:2143771-2152899 GCF_000455745.1 Alligator sinensis | reverse complement strand
CCCCCCCCCCCCCCCCAAAAAAAAAAAAAAAACCAACAACAAAAAAACCCCCCAACAACTGGTGAATGTGTCTGCTGGGTCAGGGGCTCACTTTAACTCATGGCGCTTTATGGAAAGCACCATGAGTTACAGCAGGGACCTGTGTGTCTGTGTGTCTGTCAGCACCCCTGGAATCATCAGCCTTCGTCTATAGAGAGGTTTTCAGTAACAAAACAACCTGTTTTATCATAAAGAAAAAAAATATCACAGAGATTTTTATGTAGGTCAATACTTTGCAGTTTATTACCAAAACCAGACATTGCAAATGAAAAATATTTAGCTAAATACTTTCAGACTAATATTCAGTTTTTGAAAAGGGAACATTTTGGCTAGAAATAGCATGCAAAATCTGGAAATGTTTCCCTTTCTAGTTACAATTTAAAAAATATATAAAATGATACCTTACAAATATTTTTCATTACCTTACAAAGATAATTGACATTTTCTTCAGGTCTACCCAGGCTCCAGATTCTACCTTGGGTAACACTATTAACGTAAAAAGTACATAAGAGGAAATTACCCAGCTATTACCACCTTATGCAAGTGAACCAGTTGCAGGAATCATTCATTCCTAAGTTGTCTACTTTTCAAAATTGCTACTCATCTCTTCTTTGTCTTTCCTCCCACCTAGTCCCCCATAAAGTTGCTTCCCATGCTATCTCCTATCACTGCTGCTAGAGCCTGTATAACTTTCTTTGCTCACTCTCAGTAGTCCAAATCACAAATGCTTAGAGAACATAATCTACTGTAACTGAAAAGAAATCCTCTGTGGTATATCACTGCTGCTTGCTAGGGGCAGGGAATTAAAGGGAGATTGCAGTGTTTGGAAATTAAGTTTAGTAAAAGGGGCCCTTTTCCTAAAACAAAGGTTATCATGGAGAGTTTTCGTTACTCAAAAACTCCGTTTCCCTCTCAACAAAAAACTGAAAGACTTACTTTTTTTGTTTTTTTAGCTCTGACTCCCAGGAAAAGAGGTGAAAAAAAGAGAAAAAATCCTCAATTTCAGAATTTTTGGTACAAAATGGCATGTCATTTTTTAAACACAATTCCTTCCAAATGAAAACATTCTTGAGATTTCCATAACTTTTTTTGCCTCAGCCACTGACTGGGGGAATAAGCAAGTTGAAAAGCAGTGGGGGCATTGGTGGTGCCGTAGGCACAGTGCTGAAAGAACTTGGTTAGTTACAGTAAGATTCGACAGAATTTAGACAGACTTAGAAGGAGTTTAGGCACCTAAGTCTAAAGCCTGTGATCCTGAGTATGAGCCCCGTTCAGCTCCTGGTATGACTTAGGGCAGGCAACTTCCTCCGGGAGATGGTTCATTCCTTCAGATCCAGTGTGGACAGCCCAGAGCCAGGTAGGTGTAAGGTTTAAGACTTGCCTCCATCCCCAGGGCTTCTGTATTGGCTATTGCTAGGGAGCTGGATGCCAAGTGTGCTGAATGCACGCAGCTCCCAGCACAGCCTCCTGTCTGCTGCAGGTCCTACTCCAAGACTCCTAGTTGTTCCTGTGCACTTCATAAGGAGCCTGGGTCCTTAACACAGAGTTTGCATTCTGTTTTGTGTGGCCAAATGCCTAACTCAGATGCTGAAGTGCCTAAATCCTTATGGGAGCTGGTCTTTGGAATTGGCAGAAATCAAATATAATGAAAGATAATACTAGACATATCATCCATCATTACCTGTTTTCTTGAGAGGATTCATAGAACCTGGCTTTAATACCTGGCTAGACAAAGCCTTGGCTGGGAAGATCTAGTTGAGGATGGTCCTGCTTTGAGCAAGGGGCTGGCCTAAGTCCCTTCAAACCTCATTTTCTACGATTCTATGAACTTCCCACTGCCATAGTGCAGAGGTGCTGAAATACAGTAAGGAGAGACGTATAATGTTCCCTAAAAAAGTTGGACTTTGGTCTCTCCTTTCTTGGTTTCATTTGGACTTGGATTGTTTTTAACTCACTGGTAAATGAAGCACAGATTTGACTCTCCTTGCCATCAGCATGCTTGATAGCTCAAGTGCTTGTTAATTTGAAACCACCTCTCTGATAGAGCTGGCTTTCTCCCAGACTCCTAGGGTTAAACCAGGTTGCACCAATTTAGCTTTTGCTGTTTTCAGCTTTGTGAGGGGAGGGTCTCCCAGTTCTCTCCAAACACAGCCCCTGCTCTTTAAGGTTTCCAGGAGAGTCTGGAAGATGCCATGGGGGAGAGAAGATAGGCCAGGGGGGATTATCACACACCATTGCTACAAATGGCTCGTGTTGACATTCTTCGGAGACAAAGCACGCACACACGTGCACGCGCACACACACTAAATAACACTGTTGCCTGTGCATCTCTTTGTGATAGCCATAGATCTGGAGTTAAATAACTGCAACACAGTCAGTTTTGCTCCCCCCTTGCAAAGTTGAATGACCCTTTGGAGGCCCTGCAGTCATACAGGATACTTGCAAGCATAGCTCTCAAAACAGCTACTGTGTAATTTTTCCAGCCCCATTCTGCTTTCCGCTCAGGTGCTGCCCGTAGAGTTACCTGCACTGGGTCATGTGCACCATGCATTGCACTGGCCCTCACATGTGCACAGGCCATTGTTTGCTAGAAGAAATCAATGAAGCTAAATTAAAACAGGAAAGTTCTAGGAGGAAGTCTGCAGATTTGGGATTTTATTGCATATGCCTCTAAGTTGCTGGGTAAGGGGAAGAGAAAAAACCCTGCTCTTTCCCCAGAGCTGATGCTCCGCTTTGTATTCTACAGTTTGCTTGCTCCTGAGTTAGCATGCACTGCAGCTGCGCCCCTCTATCACAGCAACTGCAGATATTGTTTTACCTTGCTTTTGGTGCGAGGCACTGATTTCCATCTGTCTGTCTCTCTGCACCTTTTGCACCGTCGTCGTCTTCTCAGGGTGGACTATGAGAAGCATATCGATTGTGACTGAATTGGCATCTTGTCTAAACTCCATGGTACCCATCAGAGCATTTCCACCGCTCCCTTTCTCATGCAGAGCTGCTGCTGCTGCTGCTTCTCCTGCGATCGCAGTGTTTATTTTCCACCCCTGGAAAGGCAGGTGCTCCCTGTCACCCAAAGCGAGGGCACACACAAATGAACACACACACACACACACACACACACACACACACACACACACATACAAACACAACATGTGGCTGACTTTGCCAGTTGCACCATTAGTGCCCTGCCAAAAGCTACCCTGATGAATAGGTTACAAGTCACCTTTGAAAGGAAATCATGGAGCGGATTCATTTCCTAAATGCGAGGAAAGAGCCTCCTTTCAGAGGAGAGTTCTAGTTTCAGGACATGCTCTCCTCTCCCCCTCCCTTCCCTCTGCCCTTTTGGATTTAAGCACTCATCTGTGCTCAAATCCCCCTAACAGCACTGTTACCCGAGGGGGAACTTATTTTCTGAAGCTTGCACATTCCTTAAAAGGATTTCTCTTTGATTCTCTACTTAAGCAGAAACTTAAAGCTGAAAAAATCACTTAGAAATAAAACAAAACAAAATACAGAAGAAGCGAGAGGGACAGCGGGCAGTTGTGAATGAAAGGCTGACTTTGTGTGCCAGAGTGAAGGTTGGGGTAGGCAGGGCATTAGCAGCTGTTTTCAGGTGGATTAGCTTTTCCAAAACCACTTAATGGACAAAGCGACAGAAACAAAAATGCAGAAAAAAAATCAGACACTTTAAGTGACAACAAATCGATCGGCCCACCAATCAGAATGCAGGACACGGCCTCGGGAGGCTGTATTCGCCTGGGAACACTAATAAAAGGTGAAAGCCGTGAAAGTTCTGCCGGGGTTGACGCTCTCGTAGCCCACAAAATGAGGCAGGAGAGGGAGTACAGCTGTATGGTTTAGCAATTATGAGCGAACCTAGCTTAGCTTGCCCCTGCAATCTAGAGAAGGTGCTGGCACACAAAACCTTTCTAATTTTATCTCTGGCCTCCATCCTGTCCTGGAGCTGCCAGCAGCAGGACGTTGCACATTGGTCTCAGGGGAATGTGAACACCTGTGGGTTGAAGGACTCTCTGGCACAGTTAGACCATTTTGCATGCTTGCAGGACTTGCTTATCACGCCAATGCTGGCCTGGGTGAACTTACAGGTTCACAGCAAGAGAACTCAGCCTGTCCAAAGGCTACTAGTTTTTGGTTTCACTTCTGGAGTTTTAGGAGTATTTTGGTTCTCCCACAGTAATTTTAAGGTAGCCCTGCTGTCCCTGACGCTGACTGAGGAGCCAGTACTGCGGACAGATGCAGAAGGTGCATCTACACATTCATTAATGCACCTTAGATACTGTGCATTTAGTTTAGTACTTGCTTAATAAAGTACTAACTAAATGCACGGTAACTAGAGTTACTGCGCAGTAGTGCTGATGCACGGTTATTTTGTGATGCTTACTGTGCATTAGCCCAATAACACTGTGCAGTAGGCTATTAGCATGGTTTTTAACTGCCACACTACTACACAGTGTTATTAGGCTAATGCACAGTAAGCATCTCATGTAGACGCACCCACTGATTTCTATATAGCTCTCCCCAATATGCCCCTGATCTGCAGCCCCTCCTTGTCCTTTCCTGAGCTCCTTCCAAAGCACAGACAGTTGATATGCTTCTAGGCTTGCCTGCAAATCCAGTGCTAAGCCTCTCCTCAGCAGATCCAGAAATAGCATGAGTGACTGTCCAAGTTTCCTGCTTTGCCAATATACCTTTGTCCACACCTGCCATGGACCTGATATTCCAGTTCTGAACCCTTCTCTCTTAGCTGGGCTGGACCAAGCTGGAACTGCAGTATTTAGCAGAGGAGGGGTCAGGGAAAGATCCAGGGGAAGGGACAGGTGATATTTCTGGGTACACGCATTAATGGTGCTACCTGAGGGAGTTTGTGCTTTGGCTCAAGCAGTAGAGGCAAGTGCTTTTTGATTCAGAAGTCTGAGGTTCATTTCCTGTTGATAGCCCGGCTAGAGAGTCATCATAATTGGGCTGGAAGGAAGAAAAAGAAGCACTCTGAAAAGAGGCACACGAGAGGCAAGTTAAGTACTCAAGCATTTAAGAGCTCAGGCAAGCAGAACCCCCCAGTCCCTCCAATGCATGTCCACCCCCGTGTCAGATCCCCCACGGCCATGGCTAGTGAAACAGTCATTCTTGCAAGAACTTCACCAGCCTTTTTTCAACAAGCCTGGCATCTCTGGTGCCATTTTCCATTCCTCTCTTCTGCCACCACATCAAGGCTACCATTCAATCTCAGTGCTTCATCCTAGACAACTCCCTTTAAGCACAGCCTTTCCTCTCTATACCACTGCCCTCTCCTGTAGACTTTTGTGGCCTCTTCCTAGTCTCTAGTCTTCCCAAACACCCCATACCCCACAGCCCCAGACAAGATTGTTTTCCTCATTGTCCTTGTCCTTTATGTCCTTTTTCTGGCTCTGTCACATTTGTGCCCCCCATATTTGCCTTCAAGGCTCCAGAGTCTCTGATGAGACCATACTTAACACAATCTAGTCTATGGATGAATTCGTGTTGATAATGATTTTTAAAATGATACATTCCAGTAATTTTGGGGGGAAATTTTTCATTGATTAAAACCCTGTTTTTTGACAAAATTTCTGTCATAAAGTTATATTCCTTTTTTTTTAGTGATTTTTTAACTGACTATAATATTTATGTCTGGTATAAAACAGTTATATATCGTATTGAAGGATATATATTATATTTATCATGTATGGCAGGGAATGATGGTCTAGTGGTTAGAGTACTGTTTGCTAAGTTGTGAGACTTAGCTTCAATTCTCTGCTCTATCAAAGATTCCGTGTGTGATTTTGGACCAATTTCTTAGTTTGTGAAATGCTAAAATATCACTTCCTCAGCTCATGGTAGTATTATGAGGAGATTTACATCAACGCCCAAATCTTCTGGTGCTCAAATCTTACAGGTGATTAGGGGTTATATACATTTTTTAGATACATTGGTGCAGAGACCAGGAAGTCTTTTTCCTCCCTTACGGAATAATAGCTTATCTGCCACATCAAAGCCAGTGTTTCTTGTTACCAAGAACAATTCAGGACATAGGATGAGAATAGAGACCTTCCTGAGGCAAAGAAAGCTGTTGTATGGGACATACTTCTTTTCTTTTCTTTTCTTTTTCTTTTCTTTTCTTTTATACATCCTTCTTACACACCCACCTCCACACATTTTTATTTCCTATTTGTTAATATTTCTCCTTTCTTTGTTCGTTGGCACTTGGATGTTGCTTAGACTGCACTAGGAATAGTGCAGAAGTGAGAGGTTTATTCAGGCGGGTCCATCCTCTCTAGAGCTCATGTTGAGGTGGCTGCAGTCACTGATGACCTCTCTTAACCGAAGAGAGGGAGAGAGCAGAACATTTCCCTTGAAGGATTGTCAAGTGTTTGAGTTTTATTCTCTTTTGTCTGAATGGAAACGGTCTCACTGACCTTCAGGACATTTTGCAAAGCTTTCTTTTTCTTGCTGACCTTTCCAAGGTGGGAGGAGAAGTCCGGTGAGGCTGATTGGAACCATTAGTTTGACCTATGTTACTAGTCCCTCATAATCACTCACAAGTGAACTCATCCTTATAATGTGGCTTAGACATTAAAGTAAGGTTAGTCCCCAACAGCGGGAGATCCCTGATGGTGCTGCTTCTGTCTATTTGCAGTTACTGGAAGTGCTCCTTAGGCCATAGCTTGAAGGAAAAACAATGGATGCTGGCATGGGGAGATCTTGGATTTTGAAGAGGAAAGGGCAAGTGGCCTGATGTATCATCACATATCACATAGCTCATATTTTCTCCAGTAGAAATAAACAAGAAGCTTTACTAATATGCTAGGGACCTAGGGCTATATTTCTCAGTTTAAGATTGAAGCAAAAGCAAATAACTTTATTGGAATGTGCATTAATTTGCTATATCATTTTGCAAAAAAAAAAAAAATCAGAAGTTGTTGTTTCATTAGCCCTGTAGTCATTAGAATTAAATGTACATCTCTTTCAGATTCATAAAACAAACCTAGCCTTTTGAGCATCCTGACAGTGCATCCAGCACATCACTGAAAGTTATTTCCATACCTGTGTTAATGTCACCTGAGTTAACATATACATACCTGAGTTAATGTTTTCAGCTAGAGTTAAGAACAGTCTGAAGGGCTATAAAATAGAGGCTCCATTACCAGGAGCAGCTAAAAAACACCAGAAATGTAGAAGAAAAGATAGGTTGATTAGTGGAACATCAAGACCATTAAAAAGTAAAGATGGTCATTAACACCTTTGGAATGAAGAGGTTAGAAGGGATCAGGTAGATTACAATGAGCCAAAAAGTCAACTGACTCTCTCACTGCTGCCTGAATAGAAATGCGGCTGCCAGTAACCCCAAAGTTGGTGTTCAACTTTGGGTGACCAGCCATCAAAGGCACTACTCCACCCCCTTGAATTCACCCCTGCATGCTGGGCAATCCTGGTATCTAAAAATCAGTGGAGAAAAAAAGCGGGGCAGTGCATGTGGCTGCAGCATGTACTGCCTGAAACTGGAGCGTGACGAGCCAGAGCCATGCTCTGGCTGCCGGCCAGTCTCCGTCCACCTGGACTGCTGCTACTGCAGCCCCAGGAAGCCCCCAAGACTCCAGGTAGGCTGCTAGGGCTAGCCCAGGTGCTGGGCCCAGCTTCCCCTACCCCACCCAGGGCAATATGCTGCATGGCAGAGCATGTGTGCAGGGGTGTTTCCCAGGGAAACGCACATGTATGCTCATCTGGAGATGCCCTCTGGGAGATGCCCTCATAAATCACATCTGCACATTTAACAGTGCTAACATTGTGTGGCCCCTGTACCCACTTGAAAGGATCTCAATGCACCCTAGGGTGCTGCAGTGTCCTGTTTGAGAATCATTAGTAGAAACCAATCAAAAGGTGTCTTGAGTCAGAATCCCTCTCTGGGCTCCTCTTATGGACAGTAGGGCTGTGCAAAACAGCACTGTTTAGTTTTGACTTCTGTTTCACCGTTCAACAGGACAGTGTTTTGTTTTGAGTTTCATTTCATTTTGAAAGCACTGTTCTGTTTCATTTCGTTGAAATTGTTTCGCTGTTTCAGTGCTGGTTCAGCGTTTTGCCCATAGGCTATAATGGGGAAGCACGAAACTGCCTATGACTTTGTCATTTTTTGGCAGATTTGGATGAAAACAGCAGGGGTGGTAGCTCCTTTTGAGGGCATGAAGTCTGTCACGTTTCAAGGAGATAGGTGCAGGGGTTTCTGGGAAACTGCACCTCAATTCTTGAAAGCAAAACTCATGTCACTTGTAAGTGTGAAGGCACAGGGGGTGTGGAAACTGAAGGCATGGTAACCCCTGCTGAAGCCACAGAGCCTGCCAGCTTTCAAGGAGATAGGTGCAGGGGTTTCTGGGAAACTGTACCTCAAGCTGCTGACAAGCAAAACTTGTGACATGGGTGACACTGTGTGTGTAAGACGCACCCTCACTGGCGCTAGGGCCTCTACACAACATGGTAGTATGTCCCAATGAGGCCTTCTTCTACCCTCAGCCTCAGTTCAGTCCACCACTTTAAATAATAACAGGTAAAGTAATAACTTAGTGAGCAGCAGCACAGTAGCACCTGCAGCATCTCAGGCTGCCAAACTGTGACAGAGCCTTTCTTTCCTCTCCTTCCCCCATCTTCCCCTTCCCTCTCCTTACTTTCTGCTTCCCTGCAGGTAAGCCCAGCTTCAGTTTTGAAACTTGAAATGTTTCAAAACTTTTGAAACGTTTCGACTGCCCGCGTTTCATTTCATTTCGATTTTGCTGTTTCGAGCTCGAAACGAGTCTAAACAGCATTGAAACGAAACAGTTGGAGAAATTTCACACAGCCCTTACGGACAGCAGTGTTCTGCATGTTCCCACCACAAAGCAGGATCTACAGGCATAATTGGGCCCTGGATATATTCATTCAGGTTTTACAAAACAGCATGTTAATTTTCACTTCCCAGAGCCTACACTAATGCTAGTCAGAGCGTAGATTCATAAATTCATAGATGTTAGGGCCGGAAGGGACCTCAATAGATCATCGAGTCCGAACCCCTGCATAGGCAGGAA
>NW_005841975.1:2132224-2143586 GCF_000455745.1 Alligator sinensis | reverse complement strand
ATGATGAACTTATAGGCAGCCACAAGGTCGCTTCTCAACCTTCTCTTGCGGAGGCTGAAGAGGTCCAGGTGCCCTAGTCTCTCCTCCTAGGGCTTGACCTGCAAGCCCTTAACTATATGAGTGGCCCTTCTCTGGACCCTCTCCAGGTTATCCACATCCCTCTTGAAGTGCGGCGCCCAAAACTGGACACAGTATTCCAACTGCAGTCTGACCAGCGCCCAATAGAGGGGCAGTATCACCTCCTTGGTTCTGTCTGTCATGTATCTGCTGATGCACGATAAAGTGCCGTTAGCTTGCTGATGACTTCGTCACACTGCCGACTCATGTTCATCTTGGAGTCCACCAGGACTCCGAGAGCCTTTTCCGCTTCCGTGCTACCGAGCAGGTCATTCCCTAGGCAGTAGGTGTGCTGGACATTTTTCCTCCCTAGGTGCAGCACTTTGCATTTCTCCTTGTTAAATTGCATTCTATTGTTTTCTGCTCATTTGTCCAACCTGTCCAGGTCTGCCTGTAGCTGTTTCCTGTCCTCCGGTGTGTCCACTTCTCCCTACAGTTTTGTATCATCTGCAAACTTGGACAGAGTACACTTCATTCCCTCGTCCAAGTCACTGATGAAGACATTGAAAAGTATCGGTCCAAGGACTGAGCCCTGCAGGACCCCACTGCCCACATCCTTCCAGGTCGATACCGACTCATCCACCACCACTCTCTGGGTATGACCCTCTAGCTAATTTTCCACCCACCAGACTGTGTAATCATCCAAGTCACAGCCTCTTAATTTGTTCACCAGTATGGGGTAGGATACTGTATCGAAGGCCTTCCTGAAGTCTAAGTAAACGATGTCTACCCCCACTCCTGCCTCCAGGTGTTTTGTAACCTGGTCATAAAAAGAGACTAGATTAGTCAGACAGGATCTACCTGCTATGAACCCGTGCTGGTTTCCCCTCAGCAGAATTTTTCCTGCTGGGTTCTTGCATATATGAGCCTTAATAATCTTTTCAAAGACTTTGTCAAGGAGGGAGGTGAGACTGACTGGCCTATAGTTGCCTGGATCCTCCATCTTCCCCTCCTTGAAAATAGGGACCACATTGGCCCTTTTCCAGTCCTCCAGGACCTGGCCCGTGTGCTACAAGTGCTCAAATATTCTTGCCAGTGGCTGTGCAATGATGTCAGCCAGTGCCTTCAGTACCCTCGGATGGAGCTCATCCAGGCCTGTCGACTTAAACGCATCCAGTCCTTCCAGGTGACTACAACATCTCAGGGTCAACGCTTGGTAGTCTGGCACCCTGCTGTTGCCTCTCTACAATCCCATTGTGAGACTTATCTTCCCCTCGTTTAGGAACACTGAGGCAAAGAACTCACTGAGGTGTTCAGCCTTGTCCCCCTGGTCTGTCACCAATTGCTTTTGCCAATTCAGTAGTGGTCCTATACCTCCCTGAGCCATCTCTTAGACTACTAGCATACAAGAGCTAAAGTTTAGCAACCCAGCTCATATCATCATCATTTCCCTTTAGGAACCCTACTATTTTACTGTGGAGCACAGCTGGTGCCCTAGAGGTGCTTCCAAACGTGTACTCAACCCTTCTTTTGTAGTGCAGTATTTGTCCATGGGATAGGTACAAAATACTGAAGCATTTTACTTTAGCTAAATCAATGCATATTGTCACAGATATTTTTTTAACATGTTGAAATACCCAATTAGCTGGCTTAATAGGTCAGAGCTGCCGGCCACCCTGCTGGTGTGGCTTCTACCAGCAGGCGCATCTTGTGAATCAGACTAACCAGAGACCTTGGTTTGGGTTCCAGCTCTAAATGGCCACTAAAGGAGCAACTCATGGATTTACATCTCTACAATGAAATGTACAACTCCATTTCAATTCCAGCCCAAGCATGTTGGGAACATCCATCCCCGGGTTACCATGCAAGTGCCCAGTAGGCATCACCAACTGTTGACAGACCTGGTGAGCTACTATTATGTCACAAGGAGCTACACTTTTTAATGCAGAAACATAACCCTCCACTCAGAGGGACAGGGAGTTTTCCTTTCAGGATAGAAGGGCCTTACCTGTAACATTGGACTCTCTCTCTGTTTCAGCTGTCCTTCCCTCCTCCACATTTGCTTTTGGAAACACAAACAACTATTACTGGGTTCATTTCTAAAGCAAATAATCAAAGTCACATCATGCTTTGCCTTCTGCTGTGTCAGCCTAGTTTATGGTTTCAAGAAGCTGAGAACGGAAAAGTATAACACTACACATTTTCAGAGTTACATAGTGTACATCACCCATGGATCAGATGTTTTTTAAATGGGGACTGTGAATTCTTTATGCCTTTACCTGGATTAGCTTTTGTGACCCTTTAGTTCCTGGAGATTTATTCCTTGTTTGTTTGTCTCTCCCAGGACTTTCTCCCCCTCCCCTCTCTCTCCTCCTTCCCTTCCTCCGTGTTATATTCAGATCACTCTCTCTACTTTATATGCTGCTCTGTGCATGTCCTTTCAGGGCATCTGATGAAGTGAGCTGTGGCTCATGGACGTTTATGTACTATATATACATACATACATACATACATACATACATACGTGTGTGTGTGTGTGTGTGTGTGTGTATATACATACATACATATATATATATATATATATATACATACATATACATACATATATATACACCTCTGATTTAATTAGTCTATATGGTACAAATCTACCCTGCCTTCTACAGTATTCTATCCCAAGAAGGAAAGAGGTGGATGCTTTGAGAAAAAGGAGGGATGTGCATTCAATGCTAAAAATAATGAAGTATTGGAGCTGGACACAAAGGGTTAAAGCAACACAGAAAGCTTAGCAAGTCCCTCAGGACAGCTCCTGAGCAGTTTCAAGTAATGAATTTTCACTTCTATACTTTCATCATCATTGTTCTTAGCTGGAGATTTACCATTCGTCCGTCTCATCTCTGCGGCATATTATTCTGTGTCATTGAAACAATCACAAGGACAGTGCTGTTCATTCAGCTTTTCTCTTGGAAACATGATGAGGCTCAATTCCTGCAGGCTTCTGCTAAATCTAAGCACCAGTGAAGAACTGTGCATAGATTGTTACCCCAAAAAAGTTCCTTTGCTTTTCTTCCCTCCCCAGTCCGCTGTCTTGGATGGGATGATTCAGCCCCAGACCTACCTGAGGGCCGAACTCTCATGCAAACAACCTTCAGCACAGTGTCCTTAATTTTGTTCTCTTGGAGGTCACTGATGACTATAGATCACAGCAGTTATTAATGGACTGATTCATGGTGTCTGAATATGGTATCTGCTTTATTCCTTTATCCCTCATTTGCTCATTTAGTTAGACATCTTCAGATTTTTCAAGGGAACAGAAAATGTGTTTGATTCTAAAATCACGAAGTCAATGGGAGTTTTGCTGTCCACTAGGCAGGGGCCGGTCCCTACCTCTATATCACATATACAGTAGAGTACACTATTTTGATATCTCCTACAATTGTCCTTGAATCAAACTTCTTTGCCCAAAGATTTCCACATGTAGTGCTATTTACTAGGTGCCCGGAAGCCATGGAACATCGGAGACTTAGCATTTGTTATTCTTTTATCAATTTATTCAGAGTAGCAGCAGCTGTGCTTGTCATTCTGAGCTTGTCCTTTTCCCTCAAGATGGGTCATCCATAGTCACATTTTTCCAAAAGGCCAAGGAAGTCAGGAGGCAGAAATGAGAAAGTTATTTCCTTCATACACTAAAGCCTCACATAACATGGCTGGGGAGTGCCCATTTTGTGTATCAATACTGTTTAAAATACAATAGAAAAAAGGTCCCAGAATTCACTTACCGAGTTCATTGGGTTTCTCTTTATCTTCTCTTTCATGACTATTTGTGTAGCCTAGGGGATGATATCATAGCTGTTAAAAATCCACAGAAACATACGCCTGTATTCTGCCAACAACTTCTTTTAACAATGAGTCTCCCATATTTGAAAATTCTCCTTTGTTTCTTCACTTCCTATATGGGATGAGAAGACTTCTAGTGTACCTGGTAGTTTTCATAGTGCTCTGTTTGCCAATATACTTGGTATGAGTGAGGGATTCTTTCTTTCAGATAGACATTTCCCTTGCTTAACCAAATTTACCCCAAGATGCATTATGTCTCTGAGCAGCTTCTTTCTATGTACTCACCCCTTTAAAGATCATATTACCACCCCCCTTTTTGTAGAACACCTTGTTATCACAGCAACAATGGTTCATGATAGAAGAGGATGGTCCTCAGAAAGAACACATGGTCAAATGCATTGGCTACTCACACAGATAGCAGAGATAAAAAGGCAGCAATGGGAAACAAAAGATGGCCAGCAGTATCCTCTGTGTGGGGGACAGATGGTCATGAAATGCCATTTATTTTTATTAACATTCACCTGAAATAAAAAACTAATATTAAATCAGTGTCTAATGCAAGCAGACTTTACAAAGGATATCACAGCAAATGGGTTGACAGTCCAGCCAAAAAATCAGATTTTGATGTGTCTTGAGATAATTAAATAAGTTGAAGCCAATCCATACATTGAAAAACACATGATCCAGGGCCCCCTGGGGGAAAAATATGATATTTAAAAATAATAAATTTTGGGTCCTGTTTATTTACTTTCTGACGTTGTGACTTTTAAAAATCTTTTCTCTTCAAGTAGGAGGGTTAGAACTCATTTAAAAAGATGAATGCTGAGATGCTTAGGCAATAACCTGATTCTAGCTGCTAGGTCTTTAAGAAAACACCAGATATTACAGACTTGTGATGAAATCACCAGAGAGGTGAACACTGTAGCTGTGCTGCCTAGGTAGGGTCCAGTTTGTTCAGAATACGTTTGTTCAGAATCAATGGATGGTATCTCTCATCTGGACTGCTTTGGTCTATGAAAGTGGAAGCTCCCTTTGGATGCTCCCTAATAAGCAACTCAAAGGCCTCTATTAGGACCAGTGAAACCTATGGTATTTTGGGGGTTGATGGCACATCAGCCTTTTGCTGCCAGCTTTCTGAATGCGTGGTGTGCCTGCTTTGTGGTTGGTTGAATAATGGAAGGCACAGCCATTATGACATTAGTAAATTCTGTACTGCAGAAGAATCAAAGGCTAGGCAGGAAGTACTCTTAATTAAGGAAAAGAAAAGAAGAATAAATAGGAACCAGGGATGAAGTGGAAAGGCAGGGAAGTCAAGGGGAGGATCTTTACCAGTGACTAAGTCAACCCAGGCACATTAATAAAGACCCTCCTTCCTCAGTTGATTGCTTCCCATCTTACAAATGAATCTATTTGAGAATCCCAGGAGGAGCTGCAGACTGAAGCAGACTGAGGAACAAGAGTGGGTAGCTGGCTTCTCTCCGTGGCCAGTGCCTCAGTCATGGAGCTGTTTTGAGGACCCCTCCCCAGCCCACAGGCAGTTTTAAATGGACTCCTCCAGGTCTCTCTGACCCTGCAATGAAGAACAAAGGAGTGAATTCTCCTTCCACTGATGACAGAAGAGAATGCTCCAACACATGCTATCGTGGTCTATGTGGTTTATACACAGGACTGGAAAGCAGCTTCAGTTTCACTTTCTCAGCTGCTGCCTGTCTTTAGGGATGTGCAACCCAAAAGATGCCAAACTGGAACCCAAGCATACAGAAAACATGACTCCCCAGCCATTAGCATGAATGACAGAATAAAGAAGTGAAGGGGACAGCTCTTTCATTAGCAGTAAGTGATGTGGTCAGCAGAGTTATAGGAAAGAGACAGGCATTACGTACCAAGGTCTAGAATTCACCCTGCCCCAGTTCATATGGCTGCCCTACCATGGCACCAAAACAGGTCTCTCACCAAAGCTGGCTTTCCTTTGCAGTTCCGCTACAGCAATAAGAGAATAAAAATCCAAAAGTAATATGGAATTCACCTCTAACTCATGCTGGGCTGGATTCTCTACTCACATTGCGAAGATAAAGACAGACAGTAATTCCAAGAAAACCAATGGAGTCACTCCAGCGTCAAACTGGACTGAGAGGAAAATCAGACCACTGTGAATAGAGTCGG
Source organism: Alligator sinensis (assembly GCF_000455745.1). Lineage (NCBI taxonomy): Eukaryota > Metazoa > Chordata > Crocodylia > Alligatoridae > Alligator > Alligator sinensis. Next base: position 2,137,532 of record NW_005841975.1, on the reverse strand, counting down.
TATCATATGTAGCCAAATGCTATAATGCATACTAGCCAGCTAGGTAGTAGGTTTCAGCTGCTTTGCATGGTTTTGACAACACCAAACAGCTGGGAACTCGGATCAACTGGACAGCTAAACTAGGCTCATGGCAACTTTGTGTTGCCAGGACAGTACAAGTAGCCAGCCTATCAGTAAATCAAGCCTGAAGAGAATCTTGATGCTATGATTCACCGGCCAGTTGTTCCCACTAAAGCAAAGCTACTTTGCAACCAACTTCTATCATCTATTTCATAAAACATGGAAACTCATTTAAGAGGATAGATCGTGCATCCTTATCATCAAGTAAGCAAAATAAAAGTGCTATTCTAGAGTGCATTGGCTATGGTTCCTGATCCCTGTGAACTTTGGAAAGCATTGAGCAAGTTCTGGGCTGCCCTGCAATATTTAAATAAACCATAATACCAGTAAATCACACTGAGACATCCTAGATTTGCTATTTGAATTAGCCATCTTTTGGACTTCAGCCTGGAGGCTGAGTGCTCTTCTGGTCTACAGTCCATGCAGCCCCCTGAGTTTCAGTGGAGTTGAATGAGGTCTCAGCTAGGGCAGACACTGACTTTGTGCAGCAAGCATTTTTTGTAGTGAACAAGAAGTCCACATTTTTGGCACCCTTTGACCCTTGTAGCTTAGGCATGAGGACTGGAAAATAGGGATAAACTGTCTGCAGGATTAATGCTACCAAATTCAGTGGTGTAGTGCTCCAGAAAATTTGGCCCCATGTTTCTGATTCACCATGTTCCCAGATGCTGGTTTAAGGCTTTTCTACCTCCATGTTTTGTACTCCTTCAAATATGTCAGTTTAGCATCTGATATCACTAAATACATCTACAGGAACAATTTATGTTGGCTGAAGACACTTTTGTATCCATAAACTGTGTACGCTTGAGAGGTTGTACCACTTTATAACTATACCAGCATCAAGTCGCTCCCCTGAGTAAAACGGTTAAACTGCTACAAAAATTGTGTGTATCTGAGGCCTTCACATCCTCAGCGTCAACAACTATGAACCCAATGGATGGTGTGTTGGAAAGCACTTCTGTGCAGAGGCCTTGTCAAAATTTAGCTACGGGATAGAAGTTTGGGAAGATTTTCCTGCTACATATTGGGCGCATCTACACGTGCGCATTTACTTTGCAGCAACTGAAATTACTGCACAGTACAGGTGCATGTCTACATGTGCATGGCTGTACTATGCAGTAAATATGGTGACTTATGCTGACTTAAGCGTAAATTTGATACCTGCATCATGCCCAATTAGTTACTGTGCAATAACGCGTGTGTAGACGCCTTATTGAACAGTAACACTGTGTATGTGGAGTGACTTGGGATGTTAGTCAGTCTCAAGTCAGTCCACACACAGCGTTAATATGCCTTAATGCTTGCACATGTAGACAGCGACCTATTCCCGTTTACTGAACAGTAATTTATTGCGCAGTAAATTGAAGCTAGCGTAAATGCACGTGTAGTCACGCCCATTGAGTTCAACAAGTTCTGTAGATCCTATTAACTCATATCTGCCAGAGATGGCTTATAAAAAGCCTGCTTATAAGCAAGACTTGTGCCTTGAGAAGAGATCAAATTCCACTAAGTGATAATCCCAGAAAAGAAAAGAGTAATCCTGGGAGAGGAAACACTTTATCACTTCTAATCTTAATCCCAAATACCAGGTGAACCTGGTTATACACACTGATTGTTGCATTATACTATAAATATACTTGGTGGAGGAGGTTTTTCAAAGCTGCTAAAAGGGACTTGGATGCTTGGTTCTCTCTCAGCCTCATCTCTTTGGCAGCTTGGAAATGTACTTGTGCATTTTTTCAGAAACAATATAAAAAACATTTGAAGTCAAAGCCAATGTAATGTAATTTTGTTAATTTTTTTTTGGTTGTGAACGAGTGCTGTTTAAGTGAGAAAATGGATATACTAGCCACATCTTTATCATCATTTTTCTCTTTCTGAGCATGTGTGAGAGCTGGGCTTGCCTGTCCAACAAGAATTTAAATTTTCAAACTTTTGTCTATCCCAAATTCAGAGAAATAGTAAAGAATGTCAGAAGTTTTTGCAAAAGTTTCAGATTAGGTCAATCAAAACTTTTCATTCCAATAATTCAGCTGTGCTTTACAGAGATATTCTTGTCCTTTATGACATTGTTTTTTGCTTTATATTCATTTACATTTATTGAAAATTGAAATGTTATTTTGGAGTCCAAAATATAACTTTTTATTTTACAAAATGTCTAAAGAAGACATTCTGCCAATTTCAAAACTTTTCAGAGTTTTTAACACAGGAAATTGCTCAAAAGCAACTTATCAAATATTTTGGTTTTTAACTAATCAGCAATTTCTGGCCAAAGTGAAGTTTAGTCAAAAAATTCCTGCTTAGTCAGTAAACACATGCATACGTGAATGAGAAGAACAACAAACTTTAACCATGGAGCAATAAGCAACTTCTGCAAACCCTCTGTCTGTCTCTGACTAACTGGCTTAACTAAGTGGCCATCTCCGAATTCCCAACCTCTTAAGTCTAAGTAAAGGAGCACCTCCAAAAGCATCTCTAAACTACAACATCTTTATCAGAGACCTGTTAAAATGCTCACAGTTCAGTGCCAACTATGCAATGGCAGTTTTTTGTTCAAATTTCATTCTCATTCCACACTCTAATACCAGATCATTAATGTGCTTTCTTCCCCTGAGGCTTACAAGTGTCTCAGTCCTGACACTGCAGAACAGCTCACTTCATTTTAGCACAATTTATATCCAGAGACTAGGTTTGCTCTGATGGTCTCCCCTGAGGAGCCTGATCAGGTAGGCAGTCTCAGAGCTTGCTTAATGCATACATGTGCATTTGAGTTCCTCGTTAAATGCAGTGGTGATTGTCTTTTAAACCATAAGCAGAGAAGGAGATGATTGGTGGTACCTCTCTTTTGTGCCACAGCCTGGTGGTTACAATGCTCACCCTCCTTTTCTTGCTTAGGCTGAGAAGGAAACTGAAGTCTAGTTTCCAAGTTCCTGGGTCAGTCCTCTACCTTTTGCACTACCAGCAGCCACCTTGAAGAGAAAGCAGTGGCTACAGTGGCATTTTGTTGGAAGCCCAGTACTGTCGGTGTGCATTAAGCACTCTCTGAGAACCATCAGACTGGCAGCAGAGACAGGCAGAGCAATGCTTAGTTTCTGTATTTCTATTGGATTTAGGCAGGAATTTGATGCTGGCCTGTGTGGAGTGGGGTGGTTGTAGGCATGAGCCAGGACCCTGGAGAATTTATAAGCCTAGCAGGATGGGGCATAGTGAGCTTGGGCCCATCCAGGCTTATGCTTCAGCTAAATGGTGCTTTTTCAGAACCAGGCATCTAAATTCCCCTTACATCCCACTTTTTGACACCCACGTCCTTTTTCTGGATCTAGCCAAGGTTTCATTCTTGGGATTTATGAAAGGACTCTCCAATAGGAGGGAAAACAACCACAGAAGCACCGAGCTGAGTGTATTATATCATTGGGGGTGTTGGTTGTAGCTGTGTTGGTCTCTAAGGATATAGGCAGACAAGGTTCATTGAGTAAGTCTGATATATTTTATTAGATCAAATAGTTGGAAAAATTCTTTTTGCAAGCTTTTGGGTACAAACACCCTTCTTCAGGCAGAGGAAGTGTCACTGGCACTCCAACCCTAAGGGCACTACAGTGGTTCTAGCAGCTTCTGGAAGCTGTTTTTTTTTCAAATCAGTCCTTCATGGATGTCAGTCAGATGCATGAACTTTTTCTTTGTGCTTGAACAGTGTGAGCCAGAATGAGCCAGAGTCCTGTGAAAACATATGTCCTCTGCATAGGTAATGAGGATTTTTAGAAAAGCCTCCATCTTATTAAAAATATCAGAGAGAGATCAGCAATAATTCACCATGGTAGCACATCCTGTTGCCAACAGGTCACTCCAGTGCTGTCCAAGCTATATATGCTTGTGCTGTCTTTTCAAACAACTGCTACAGCTTCCCAATTGACAGCCAAATGTCAGTAGGTTCAGATCTCCCGCAGCAAGGCAGATCAGCCAGCTTTTTGCTCTTTACTTCAGCACTGGGTCAGATGACAGGGCTTGCTACTAAAACCACAGATTATCAACAGCAGTATTTATCTGCATGGTGGAACTGCCTAGGAGCCCCAGTCATTGATCTGGGTCCCAGCGTGCCAGGTAGAAATGCAGAGCAAGATGTGAAAGGTATCGGTGACACTCATGGGCATACATAGTAATGCTCACCCCTCACTATTCTTACCCCTGTTTCCAAATCAGGTGTGGGATACATTCAGCCACCACTGCTAACATAACCCTTTATTTTCTGGCCAATTTGAAAGGCTTACCTATTTAAGAACTCAAAATAATTAGCTGCAATGGCTGAAGTAATAACAGCAGATGTCTAAAGAACAGCACTCGGTCAGAGTCCTCACTGCTCCTGGTGGCCATTTTCTAATGCAGCCTTTGAACAATTTGTAGCCTTTTGTGGGTAAGGAAACCCCTCTAATTATGACTGACGGGTCAATCACAGCTGAAAAGCATCTCAGTGCAGCAGATTGTGTAGGTAGGATTGTTCTGTTGGAGCAACAGGTCGCCAATTAAACATAATGGGACAGAATTGTTTCTCTGGGTTTTGCTGTTAAAGTGGTTGTTTCTATTAACTGGCTCCCGTAACAGTTTTTTTCAACTGTACAAAGATGAGCCAAGGACACATGAATGTAACGCGATCTAGGAAGATTCTTCGAGTTCCAGGAAGTTATTGCTGCCATCTTCTGACTGGCTAGGCTATCTTTTCTCTATATGGAAGTAGAGGCAAACTAGGGCTTACACTATGTGATCTCTTTCCAAGACACGCCTCTTAGCGGGCATTAGGGGACTGGCTTTCCCAGGGACTTTTTGGTAGTGTCCTTGCTGATTTAAAGCTAAAAAAAGAGTTTTAATATCTTGAGCATACACAGCTCTTTGCATTAAGTACTATTTAGACATGTAACACATTCATCTCTGTGCTGGATCCACACAGGTTGTGCCAGCCGCAGCTAGAGGGCTGTGGCTGTTTAGCTCTTGCATGGGTGGATCCAGGATTGTGGTAGTGAGGGTGCAGCAGTGAAGAGAGCTCATGGTGCATGCACCATAGTCCCAGAATGGGTATGGCTCTACCCCCTTGCCCTGATCCTGGATGCCAGTGAGTTCTCGAGCACATCAGCCTAGCTTCTGCCAGGGGTTCTGTATGTGACAGGAGGCCTCTGAGCTGCCAGAGACCCTGCTTGCC
>NW_005841975.1:2130463-2132214 GCF_000455745.1 Alligator sinensis | reverse complement strand
CGGGGGGGGGGGGGGGGTGAGCACTGCTGCTTTTCACCCTTCTTCTCCTTCCTTCCCCACCCCTTTGATAAATTCAGCAGCAGAGGAAAAGAGGGGTCTGAGGCTTGGGATCTGGAGCTGTATGAAAGCAGGAGCTGAATGCTGCTGCGTTACCCTTCCTTTCCCTTCTCTTAAATTCAGGGGCTGGTGTTGGGGGTCAGGGAGAGGGCAGTGCTCAGGAGCTTGGGCTCCAGACAGACACTGTGGTGACCAGCTAGTGCACTCATGGAGCTTGGCACGTGCTGAGCTGACATGCTGGTGAGCTCTACTTCATCGGGCATTCCCGCCCCTTTCAGTAGTTGCCCTCTTCTACTTCTGAGCCTTCTAATGCCTGTCAGATGCAAAACTTCACTGCTAGCTGCTCTTACATTTGCCTAACATATATACAGGCTTCTTCCTCACTGCCTGAATCAGAGAGCTCCCTCCAGACTCCCGAGTTCCCAAAGTTTGGAACAGACTCTCCCCAGAAGTAGTGCAAGCACTACTCTGGATGCCTTTAAGGTACGTTTGGATGCTTATCTTGCTGGGATCATTTGACCCCAGCAGACTTACTGCCCCTTGGGTGGGGGGCTGGACTCGATGAACTTGTGAGGTCCCTTCCAGCCCTAATGTCTATGATTCAGATATCCTGTGGCTAGTTCCACCTTCAAGCACTTTTAGGATACAGAAAAGTGGTGGTCTCTCCTGGAGTCAGGCAGAGTTCATGCAGGGGGTGTTTGGCCTTCTCACAGCTCTCTTGGTATACTGACTTATTCAGTGCCCCCTACCTTCCCTGGCTATCCCTCTCTTGCATACACTAGCAAATGTGGTGGTTTCAAAGGTGGACCAATGCACAACAGAGCTATATTGAGACTGTTTGAGTCATAACTGAGTCCAGGTCAAGGGAGGTGAAAATTATATTATTTCCTGGCCCACCAGAGCTACCCTGTTCCATGAGCCCAATTGTGGAGTGAGTAGGTGGAATAACCCTTAAAGGACTGCACAATGCCTGTTATACAATCACCATGGTCACAATGCATGGCATCAGTAGTAATTCTACACACAGGCAGAAGGCCACTGTGCGCTTCCCAGGTGCATGGTTAAAATCATGTGAAGCAGGGAGCATGGGGCTGACAGCTCCTCTAAGCCAAGTCATTATGGCCATCTGCTCTCTGTTGTGCCAGGTTGACGGCTTCTATAAAGAGCAAGCATGCTGCAGAACGCTGGAGGCCTGGCAGTAACAGGATCTGAAAGACTTCAGAGAGAAGCTGACTCTGTCTTTTCAGCTGCACGTTATGTATAGCTATCTGGATGCACAAATAGAGATACGGGGCCAGATGCTTAAGTCTGGCAGGATGAGAGAAAAAAGTAGCCCAAAGTTGTCTTTCAAACCCTTCTGATTTGGCTCTTGATGTAGCTTAGAGCAGACTACGGAGTGCTTATAACAGGGCTGTCTGTCCCTTTAAGAGGGAACAGTCAGTTCTGCTGTGAGAACCCAGCTCCAGGGCATTTGGATAGGTAGGGAACTTCTTTAGAAAACTCTCAGAAGAGTGAGCAAGAAAGGAGGAAGCAAGCTGTGAGCAGAACAGCTTGCTGCAAGGAGGGGTCAGGTTGCTGTGCTGGGGCCAGAACCAAAGGGCTCCCCTCCTAGTGCTCAGGATGGGGCAGGAAGGTTTGGTTTTTGTTCTTTTGCTTGCTTGCTTGCTTCTTGCTGTGTTTCATTAGGGAAGAGT
>NW_005841975.1:2116046-2130432 GCF_000455745.1 Alligator sinensis | reverse complement strand
AAAGAGGGGCAGAGAAGCTCCACACAGAGCAGAACCTGCCTGCTGGGCAAACATGCTTACAGTGCTACAAATTATTCTAGCTTGGGTTTACTAGCACTCACAATGACAGCCCCCTTATTTGAGAAGAGGAAGGGGGCTGGCAGTGGGTGATGTAGACTCATCTGTAGCTGGAAGAAGGTCTGGCTCACTGAGCACTGGTAGGGATGATCTTTTACCATGCCCATCAGAAATGTAAGCCCTCCAGAGGAACGTTTGATGGGAAGAAAGTCTGAGGGTTTTCAGTGCACCTTGTGAAGAAATCACCCCCCAGTAAATCACCATCTTTGTCTGCCTTCCTGCTCTGAGTTTGCCCAGACCCTCTACCTCAAACTCTGTCTGCTGTTTCCACCTGGCCACAAGAAATTCCTGAGCAGCAGGAGCAGCTTGCTCATCCTCTGTCCTGTATAACCCTAAATCCTCACCTGAGGGTGCTGACATTTTTTAAACTGACCAGCTGGCATCAGCCATGGTCTGAGGATACTGGTTTATGGTTGGGTCCAGGTGATGAAGTTAGAAAGGTTATTTAGAAGGGTTCTTCCATCTTGGGGAGAGGGAGGGACATCTTGAAAAAAACACAGAATCAAGCTGAGGCCTCCAGTGTGAACTCAATCAGGCTCTGAATGTATAAGTGAGTAAATTACCTGAAGTTTAACTAGTATATTAGGGATATGTATTTTAGTTCCATATTCAAAGGATCTTTGAACCCCTTCTGTTTTGCTCTAGGCATTTTTCTCTAAAATCTCTTTGCTCTATATCCACTCCATTCCCTCTCTCCCTGAACAATAAAAGTCTACCTACATGCAGTGTGCCAGCTGTGGATTCCTGTGGGGAGAGTGGTCAGACAGCCATTATAGTTCCCTTGGCTCAGCTAGCTAAGGTGGGCATGGCTTTTTACTGTCCTCCTGTACTGGAGGCTGCTTGTGAATGCCTCAGGCTAATGGAAGCACCCCAAAATCCCATGGTGGGGTAAGCACCCTCAAGGCCTACAGGTTCTGTGCACAGAGCCCCAACAAAGACCTGAGTCCGGGTGGTGGCAGCAGTTACCCCAGGCCTGTGAGTGGGCTCCAGGAAGAGGTTCAGCCAGACGTAGACACCCCCAGGGAGACACTCAAAGCTTGGTTTTTGGTCAGGCTCAGTGAGGCAGGTGGCTCAGTGCAGGAGCATCCCCTACTGGCCAGCTGCACCTGTATCCTTGAGAGCTTTGGGATTTTCCAGGATTGTCTGTGCCCAGGAGTCAAGCTACTTTCAAGGAGATCTGCTTTTCTAAAAAGGCTTCTTTCTTCAGAAACAGTCAGTTCTTTATGGAGTGGAAAGAAGTCTCCTGTTGAAAGGAGAGGTGAGACCTAACCTAAATTGCTACATTAAAAGAGCTTTCAGGATGTAAAGTTAACCACTCAGAAAATCAGGCCATTCAGTACCAGCTTGTGCAGCCTTCATTCAGCACCTGCATGTATGTGCATTTTGATACAGTCTTTAATTCTATGATCCCAAGCTCCTTTTTTCAGAAGACCTCTCTTCACTTTGTCCAGGTTAGATTGTGCTCATGGACTGGATCAGTAGGTGCATCAAACCTGTCTGCTCCAGAAGCTGGGATCTATATCGCACATGTAGCCAGGCATGGCAGGTAGAGAAAGGGTGGGCTCATAGTTAAGGCACTTCAGACAGTCCTACAGAGAAGTGTGGGGATGGAGCTGCCCTGAGGGTACCCTCTGTTACTGTTTTCAAATACAACACACACAGATCAAGAATGATGGCAAGCGTTGCTTTGCAGGCAGCTTCACTGCCTCATTTCTGAGTTTGGCACGTGTGGAGTGGTAAGAGATGTGGCTTTTTGGTGGCAGCTTCAGGAGTTCCAGGGAAGTGATACCTTCCATGACTGCCCAAATCACTTGAATCACATGCTGCACAGATGGTGACTAATTGTGTGTTCCTTGTTTTCTTAGTGCCCAATTTCAGACTCTGGGGTCTGTTTTGTGGAACTCTGAGCTCTCGTAGCTACACCTGAAGTCACTGGAAGCTGCAACTTAATGTGCATAGTAGTACCTATTAAGTAGTATTAAGTAGGATTCAAAATCCTAGATCTGCCCGTTAATTCAGTTTGGGAACTCCTAATTAATAGACACACCTGTTTTCCTGTCTGTCTTTCAGGTTCCTGAATATAAAAATGGAGCTAATAATAATGGCTTACTTCCCAGGGATGCTGTGAAAATCAGTTCAGTAATTTTTATGAAGCATTCAGGTACTGTCATGAAAAACCCTGTAGAAAAGCTCATGAGGAAATTAATAACTCTGTCTCCAAAGCAGTTTTTCACAAGCCTGTAGTCGTAACAGGTCCCTGCCCAACTCACCTCAGCATCACAGCTCAAGTGGCCAGGCTACAATCAAGCTGGTTGGTGCCATGCCAACTGGAAGGGCTCTGCCAATTGGCATGGGGCCTGGAGGCAGTGGGCTAAAGGTGGGCCCAGAGATAGAGGCAGCGGGGATGCACACTGGAGCACCAGAAATGGGTCTAGATGCTTTTCCTGCTGCCAAAATGGACTCAGCACCTTCCCCTGAGGCCAGTACACCCAGGGAAGCAGCACACACCTGTTCCATTACCAAGGCATCTGGGAAAAAAACCTAGATGCTCACCTCACCACTGGAAGGAGACTGGCTGTTTTCCTGAAGCCAAAACAGCTGGAAAAGCACCAGATGCTATCCTCACTGCCAGAGCACTGGGGACCAGCCAGATGCTTTCCCTCCTGATGTGGCTGGTGGGTGAAAAGCTCAACCCAGATGCGGCAGGACCTTGCCATGCGCAGAGTCCTGTGCAGAAGCACCCAGGTCAGGTAGGGCTGGGAGAGAGCAGCCCAGGAGGGCCTGTGGGGTACAACCGGAGAAAAAACGCAATGAGGGGGCTTCCTGACACCGCACACCCAACTGGTATGCCCATGGGTTTGGAGTGCACCAGGAAGAGGCTGGTGGCAAAGTGAACCTCTCTCAGGCATGGCGGTGGCCATCATGAGACAGTGCTATACCTGGCCTAGCGAGTCATATGAAAGTAATTGTTTTCCCTAAATCCCACCTCCTGGCAGCCTTGATTATGAGAGACAGTCAGCTTTCATCTAATAAAGGAAGTTTCTAGCCCTCAGGAGCATGGAGGAAAGTTAAGAAATATGAAATTCTGAAGTTCAGAAACCGAGGTCAAAGAAAAAGAAACCTAAGTATTTTTTTATTTATTTAAATCTTGTGCGGGACCCCACTGCCCACACCCTTCCAGGTCAAAACCGACCCATCTACCACGACTTAAAATCCATTTTAACAAGTTATGAACCAGTTTCCTGTCAGATTTAACACTTCATTTGAGATACTGTGGTCGCGTTTACACAAGATGCTGATTACACAGCTGCTACACTGCAGTCATATAGTACTTGCAAACACAAGTACTAAATGACTGCACAGTAACCAGCATTACTGTGGAGTAGTATACCTGCATGGCTTTTTGGTGATGTTCACTGCACAGTAGCTCATTACTACTGTGCAGTAGCGTTGCATCACGGTTCATGCCACGTGACACTACTGTGCAGTAGCAACGAGTTACTGTGTAGTCATTGTCTTGTGTAGATGTAGCCAGTGGGTGCATCTACACATGCAGATAATCCAAGAGCAGTTTACTCTAGAGTAAATTACTCTAGAGTAAACTCTCCAAGGCATGCATCTACACATACAGGGATGTGAGAGCAGATTTGCTGCTCATGGCACCAAATCTGCTCCCACCCCCACTGGCCCTGCACCAGCCCTGCACCAGCCCCCTGCAGCAGGCTGCCCCTGGGTGCTAGCCCAGGGGCTGGCAGTGAGCACAGGGCCAGGAGACTGTTGTCTCCTGGCAGGGGTTGGGATGTTGCTTCCTGTCCCCAGGAGCTGCCTGCTGCTGGGGCAGGCTCCGCCACCAGAGCCCTGGTGGGGTCAATGTCCTGGCAGCAGGGAGCTCTCAGCCCCTGCTCAGCAATTGTGATTGTGAGGCCTGAGATGGGAGAATCTTATCTCACAGCCCAAGCTCTGTACTCATGGGGTCTGCACTGAGAGATCCTTCTCTTCCAGTACCAGCTCTGTAGTCGTAGGGCCCAGGCTGGGAGACCCTTCTTTCCCAGTGCCAGTTCCACAGTCACTGGGCCAGTGCTGAGAGATCCTTATCTCCTAGCCCAAGCTCCACAATTCCGGGGCCTGGGCTAGGAGATCCCAGCACTGGCCCCAGGACTGTGGAGCTGATGCTGGGAGAGAAGGATCTCCTAGCCTGGGCCCTGCAACCGTGGAGCTTGGGCTGGGAAATAAGGATCTTCCAGTACCAGCCCCGTGACTGCAGAGCTGGCACTGCAAGAAAACGATCTCGAGTGCTAGCCCTGTTACCATGGAGCTCAGGCTGGGAGATAAGGATCTCCCAGCCCTGGCCCTATGATTGTGATTGTGGAGCCAGGGCTGGGAGCTCCCTGCTGCTAGGGAAGGTGGACATTGTCCCCACCCAGGCTCTGGTGGTGGAGCTTGCCCCAGCAGCAGGCAGCTCCCAGGGACAGGAAGCAATCTCTTGCCTCCTGCTGCCCGGGTGATTGGGAGCAAATGTGTGCCCTGTCAGGTGTCTACATATGCTCTACTGCACAGAGTTCATTTACTACTTGCATTTGCAGGTAGCAAATTTACTCATGATTAGGGCTTATTACTGTGCAGTAAGCACCTGCATGCATAGACGGTGACGCTTACTGTGCAGTAATTAGCTCTAATCTTGAGTAAAGTGTCTTTTGTAGATGCACTCTGTAAGTACCTCATGTTAAGGTTTTGTTGCATTTTTCTGTAGAAAACACAAAAAATTCCTGTATATACTTACTCTTTGACATTTCTCATGGCTGAGAATTCATCTAAAGTGTATTTTGATTTCCGGAAAGCTTAGCATCAATTGGGTGAGGTGTGTGGAGAGCCGTAAAATAGGAATAACCTTACTGAACTCCTTTCTCAAGCCATTTGAGACTTGGCTCTTATAGGGCACATCTACACGTTCATTAATGCGCTTTTGTTATTGCTCATTAAATGTAGTACCTCCAGGCACTTTTACACATGCTCTGGGGTTGGCGCTTTAATTACAGTGACACTGAGAGCTGCTTTATTTAAATCCCCACTGTGTCTCCTGTATCAGCATCCTCATGCTTAAAAATGGTGGCTAGGGGACTTGAATGAAAGCTCGTTTGATGAGCTTTGGTTCAAGCGCACCCACCACCATTTTGAACTGCAGGGACACTGATGCCTGAGACACAGGAGGCTGCTGGAGTGTGGCAGGGGCGATGCGTAGGGGGTGCACGTGCCCCCCCCGTGAGTGCTGGTGCACTGCCCGTCAGGCCACGCTTCCTGTTTAGCCAGCGGGCAGAGGGGCAGGCAGGAGCATCAGTGCCCCCCCTGCAAGCTCCAGCTGGGGAGCTGGGCCACCAGCAAAAGCGGAAGTGGCCACAGGACTTTCGGAAGTGGCGTGGCCACTTTCATGGTGAGTGAAACTGGCCAGTGGGGACCCCCCTGACGCAAGAGGCACCACGTGTGCCCCCCCCTCCCCCCCGACTCAAGAGGCACCAGACACGCATGGAGTGCGGCAATCACCACGCTCCAGCAGTCCCGATTAATTCAGTCTACTCTGATGCACTGGAATTCCAGCATGTTGGGGCAGCCTCCATGCTTGTGGCAACCTATACAGGAGCCCTCCATTGTAAGGTACTAGGAAAAGGCACATTAGCCTATTTTAATGCATTTTAGCAAAAGTGCATGGTTTTTTTTGTAGGGGTTTGGGTTGTAGCCGTGTTGGTCTAAGGACATAGGCAGACAAGGTTCCTTGGGTGAATTTGATATCTTTTATTAGACCAACCCAATGGTTGGAGAATAGTTATTAAGCAAACTTTCGGGTTCAAAAACCCTTCGTCAGGCTAAGGAAGCTGCAGCAGTTGGTGTGTGCATTTGGGTTGGTCTAATAAAAGATATCAAATTCACCCAAGGAACCTTGTCTGGTTTTTTTTGTGACAGTAATGCACATTAAAATATGCTAATCCGCATTAAAACACATATGTAGACGTGCCCATAGAATGTTTTTCATTGGTAGATCTCCTACTGTTTCCCAAGGGTTATCGGCACCTCTTCCAATTTTACAGATAGAGAAACTGAAACATGCAAGTTAAGAACCTTATCCAAGTGAACAAGTCAGTGGTAGAGCTGGGAATAGAGTCCAGGTCTTCTTAGTCCCAATCCAGAGTTCTAGTGTCTACTGAGGCTCACTGCCCCTTTCCCCTAAATACTAATAGCTGTTCCTTCCTTTCTTTTTAAAAGGTTGGATCTATGCAGTTCCTATTTGTTCTAAATTAGTCCTTAATGAGTGCATAGGACTAGTTTTAAAAAGGTTGAATTAGACATTTTGATTTATTACTGGACAAATTTTGAACCTTTGAAAAATTCATGAAGGCTTTTCTGGACCAATACTTTTTACAGCAGGGAAATGAGTATAATGTCTGGCAGAGTTCCTGACACATCTTAGTTTGGTTTCCAAACTCCTTTTCTCTAGAACTTGTTAGAGGAGAATCAAGTTGCAGAGAATTAGAATTGGTTGTAGCCAAAACACAGGCAGGGCTATTGGATTCAAGCCACGTCTTCCAAATGTACTTACTAGCAAACTTCTCCTGGAGCTCAAGGGTTTGTGAGGATGAATCGAAAATAAACTTTTGCTACTTAAAACATACCACAGTAAAGTACATAAATGTATATCAGTGTGCTCTGAACGGAGGAAATCCCAACCACTTCCTAACAGAGCGCTGTCCACTTCACAAAAAGCATTATTAGACTGTACACTTTTGCTGAGAATTGCAGTACTGAGTGAGCTTGAAGACTTTACTACCACTGAGCCTGGATGAGTTGTTTCCGGGCAGTTTGCAGCTGTTTAGTTTACAACAAGTTGCTGAATTAAGAATTAGCTGCTCAGCTGTTTGTTGCAACTTTTGCTTCAAAAGGTGCCGCTTCTCTACTCAACTGGAGCACAGGGCAGTTCCCTGAAGCTGAACAGAGAAGTAGTGCCCTGTAAAAGCTGCAGTATTCAGCTGGAGCATCAGAGGAGCTCCACATTTACTGTGAGTACTCCCTGCCTAGGCTGCAATGCCTTCTCCTTTGCAAGAGGGTAAAGACCCTAACTCTGAGAAGAAACCAGAGTTCTCCTGTAATAACCTTCCAGGTTCAGGTTAATGCATGTAAATGTGAGATACTGGGGTTGCCTGTAAGTGAGTAGGTGCCTTCAGTCACTACTAGTCAGATTGCCATCTTTTGCTGGATCACATGATCACAAGAAAAAATTGAAATACTTTTTGATACAGTTTATGACGCCTGATAAAACCTAACCTGTAAAATTACACTGAAATTTTTATTGCTGGTAATTTTTAGCTCAAGAGGTTTATCAAAAAGGTACACCCTATTGCAAATGGGAATGAAGCCAGGAAAGTCAAGTGGCCTGTGTTGTACAGGAGGTCAGACTTGATGATCACAGTGGTCTGTGAATCTTTAGTGCAAAGTGCTCTGTACTCAAGTAGATGTTTCTTTTCAAACAGTCAGTTTACCCTACAGCTTTTGAAAGGATGGCTATTTCTCCAAGTCAACGAATGTTAAAAAAATTGCAATCTAGAGTTAGTGTCAGCAAGAGAAGTTGTAATTCATGGTGCTGATGATGTCACAGCACTATTATATTTTAAATCTGACCCCATAAAGAATATTGCAGCATTTTACAGTAATGGTCCAAAGTACAGTAATTCTAAACTCTATTGCTCGAAGCAGAGAAATCTAACTTTTTTACCCATGAATGGCATAAGTACATTTTCAAGTTAGAATAACAAAATGAACAACATACATTTTACAGCAGTGCTTTGAAGGACAGCCACTTGAAGAATGGAGCAATTAACTCAAAATATAATCCAATGCCAGAAATCCTGATCCTGCAGATTTTACCGGGACAAACACTGGTATCCAGCAAACTTTCGAACCATGTCCTATCTGTTTTGAACAGTCTGCAAGTCTATGTATTGCCCCCTAGTGGCAAAAAAAGTTTTAAGTAAATACTAAGACCCTGTTTCTGCTCCTGCAATAAACTTTAACCAAGCTCTAAGAAAATCAGATATGTATAAATTATATATATAGAATGACTCTCCTGGCTGACAGATTTGCTTTTGGATTAGAATTTTCAAATGGTAAATATTAAATATTAATTTCCCAAGAGTTAAGATTCTCTGTTTTTGAGTTATTGGTGTTCTTTACAATTCAGTACAGCTGAACTTGTACCGAGGAACTTAAGATTGCATCAGACCTGGCTGTTTTAAACTCTGGTCTGCTAGAGGCTGGCTTATCTTCTGAAGCAGTGGGGCCTATAACCAAACATCATCTTAATTTAAATTCTTGTTTCTTGTTACCCTGGAAGGATCTTACTTTCCACACAAATATCTGAATCCTGTTAAGATCTTAGATAACTCATGACAAGAAGTTCCATTTAGATTAGACATCATGAAGAACTTTTTTACGGTGAAGGTTGCCAGAATCTGGAATGGGCTTCCAAGGGAGATGGTGCTCTCCCCTAACTTGGGGGTCTTTAAGAGGAGGCTAGACAGGCACCTGGCTGGGGTCATCTAACCCCAGTGCTCTTTCCTGCCCAGGGCATAGGGTTGGACTCGATGATCTGCTGAAGTCCCTTCTGACCCAAACATCTATGAATCTATGAAGCTAAATGTAGATCATGAGAAAAAAAATCTTTCCTTCTGCTGGGTTCCCATCTGGTGCATTTTGGTTTCACCCACCAGCCCTTTGTTGTCATGTTAGGACATGATCTATTATTTTGCACTAGTTTGTGCATCCCTGTCAAGTCTCTTCCTAATCTCCTCTCTTTAATCAACAGTCCTAAGGTTTCTTTCTGTCTCTCCATATGGATGGTTTTTCATTCCTCCAGCTATTCCTTTACCACAGCCACCCTCCAGAGTGGAGAATGTGAGAAAGTACAAGGGGGTACTGTGCAACCAACATTTGGGGACAAAAATGGGACTCTGGGACATTCTCAGGGGCAGAATTCACCTCAGTAGAAAAATCTGATAGAAAGTCTGTTCTCTGGGGGAAGAGGGGATGAATACAGTGACTTGAATTATTTACTTTTCAAAGAAAATCACTAACAAAATCAATTACACAGTATAAGCAATATTCAGTAACTCAGTTACCTAGGATCTAACATACATGATTAAAGATTATTATTTTGACTCAGACAAGTCCTGCTACTACATTTAAGCATCTTGGGGCAGATCCTCACCTGGTGAAAACTCTCATAAGTCCATTGACTGCTGAAGTCCATTAACTGTAATGAGTTCTTTGGAGTCAATGGAAACATGACAGGTTATCCCAGCAGAGGGTAATCCCCCTTCTATCCCTGCTGCTCCAGCTTACTAACCTTGAGGAAAAATATTTTGGTGCACAGAGCAGAGAAGCACTGGGAAACTTTGATAACATTTGTCTGCATTATGCTTGGTGTTAACCAATGCAATTTAAACTGTTATCTCCATAACCCCTTAATTAATTCCCATGCTTTTAGGGAAATGAAACAATACAGTGATATGCCAGTAGTGATCACATTATGCAATACTGATGTCACCAATTAATGTTTCAAGAAATAATGTCACACTTAGGATGCTGAATGCTTTCTCTCCTAAATGAATTTGTCAGTATACAATAAAATGATAATATTATCCTACCCAGGAGTTACTAAATTAACATTCAGACAATGGCCAGAGTGGAATAAAAGGAAGCAGCAGGAAGTCTTTCTTCTTTTGTTTTCATTGTGCATCATAGCAGATAGTATATATCCGAGTAAGCGTTATAACTTTGCAAGTCCATCTCAGGATTCTGGTGACTCCAGCTCCGAGATGGTACCAGAAAGTGCCCTTGACAAAATAAAAGGTTTAGGTAATGTATACACTCTCTGCATCCCTAAAGTCTGAGTGGAGTAAGTCACTAACCGAAGAGTAGACTGGGCTAGAAAATGAAACTTCCCTGGAAAATGAAACAGCTCCTGGAGACTTGAGCAGCGTTGGACAGAGCAGGAAATGACCTGCCTGGGAGTCATGAAGCCAGATGGAGGAGGGCAGAAACCCAGCCTGCTTAGTTTCCATCAACACTTTGGAAAGAATCAATATAGTCCCAGCGAACATTTTGAATTGATGTTTTCTGGCAGGAAGCTGTTCTGATGGAAAGTTCATAGCTCTACAAGGGGGTGATGCCTGGCCAGGTGATTCTGAAGGACTTTCTAGTTGTGTTGTTTTAGTCATGGCAAGTCACATAGTTGCTGATACCACCTTTTATCTCAGAGGTTCTGCATAAGGCCTTCAGACCAGGGACAGAGTCTCCACCGAGCCCTAGAAAGGTCTGCTTGTATCTCACAGGTGGAGTTTACCCAAACAGCCTACTGAACAGGCAATCATAAAGCTATGTTGCACTACACCCCTGCAGTGCCTCTCTGCTACAGGCAGCTTTTATTTATTAAACATAGTAGAACTCATTTTAAACCAACTCTGCACCCACCACTGTACACTGCTTAAATACTGGTAAAAAGTGGAGTGATGCGCTGTCCTTCCCATGGGCATTTCCCATGAGCATTTCACCCTCACCATCTACTTGCGTGAATAAGCTGCAGGGTGGAGCATGTTCCCCATTGTCTATAATGAGCATATAGAGAGATTTTTCTAGGTTTTTTCCCCTATTCTCCCCAACCTGTGGTCCCTCTCTTGGCTGCTTCTACTTCTACCGTGTTGAGTTTGCGCATCTTATTTTCTCGCCTGCAATCTGTCACCGCTCTGCCTGTCCCTACAACCTGTTCTTGTCTCTTGCCAGATCAGCCCCATTGCTCCTCTCTGTTGAGAACTCTGGTCACTCCTTTGTGCTCCTTTCTCCCTGCAGACACCCCTGTCCCTTCCACAGTGCTGCTTCTAATGCCAAGAACATCATTGCTGAACCAGTTCCTAAGGCCAGTACCCCATTTGCCTCCTTCTAATCCCCCTGGTCCTATGCTGCCGTGATACTAACAGATAAGCAAACATCCCGCCATGGGTGGCTGGGCAGCTCGGAGACACTTGAGGTGTACTGATCCATCAAAAGTGTGCTGTACATGATGCAAGCATTTCTGTTTCACTGGATCCCATCCCTATGTGTATTATCTGCCATCTTAATTGGTAAGCTCTTTGGGGCAGGGACTGGGTCTACATCAATAGGACCTTGATCCTGCTCAGCAGCTAGAGGGGTCTACAATAATATAAATAAATAACAACACACATTTGAACAACTATAAAAACCTCACGCTTCACTGGGATTCTAGCATTTCAAAGCTGACAGCAGTATCAGGCTTGGATCAGCTCTTTTAACAGGAGTCATTGCTGACAGACCCTTTGAAATGGATGTGGCTCGGCCCGAAGCCACTCTTCAAAGAAGAAAGAAACAGGATCCTTAAAGAGAGTTTTCAGTTCAGAGCCAAGCTGAGAATTCAAAGTAATCTCCTCTCTTTCCTGGGAAGCAATGCCTCTTGCAGCATGTCTGCTAGTGCTACTTGGACCTTTCCTCTGCTGCTACCCCGCCCCGCCACCTCATATTGCTTATTGCCAGGCAACTATATAATGAAGTATTTTCCCAGAACTAGGAAGCATTGAGGTTTCAGGAATCCCTGGGGTGAGCAGTTGCTCTTAGTTTGTGCTATGATTACCTCTTTGCCAGGGTGATGGACGTTCTGCTGCGTGTTCCCAGGCAGGTAAAGCTGTGAGAAAGGCTTTGGGGATCCTAGTTTGCCTTGAAACTCATTGGAACTTCACTTCCTTGTTGCTAAATGCTGCGACTTATCAGCACAAGGAAGTAAAATCAAGTGTAGTTTCCTTTGGAGACACTGAGCTTTGTACCTGTAACTCAAATTACAATGGGTATTACATGGTATTTCTACAGGGTGAAGGTCAGTCAATCTCACCTGGTGTATCATAAATGCACAAGGGGATGAATTTCTTTTTATGAAAGGTGCTTACTACCCTGGTTAAATCCTTGAGATCACATGTGAAGGTGCAACAGGAAAGGAGCAAAATACTAATATATGCAAAGTGCAGTGTGACATCAAAGAGATGCTGTAAAGATAAGCAGTGTAATGAGTTGCCTTGGCCCTTCTAGCTGGGCACAAGGAAGATGGGGGGGAAAAAGAAAATGAAATGGAAAATGATCTTGCATGTGATGGCATCTATGGAAACTGGGGGCTTTAGCTGCTTCCAAGCAGTGGGGGTCGACATTTTTGGCCGGCACAGCACAAATTAGCCCTGTACCCTCCCTGGGTGCCACTCCAATCCCTTTCTCCGTCTAATCTGCTGCTCTACTTTCTGCTTCCTACCTTGTGCCTGATCTGCTGCTCTGCTTTCTGTTCCCTGCCCTATCTGCTACTGTGCTGTCTGTTCCCTCCCCAGTCTGCCACACGTCATACAGAGGCTACTTTCACCACTTGTGGCACCCATGCTTTAGGCTGGCCACCCCTGCTTTAAATCATCCTTGGCTTCAAGTTAGTACAGTCTTGCCTTATTCATTTAGACTCTCTGGAAGCGACACTGCATTATAAATGCAGATAGAATCAAAGCACAAATTAATCTCACTTCTGTCAGAAAACATAAGCAAGAGGCAACACAAATTTAACAAGCCTGGTATGCAAACAATAACTTATCTCACTGGGTGAGAACATGGCTGATAATAGCAGGGTTACGCCTAGAGCCTTTCAAAGCTACTTATACCTAGGAAAATGCAATATTTTTTTGCTTTCCCGGTAAAGCAGTGCAGCTATGAGCAAGCTCAGGTTATAGCAAGGCCTAGTCAGCGTGCAAGTAGCTCAGTGAACTTTGCCATCATCCTTGTAGGGCAACCGCATGTGGTCTCCAGTGTATGAAACCATTTCATTCTTTGGGCACGTCCACACATGCAAGCACATGCGCTTGCAGCAGCTCAAATAGAAGCAGTGCAAATTTGAGCGGGGGCTTTTTGCCTCAGCGCATGTGCTCGGACATGCACTTTGTTGTGGAGCAAATTGTGCCACTTCGGGCAAAATAACCCTGCCTGGCTCCTCCCGGATCTGCAGCCAGGGTGAGCTAGAGCCTGGGGCCAGCACCTGTGCTGTCCCCAGCAGTATAAAAAGCTGCCCTGTCCTGGCCCCAGCTGTATAAAAAGCTGCCCTGGCAAGTAGCTCAGGGCTCCTAGCTCTCAGGAGCTTCTGTGGCCCAGCCAATTGGTACCTGGGGACACTACCCCTTGTGCCAGTCGGACTGCTGAAGCAGCCCTGAGAGTTCCCTGCACCCTGTACCCACTGCAGCAGTCTGGCAGTGGGGCGGCAGCAGTCGGGCGGGGGGGTCTGCTGCCTGGCTGTGCCCTGCTGTGCCCCTGCCAGACTGGGATGGGGACTGCACAGCCAGTAAAGGCATCTGGCCCTCTGGGTCAGCTGCCAGTGCACTGCGGTTGCAGGGTTGGCCTTTGTGCGGCACTACTGCCATTTGTGCCTCCTGCCCGGCCATCTCGGCAGCTATCACCTGGAAGATGCTCTGGGTGTGGTGGCCTGCTTTGAACTGTCAAAGCATGTCCTCCTGGCCCCATTTGGCCAGGAGGCCAGCCACAGCCAGCTGGGTCCAAGGTGCCAGCTTTGATAAGGCAGGGTCCTGCCACTGGCCTCCCTAGCAGGAATTCTAGTGTTCCCTATTGGAAAACTGAAAAATCCCTGATAAAAAAAATCCCCAAATCACTCTCTAAAATACCCCCAAATCCATGTTCCTCCACAGATAAAACAAAAGACCACTATAAACAGAGAGAAAGAGTGAGGCAGAGACAACGATCAGTTGGACAATGTTTTATTGATATATCTACAGTGTTAAAGCAAGTCTCTTATCATAATAGTAAAGTGAACCTTAAATACAGGTTTAATGAATTCATTAATACATATTTTGCTGCCCTCCCACAGGGCAATGGCCCCCACACAAGGGGTTGGTCCCCCACACAAGAGCTACGCCCCCCCAACATGGGTTTCAACTCCTACACAAGGGGTTTATCCCTCACACAAGGGGTTTGGCCCCCCAACAGGGGGTTCAGCCCCCACACAAAGGGTTTGGCCCCCCAGAAAGGGGTTTGGCACTCTCAGAAGGGATACAGCCCCCCAACGGGGGTCAAATGGCCCTCACAGGGGCTACCACCCCCCTTGCAAGGCCCACATGCCCCACCCCAGCCCCCTGATTGCTGCCCCACCTGGCCCCATCCCCCACCAACTGCTGCAGCCCCCCAA
>NW_005841975.1:2106449-2115731 GCF_000455745.1 Alligator sinensis | reverse complement strand
GACAGGGCTTGGAGGGCTGGCAGGGGGAGGGGGCCTGGGGGAGTTGGTGGGGCTGTCAGGGGATATCCAGGGGTCTAATTTTCTCCCTGCGCTGCAAACTTGCAGTGCGGGGAACACTTTTTTGTTCCTGCACGTGCCTGTTGCCCCTCCTCAAAGGGGCTTGAGGCGAGGCAAGAGACACGTGCACGCTCATGTGGATGCGCCCATCAAGGGCAGAGGAGGCCTATCAGAAATTTGGTGTCACACAGTGACGTGCTAACAGAGCTCTCTGGATAAAATGAGACTTTACCAGGTACAACATGGAGTGATAGTTCACTGGGACCAACTCTTTCCAGGTGGAAGCTTCAGTAGAAGAGATGCAGCAGCAATGTGATAAACTGAAGAGCCCACAGCTCTTACCTGGGAGCTCTGAAGGTACAAGTGACGTGGCTGAGCTGCTAACATAACATCACTGTCTTTTTAAAATCCTCTACCATACATGAGGGCAGCATTTGTCATTTCTCTTCAAAAAGGTGTTTGAGGTGGGGCTAAGAATTGGACTAGTCATGCACTACTGTGCTCTGCATGCCTTCCTCAGTCCCTGCCAGTGCAAAGGTCTATCCATCGTGTCCTCCCATCTGTTGCAACTGGAGCAGGACAGCCAGTTGATTTTCTGTTGTCCTCTCCCTCAACATAGCATACCCCCTGTTCCCTGTCATTGGCCAGATATAACCCAAGTCCTTTCCAGGGGTCGTTAATCAGCTACCTCCATGTTGTTCATTGCTTGGCTCTGTGAGTATTAAAGTCCAGTGACAAGTATTTACCTTGCTGGCCTCAGGTACCCTATAGAGTTCCTAAGAGGCCACCAGTGTGCAGGCAGAGCTGCAGTGCCCATCTCCTGTTTCCTCAGCAGTGACAAGGCAGAAAACAGGCAAAGGTGCTGCTGACTGTGCAGGGCAGGGGAATCCAGAAGCCATTTCCAGAGCACAAAACTGACTTGGTTTACCCTGCAAGTTTGTGAATGATGTGGTGTATCCTCTTGTGCCTGGAAATTGTGCTAGCCTTACATACATGTAGGTATATCTCTTGGAGAGCATCACTCAGCACCTGCAGCCAAGCATGCTTTTCAGTGATGCAAAGTGCTGCACTGAAGGGGAAGTTGGGGAGGAAGAAGCTGTAAGGTGGAGTCTCCTATTTTAGCCTCCCCCAGCTGTGGGAACAGGTAGAAAATCACATCACAAAGCAGGGGTGTTACAGGCTTGGGTATTCCCCTTCCTCAGAGTCTGGCACCCTAAGAGGCCAGACAGCCTGTCCTTGTTCTCTGACCTCCTTCCCCTCCTATCTCTCACCTGCCACAACTTGCTTTTAAATAAGTAAAGGGAAAGCTAATGAAGGTGGCATGGCATACAAGTCCTTGGTGACTTTTACTTCTGTTTTTCACTCCACAGGGGTTCTTCCTGTATAAAAGAGGGCTTTAATCACCTTAGGGGCTAGAATCATGACCTTCAGCTGCCCCATGTCACAGCTGTGCCTTGCAGATGATTCTCAGCGGTCCCTGTGGCAGACCTCTATGTCCAAATCAGTGCTGGGCTCTCAGGCCCCAAAGCCCTTGTCCAGGTTTCAGCCTGCTTGGCCTCAGCCCTGCAGGCACAATCCGGTCCTCTGGTTTTAAGTGTTGTCAAGACAAACACAAGCAAAGCACTTCCCAACTAGAAGTCACCCGACTTTGGCTCCTTGCCTCACTGCATGTTTTGCTTCCCTTGGCTTTCACCTTGCAAGCCTAGGCATCAACCAGTACATCTCCTGCAGCCCTCTCCTTCAAGAGATTCTCTTCCTGCTGCCTCCAGTATAAGACCACCCTCCTAGCTCCCAGGCCGAGGTTTATATACCCTGGAGCTACACCCCTTCTTGTCAGCTGGCTCTCCAGCCATACATGGGGATTTCTGCTTTGCTTGATAATCAGCCACCCACCCCCTTCTGTCTGCTGCAGTTTAGCTCAGCTGCTTCTACTTGGTCTAACAAGATTTGGCTGCTTTTGTCCTGCACATTCCCACAGTCCTTAACAGGCCCCAGGCTCAGGGTCTGTGTTCTTGTTGGGGCTGGCTGTTGTAGCCCTCGTCTCCCTCTGGTTGCAGTTAACAGGGTTGGAGTTCCCTGTTACAGGGGTATATAAGGAGATGGGTGTCATGATGTTTACGTGAGAATGACTATGTGATTACCATATTTTCTTGCATTCAGCACACTTCTCCAAATCAGCTGCTGGAAATTGAGGTGTGCATTATAAGTGAGGAAATGTGGTAATAGCAGGTTCTATATCATAAGCTTCTGTAGAAGAAATTATGCACAATGAGCAGGCTGAGCTCCCTAGCTGCTACAGCTCAATTACTTATTGCTACTTACCAGTATTTAAGGTGAGATCTTATTTTCTTTATTTTGCCTTTCAGACACATGGGGGGGGAGGAGCTTTAATTAGAGCAGCTCTGAGAACAGCTCTAATTAAAGTGCTGCAGTATCTCATGTATCAGCGTCCTTGCACTTCAAAATGGGGGGGGTGCTTTAGTTAAAGCTCATTTGATGAACCACCACTACCATTTTGAAGCATGGGGACACTGATGCACAAGATGCAGAGGCTGTCTGGAGCATGCTAATTAGCACACTCCAGCAGACTTGATTCATCAAGTCTGCTCTGATGCTCTGTAATTACAGTGCATTGGAGCAGTCTTCCAGCTCTACAGACTTCCAAGGTGTGTATCTTATTCTGGGGTGTGTTATATGCGAAATAATATGGTATATGTAAAGCCTTTGTGCATGCCCAGTGTGAATGGGATTTTTTTTTGGCATTTGGGGACAGATTGAGTGGAATATTTGTCTGGTCTGTAAAAGCTAGCTTGACAAACCCTGTTGTTCAAATACTAAGAGCCAGATTCCCCAGAATCATGGGAGTGACCTAAGCACCACTAGATTTTAATATAACACATTTTGGGTTCTTTTTATGTGGATCCTGGTTTCTGGGCTTGTAGAGTCTATTTGCCACTTTCAGGTTTTTCTCCCACCATGAGGGCAGAAAGCTAGCATTTTAAAATATGAAATGGAATTGGCTTCCATCTTTAAACTTGTCCATTTGAGAGTTATGTGGATTCTTCATATACATTTGAAATAGCAAATAACCAGCTCTCATCTTGAGGGTGTTGCCAGAGTGATTGACCTCTAGTACAGCTTGAAATCTGAAAAGTCAGGAGTTAGATAATCTGATTTAGGATCAGCTCAACTGCTTTTTAAATTTTCCTTTATTTTGGAATGCCCAGGCACCCCAGATTACGAGCTGTTTTGGAAGATTTGGTACAGGTAGAATGTGGACAAATCTCATGGTACTTTACCTTTTCTTTATTTCTTGAAACCTCAGTTGCTAATTCAAGTTATTTCCTGAAAATGTTAGCCTTTCTTTTCCAAAGTATCATTCTAGCCTGTTCCTGAAGAGCTTGAAAATATAAATATAAAATAATCACATAAATCAAGTATCACAAGTCAAGTAATAAGTCACAAACTGCAGCAGCATTTAAATCTCATGATTTCTGAGTCAGTCTCATGATGGTTGAGGTCATGAGTTTGGGGTTGCTGGGGCTGGCTATACCTGTAGTATTAACAACCAGTGTACAAGCAGTGATAGCTGGTGCTTAGGGTCTCATCAGGCTGAGAACCAAGAGGCATGCTTAAGTCAAGAATAGTTCAGGAGTTGAGAGCCATAGTCGGGATCAAACCAAGGGTTAAACAGAATGATTTACTGGCTGCCAGAAGGACTCTTCCCCAGCTGATGGGCCTATTGTGGACCTACATTTAAGTAGATTTTTGGGTCTGCCGAATAATGAAGGCCTTTCCCATTGCAGGAAATGGGTCACAGCTCTGGGCTACAATGTTTGCATCCCTGAGTTAGGACAGGAGGGGGATTCTAGGCCCTCTCCCAAAGCTAAAAGCCCTCTTTGATATTTACCTCTAGCTGGAGCGGTGATTCATCAGTACATGTGATACTCTTTTAAAAATTAGAAAGCTAGAAATAAAGGAAACCAAACCAACAATCCAACTCGGAATAAAAGGTTTTCTGAAAAACAAAAAACCCTGTGGAGAAGTGCTGGAGTATTTGAACTTGTTCCTAGCATGGGCCCCTCTGAATAGCAGGATCATCTGCTCTCCCACTCAGAATTGCAAGGACCTTCCTGCCTTCCATTTGTGATTGCATAATACCCCAGTGGCAACTTTGGCAGTCAGATACATGGCAAACAAACATGAAGGAAGTATTTCATATATTTGTAAGCAAGTACCAGATTGAGGGGTGATGGGGGAA
Organism: Alligator sinensis; assembly: GCF_000455745.1. Classification (NCBI taxonomy): domain Eukaryota; kingdom Metazoa; phylum Chordata; order Crocodylia; family Alligatoridae; genus Alligator; species Alligator sinensis. Next base: position 2,111,413 of record NW_005841975.1, on the reverse strand, counting down.
GGGGAGATGTGCTCTTTCAAGCTCCATCCATGTGAGAACCCAAAATAAGATGTGGCTTTTAGTGTAGAGAAGTACCTCCAGAGGTCATCTAGTCCAACCCACTGGCTGAGGCAGGATCAGCCCTATCCAAACCATCATATACAAATATGTACTCTAACCTCTTTGTAAAACTACTGTCAACCCTAATGCAACACCTGAACCTGCCACAGGTAAAGCCAAGGCACCATGGCAGCCAGTGCCCTTCTTCTATAAAAGGTTAATATATATTTAAGAGACCCCAGGTAGAGGACCATGGTCCCACTACAGAGGAAGGCAAAACCCCTCAATCCAACCATGGGGTAAAATATCTTTCTGACACCAAATATGGCGATTGGTCTGATCCTGAGCAGAGGAGCAAGACCCTCTAGCTGGGAACTTCTGGCTTTAATTCCCAGCAAAAGCATTGGTACCACCCAGTCACAATCCCCAGCTTTGGCTGCAGCCAGCACCCAGTGCCTCTGAGGAAGGCTTAAAAACACTCTGACACATGTTGCAGGAAGGGACTGGGGAAGGGGGCTGATCAGCAAAGCCCAGAAGCATGGGAAATAACTACAGTGGAACATAGGCATAGCTCTGCCTAGATCATCTCTGACCAGCGGCTGTCCAACCTCTTCTTGAACACCCCCAGTGATGGAGAGCCCACATCTCCCCTAGGCATCTATTCCACTACTTTCCTGTTCTAACAGTGAAGAAGTGTTCCCAATATCCACTGTAAATCTACTTTGCATTGTAGAATGTAGAGATGTTCAAAATGCAGCTCTTTGGGCTTTCTAGGCTTGTCTCTTGCCAGGAGCAGTGTGTGTGCACACATGTGTGTGGGTAGGGAGGACTAGGTGGCAATATCTCTCAAATGCCAGTCATGTGGTATCAGGGTAAAGGTGCCTTTACAGTCAGCTGTACAGGTCTAAGGCCTGCTGTCACAGGGTCACTGATCTTTTTAGAGGAATTGGGCCCAGTCTGACCTTTGCATGAGCCACTGCCTTCCAGTTGATGCTGTGAGGCCAATCACCTGATGATATTTGAAGAGCTCCATAGAAGGCAATGGTTGTATGGAGTTTTTTGCAGTAGCGGGGGCAGGTTTATATGCAGGCTGCAAACTTTTGGTGCAACGACAAGAAGTGTTGTAACTTGTTTTAAAAGCCACTATCATAAGGTAACTTTCCAAGTGTCCCAATTTATGCATGACTGTCAAACAATGGCTTGTAGAAATAGATCCCTGCAGAAAACCCTGGGCCAGGTAAAGAGCATGACTGATGCATTGAGCCTCGATTAAACAGTTTTATTTTGAAGAAATAAAGCAGATCCCCACTGGCTTCCTCCCTCTCTTGCCTTGCATATACAAGGAATGAAATAGTTATCAATGCTGACATCTAAACTACACTTCTTGGGCATCTGAATTCAAGCCCCCACTGAGATGAATTGAGCAAATTACACTTACCAGAGTTCTCTGGAGCCTTATCTGCCAACAGGTTCAGTTCCTGCCCATTTTTGAGGTTTCCTGTGCAACCTTATAACATAGAAAATGTATTTCTAAATCAGATTGCGAGGGATAGGACAGCAGCTTTGCAGGATTGCTGCAGTGTTATATGGGAACACCCCAGCTGTTTCTACACCCTATTTATTTTAGTGTAATCTAACACCTGAAACTATGGAAGGGAACCAGCTCTCTGCAAGCCACTAGGAAGGGCTCTGCAGATTGCAGTTTGGAAACCAACTAAGGTGCTCCCAGAAACAAATGTGGCAGGAGAGGCAGCTTGAAAAGCAGCTTGTAGGTGGTGAGGGGGGTGCTAATGAGAGCCTCACCTGACTTAGGAGAGGGCATGGCTTAGATGGGATAGAAGCCCAGGCCCTGAGCTGAGCAGGCAGTAAGACCAGCAGGATGGTCGCAGCTCCAGAATGCCAATGTGGAGAGTACAGCCAGCAGCAATCTGGAGGTTTGGGAAGGGACTAAGGGGCTAACAGAGGTCCATAGGGGTCCAGAAGGGAATGTGGGAGCCCAGAGGAAGAGGGACCCAGAATGGCATACAGGAGCCCAGAGTGTGGGACCAGGGAGTCCAAGAGTCAGAGAGTGACTGAGTGAGAGACCAGGAGGTCCAGGAGCCAGAGTGTCCGACTGTGGGACCAGAGGGTCCCTGAGCCCAGAGGGGGGTTGAGTATGTGGAGTGAACAGCACCTGTGCACTGAGTGATGACACCTGTGAGGCATGGGGCATGGTGTAGGCAGGACGGAGCCACGCAACTAGCCCTTAAAGCAGTGACTGCAGACATCTGGCAGTCACGTGGATGATCTAGATTGGGAAGCCCTGGGGCAGCCTGCTTTATATAAAAGCAACTTATCAAAGTATGGCAGGAGAGTGAAGGGGTGACTGCCCAAAGAAAGTGGAGAGGGTAAGGACTGAAGGGACTCCAGGGATTCAGTGTCACCCCTGGAGAGCACCCTGCTATGACAGGCCATGGAATTAGCCAATGTTTGATCAAACATGTGAAGAACAAAGACACCTTAGTTATGACACATAGCTAAAACAGTGAGGTGGCCCTCTCCACAATTATATTGACTCTCATATAAGCTACATCCTCTTTGTAAACTTGATATTCTATGAGCAATGTACAAACTCTCTTTTTGAACATGATTACTAGGACACAAGGTAGGATTCCAAAATATGTAATGGCATAACTGAAAGAATGTAAAACAAAGTCCATTTCATACCTGGTAAATAAACTATTTGTACAAAGGCAAGAGCTATTATAGGTTGTTTTAAAAACCAATATCACATAATAACTCTCTAAGTAGTAAATGCCAGCCTACTACCTGAGTTAGTGCTGAAGGCCCATCTAGACATGGAGCTAGTTAAAGAGAGAAATTTTTAATACCACAGAATCATATCCAGAGAGCCCAGATGTCACAGAGGAGAATTCTCAGGGGTGTTTCCAGGACTACAGTATCTGCAAGGAGAATACCTCAAAGAAAAATTTCATCTGCCCTAGTGAGTAATGAGAAGTGAGGTTGATAATATGGAAAAGCTGGGAGTTCTTAAAAAAATTAATTGAGTCGACTGTCACCAAACCAGATAATTCAGTGGTTATAGTTGGGAAAACTAATAAAGGACAGATCTGTATCCACCAGTGTGATTTAAATGAAGCCATAAAATATGAATATTATTCACAGAAAATGGTTGGCTAAGGCCCAGATTACAACTGACTTGTGCACCAGATACCAAGGCTTACTACACCTAGCTTCCAGGCACCTGAGCTCCATACAGAATCCACACGCTGAGTTGGGTTCCTTGCCTAATGCATGAGTGTTTAGCACCATAGAATGGGGTCCACAAAAACTGCTGTGTAGTGTGTGGAGTCTCCTAAACTTGAAATGGTGAGCAGGAAGCTCCAGAAAATGCAGAGAATAGGTGTGTGCCTTAAATCCCACCCCTCCCTTATCAGATTCACCCAAGGAACCTTGTCTACCCCTCCCTTAGGCACTTCTTTCTAATTAAGATTAATAGCTTGGAGCTCTCTGTTGAAAAGGCAGTTTATAGGCACCTTACATATAAATTTTCTTTCAATAACCAAGGTCACAAGGTTTTTCACCTCAATCAGCATGGGGGAAAAATGTCCCTTATATTTGCGTACCAGAAACCATCCCATTAAATACATTGTCTATCATAAAACTGCTGCTAGGGGCACCATGCATGCAATGATGGAAACCCAACTATGAAGTTGACTTAATACAGCCTATTCTGAACGTGCTTATAAGGCACCTGGCCCCGATGAGGCAGGTGATAGGAACCTAACACAAGACTAAGTAATTACAGTCAATCTAAAGAAGACATGATACCCGTTGAGCTTTGCCCTCACTCAGTACTGACTCTTTCTCATCACTCCCATAGCTGAGCAGTACCTTCATTTCATTCCTGTTCCCAGTGATTCCTGTTTCTTCACAAGCCGTAAACACCTGCCAGACATCACCAAACTTCTATATGGATGAGAGGCGGTCTCACCTCCTCTCTTGGTCCATCACACGTAATCAACATGGCCCCCACTATCTAGGAGGTGGAGTAGGACCAGGCAGCCCAATGTATCATCAGCGTATAAATTTTTGGAGGGTCCCAGGACTCGTGACAAGAACACCCGTGAGTAGGAGGCTAATTAGTAACTGGATCTTTGCGGGGGGGGGGTACCAGGTATACACACATACTGAGCAGTACTGGGTTCTGGGGTCACCATGGCTCGAAGCACTGACTCTGCTGGGGCCCATCCTAATGAGCTAGATAATAAAACATGAGCCTTTTGGCTTTGGCCTATGTCACAGGACAGGGTCCTTAAGGTTGGCCGTGATCTCCTAAGGCCCCTTGACTGTGCCAATTAGGCCTGATGGGCACCCTCAGTTCTCACCTGCCATGTCTTTGATGGAAATATAAAATAGGGAGGCTGCCTTTAAGTCCTCTTGGACACGGTTTGTTAGACTCTCTGAACCCTGTGGGTTATGGGACCCCTTGTGGATCCCGTTTCACTATGGGTGTTTCAGGGGGCACCCTAGCCTTATGGGCTATATGTGTGGCTCCAACCACCCCTTTACCACACTCCAAGCCTCGCAGATGGTACCAGCATTGTATTGCCTAGGCCTCATCATAATTTGGCCCCTTGTCGCTGCGCCTTCTCTGGTGCCAGGGTCCCCACACTGCAGTGGGCCCCCAATGAGGCCTCCTCCTTCCCCAAGTAGCCTCACCCAAGCCACCGGTTTCATAGTAGCTAGGGTCAAGAGGGACCTGAACAGATCATCTAACCGGACCTTCTGCCACAGGCAGGAATGAATGCTGGGTTCACAAGACCCCAGACAGGTGATCATCCAACCTCCTCTTGAATTTGCCCAAGGTAGGGGCGAGGACCACTTTCCTGGGAAGTTGGTTCCAGATTTTGGCCACCCTAACT
>NW_005841975.1:2091792-2106311 GCF_000455745.1 Alligator sinensis | reverse complement strand
AGCGCCCAGGACTGGACACAGTACTCCAGCTGCGGCCTGACCAAAGTCGCATAGAGGGGGAGGATCACCTCTCTGGACCGACTTGAGATGCACCTTTAGATGCATGACAAGGTATGGCTGGCCTTGCTGACTGTGGTCTGGCATTGGCAGCTCATGTTCATCTTGGAGTCAATAATTACTCCAGGATCCCTTTCCGCCTCTGTGCTTTCAAGAAGGGAACTCCCCAGCCTGTATGTGTGCTGTGGATTCCTTCTCCCAAGGTGCAGCACCCTGCATTTGTCTATGCTGAACCCCATCCTATTCTTGTCTGCCCACTTTTGTAGTCTGTCTAAATCTAGTTGCAGCCTCTCTCTCCCTTCAAGTGTGTCCACCACGCCCCACATCTTAGTGTCATCAGCAAACGTGGACAGCATGCTTTCCACCCCCTCGTCCAAGTCGCTGATGAAGATGTTAAACAGTGTGGGCCTGAGGAGCGAGCCCTGGGGTACCCCACTGCTCACATCTCGCATGGTTGAGTACATCCCGTCCACCACTACTCTCTAGGTGCGCCCCATCAACCAATTTTTTACCCATCCAACTGTGTAGGCATCAATGCCATAGTCGCTTAATTTGTTGATGAGGATGGGGTGAGAGACAGTGTCAAAGGCCTTCTTAAAGTCCAGAAAGACTACGTCCACGGTGACACTATCATCTAAGGATTTAGTTACTTGGTCATAAAAGGCAATCAGGTTGGTCAGGCAGGACCTGCCTTTGAACCCATGCTGATTGCCCCTGAGCATGATCTCCCCTGCTGGCGCCCCACAGATGTGCTCCTTGATGATCCTCTCCAAGATCTTCCTGAGCACCGAGGTGAGGCTTACAGGCCTATAGTTACTCGGGTCCTCCTTCCTCCCTTTCTTGAAAATTGGGACCACATTAGCTGGTTTCCAATCCCCCGGCATCTGGCCAGATGACCGCAAATACTCATACAGCCAGGCCAAAGGCTCCACGATGACCCCTGCCAGCTTCCTCAACACCCTTGGGTGGAGGGCATCTGGACCTTCAAATTTAAAAGTGTCTAGCCTTTCCAGAAGATCCATAACTACATCTGCACTGACTGAAGGCCTGACAGAGCTATCCCCAAAATTGTCCCTACCTCTGGTAGGTGGGATGTCCCGGTCCCTGTTCAACAAAACAGAGGCAAAGGAACTGTTAAAAATATCAGCTTTCTTGTCTGGCATAGCCACAAGATTACCGTTTGCATCTTGCAGGGGCCCTACGTTGCCGTTGTTATGGAACAACAAACACCTGGGGCTATAACATCATACAAAAGATAAGGGTGTGCTCTGCCCCTTTAAAAGCATCAAACTGCATCCCCAGCACTAAGTATCTAGTGAGCAAGGGTACCTGTGGAGCTCAGGGAGCCCCATTAGTCCTGGGTGCAGCATATTAGGCCATTGCTGCATCACTGGGCACTTCCTCCCTGGAGGCTCCTTCCTCTCTGGCTACCAGCAGAGAATTGAACTGGTGGGTCCCAGCCCTACGGTTTATATGGGCTGAGGGCCCTGCCTCTTCCGGCCAGCTAACCAGGTGCGGGTGCGGCCAATTCCCTCATTATCCCATTGTCATAGCAACCTGCACCTGGGCTCTTATCTGGCCCTTTGTGTTCCCTCCCCTGGCAATCTCTGCTTTAATAGGAGCAGGCACCTTAGTGCCCTGTGACAGCCTGTTATTAGGCACAGTTCATATTATATATGTATGAAAACCTTGGGGTACAGGATACTTGCTGGTAGTAGGGCCACATAACATTTTTTGAATGATGCTAAGGATTTGGAACTGATCTGGCTAATTTGACCTGAGAAATGAAAAATTTTCCTTGAATTTTCCTTAACCCCTTCCTTAAAAATTAAAAATAAACTCCCCCCTCAAAAACAACAAAAAAACCCCCGTTCATACTGTATATAAGCATGCTCAAAAGTGTGTCTCTAGAGTACTTCTGCAGAGACTTTCAGCAACTGGCAATAAATTAAAGTGCCTCAATTCTGGATGAGCTAACTCTGTAAGTAGCCACAGTAATTTGTATGTAACCAAATTCCTGCGGACATAACCCCTCTCATTGCTACATTGGAAACAATTCATACCCCTCCCATTGGAGGGAAATGGTCGCTGGGGGGAGACAGGGGCCCCATTGTCCTCTGTCCCACTACTTCTTCCCCTTGTAGTCTTCCTGCCCCTGCAGTCTCTGCCTCTTCCCCCTTCTCCACTTTACTGTCAGAGCCTGCCCAGGCTCCCCCCCCCCCCCCCAGCCCCTAGCACAACACATGAAAGTGAGCGACAATAAGGCAGGGAAAGGGGGGGAAAAAAGCTGCAGAGAGCACGCAAAGAAAGGAGAGGAGACTGCTGGGGTCTGACTCAGAACTGCAACAGTTGCCTGTTCCCCCTTGTCCCCCTACCAACCTCCACTTTGCACAGGAAAACCTTGCTAATTTAAAACACAAGGAACAAAAAACACACTGACTTTAAAATGAAGGTGTCCGCAGGAATTTGGTTACATACAAATAAGTCAGTAGGTGAAATTACTCTCTGAGCTCTCAGAAAGGGAGGGCTCTGTTACTGTTAAAAACACAGCATTTCCTAAGAAATTTTCCATATGCTCCTGTGTGTGATAGTCTGCACTTAAATCAGCCAACCAGTAGAGAGGCCTGTTTGGTAGAGTTTCCTAATGAATGGTTAGTGATTTAGCTCATTCTTATCAGTGTCTCAGCAAATCGCGTTCATGGGCCCAACTCTACAGAAATCAATAGCCAGCACCCTTCAATGGGCTATACATCAGGCATCAAACGTACATATCTCATTTACTAATGCATGTGACAGTATATACCCTCTGCTTTTTGCAGGGCAAGTAGTTCAGTTTTCTTCTCTCTGGTTAGCTCAGGAAAACATGTGAAACATAAATAGCAATGTCCATTTCGTCACTAATCAATTATTTTAAAATACTGTCCTGCACAAGAGTAAGATACATTACTATTGAGCTTCCAACTCCTAACTTGCTTATTTTTATAGAAGAAAACATTACAGCCCTCCTTAATCCTCTTGCTGCTCCTCATCTCAACGAAATTTAGTTAGTTGAAATGCTAGGTATCGATACCAATATGATGACAATCAAGGCTAATCTGGATATGTACCCTCAAAATAAACTGAGCTGAATCCAAACATTTTGCAGGTTCAAAAGAAGTGAATGGCGAACTGCAAAGCACGTGACTGGCTTCATGCTTCATTATGTATTAAACATGGTCCATATGAGCTGTTACCTGTGTTCCCTCCTCCAAGTGCTTATGGATGCTCCTGAGAGTGCAGTAGGGAACGAAAGGAGCTGACAACTCCCATTGGTAGAATTAGACTGCACTCATGCAGGAAACCTGGTCTAGTACGTTCCAGGGACATGGCTAACGATTGCTGAGCTCTGGTAACTCCAGCTGGTATAGCAGTCCCTAAAGGGTTGTTCCAAGCCCATGCAACTCTGAGCAGCCCTGAGGTTTTGGCTGTCACCTATGTAAGCACATGCCAAACTGAAGTCAATGTTTAGTCCCTAAAATTAAGTGCTTGCCTAAATACTTTCCTGAATCATAATTTTGGGGTTGTTACTTTGGGTAGCTTACTCTTGTTTGTCTGGGTAGAAGATATTTTGAGGTATGTTGGCAGTTTAAGCCATATAGGACTAGGTCTACACATGCAAATGATCTGGGAGCAGTTTACTCTCAAATAAACTACTCTAGAGTAAACTCTCCTGGGCATGAGTCTATACATGTATGGACATGGGAGCAAATTTGCTGCTCCTAGCAGCAGTCTGCTTCCACTCCCTGCAGCCCTGCAATGGGCCCCTGCCCATTGGGGAAGCCCCTGCCAGGAGATGCTTTAGGCTCCCTCTAGGTGCTAGCCCAGGGGCAGGAGACAGCTATTTCCTGGTGGGGATTGGGACACTGATCCTTGCCCCTGGGAGCTGCCTGCTGCCAGGGTGGGCTCTGCCACCAGAACCTGTGCAGGGACAACATCCCCCTGCCCTGGCAGCAGGGGGCTTCCAGCTCCCGCTTCATGATTGTGGGGCCTGGGCTGGAAGATCCTTATCTCCAAGCCCAAGCCCCATGGTCCCAGGCCAGGAGATCCCTCTCTTCCAGCACTAGGTCCTTGACTGCGATCTGGTGCTGAGAGATAATGATCTCTGTGCCTTGGCCCTGAGAACATGGAATGGGGGCTGGGAGCTCCCTGCTACGGGAGCAGGGGGACATTATCCCTGCTTGGGCTTCAGTGGCAGAGCCTGCCCCAGCAGCAGGCAGCTCCTGGGGCCAGGGAGCAATCTCTTGCCCCCTGCTGACTGGCAGCATATTTGCTCCCTGTCAGGAATCTACATGTGCGCTACTGTGTAGTAAGTAATCTTGAGTAAATTTGCTACTTGCATTTGTGGGTAGCAAATTTACTTGTGATTAGAACCAATTACTATGCAGTAAGCACCTGCACATGAAGACATGGATACATACTGTGCAGGAATTAGCTCTACTGTGCAGTAAAGCATCTTGCCCAATATCAACTTTTCCTCAGTTTAATAACATTTGCAGTAGGTGCAGAGTCTGTCAGGGGCTGTTTTGCTCAAGCTCCTTTAAGACGCCTGTAAGGTATTTTAAATGGTGTCTGAGTGAACAGTGCAAACAATTTCTATTTGTGTTCATTTAGATTTGTAAATTCATTAGCGTTGCCTATAGCCATTCCCTGTTGTATTTTCAAGTACAGGAGCAACTGACTTCTACCAGCATGGGTGCTCATGAAATGCAAAGGTCAGCATTCTGTGCACAAGACATTGGAGGAAGGTGAATTTTTCATTTGCTTGCGGAAGTATTTGTGGGCTCACCCGGACAAGAAGCAGAAGCAGTGCCACGTGACTTATTTGCCAACATGGCTCATGTAGATCCATCCTTGGAACGTCAGAGAACTCTCAGCCATCCCAGGAGTGCTCTCAGCACTTCACAGGACTGATCTCAGGGAGACAACCAGATAGTTAGAGGTGAAATTTGTTTTAGTCCATGGAGTTAAAAAATATTTTTGCTAAATAACGAATATGAGGAAATGGATCCTCTGACAGTTATTTCATAAGCACAAAAAGACTCTACATTCATCCAATCAATGATTTAGGATTAATTATCCCCTCAGCTCTATTTAATGGCTAAGACCCTTTTTAAAGCTAGACAGCTTAAATGTGCATAGTAATGAAATGCTCCAACTACCACATTCTCCAACACTCGGAGCATGCCAAGACTGGCATTTGGGGCATTGTTCATTAGCACATGAGGAGCAATGCAGCATGCCTAGATCTAGTTGAAAGTTTTCCACCAACAACTGGTTTTTCAACAACAGATTTTTTTTCATGCAGTCAGACTACTTTTCATGGGAAATGTGGGTACTTCATCAACAAATTAAACATGAGATATTTTTGGTTATGGTTTAAAATTAAAATATTTCAGCTGAAGACAGAAATATTTTGGTTACAAAGAAATATTGCTTTCAAAATGGCAAGCTGTGTTTTTATGTAGCATGGGAGCCCTAGGCTTTCAGTCTTTTCTGTGGACTATGCTCTCTACTTACTGTTTTCTAATGTCTTCTTGGTCACTGTTCTGCCTGATTATACTATTTCTCCACTGTTTTTTTCAAGTGATTTCAAAAGAGTGACCCCTCATTTACACTGGTTGTGAGCGAGAAGAGGATCAGGGCCAGCATTTGTTCATTTCTGTTTGTTACACTTCTTTAATATGAAGCCCATCATCTGGAATGAAAAATACATGCTTTGCTTTTTGTGCATGAGGAATACTTTTCCCCATGTGGCATCAATTAAAATGTAATGTGAACTGTTCAAAGTCATGTTGTCAGCACCTCCAAGGGCTTATTTAACTCAGTGTGCTGTATCCACATCCAGCCAAAGGCTTGGTACTGCCTTCTTGTCTCCTCTGTGCCACCAGCCATACTAGCTCAATGTTAGCTCTTTCCTAGAGACCTGTGTGCCATTTCTCATGATGCCCCTACACATGTATGAGTGGGGGTTTTTTAAAGTGTATAAGGGAGTTAGCCACTCAACTTCAGTTGGCTTTCAATGGGAGCTAGGTATCTAATTCCATTTGGTGTTTTACAATATCCTTCTAGAATACCCTTTCATTTTCTTTCTGCCATCATCCCCTTTTTGCTCTATTCTTTCCTTCAGATTCACTTCTGTGATGCCCAGAAGAGGTGCCATTATTTGTTATATTTTAAGTCCCAGCACTACTGATCAAGCCAATAAAATATACCCACACCTCCACTGAGTTTAAAGAGCCTCTTATGCACAATTGTTAGCAGGACCCAGGCCTGAGGCTGTAATCTCTTTGGCGCAGGGTTCTGTACAGCTTCTTCTTGGTGCAGTAAGAATAGAATAGAATAGTAACAATGGCATTGCTACACTACAAAATGAAGCAGGAATTATTTTCAAGATCCAAGGCAGCCTTACTTTTTATATCATGTGGTTTATAGACAGTAAACAACCCATGTCATGCTTTGAAAGTCCACAGCCCAGGGTACATGTTTTCCTTCATCCGTCTCTCCCTGCCAAATGCTGAAGTCAGACAACTGGCTCAAATTCATCCCAGCTACAGTTGCTCACACTGGGATTAGCACATAAACTGGTTCAATCATTCTGTAGAGGTTTAGCATGGCCTTCTCTTTTACCACTCTGGCTGCAGCTGCTGCTGTGAGCGATGCTTTTTTAATATAGCTTTTCCTTTGCAGGAAGGGTCTGCTCTCATAAACAAGGTTCTCTCCATTTTACTGAGGTCTTTTCACCCCAGTGCAAAATAGAACAATCTTTTCCCATCCCTTGGTCCGCCTCAGTCTTAATCTTACTTCATTCAGGACCTTGGAACTGAGCAATCCTTGAAATGAGATTACACGAACGTGTTTAAACGTGACTCGCGTCTCCTCATGAGACTCAAGACTAATATCCAAAGATTAAGAAGAGATCTAAAGAAAGCAAAATGTCTTTGGGAAAGTAAGAGCAAGTGAAGTGAGCTTCTAAAACAAAAAAGGTGGAATGGCTAAAAACATTCCAGTCAGTCCATTTGTTCAAAATGGTAGCCCTTCTTTCAAGGACTTTGTGAAGAAGGTTTAATGAAGGTGAATTAAAATGTAGAAGTATCAAACATCTTTGCGTTTGATGAAAGGAGAGTGGCAGATCAGGCAGGGGCAGGGCATCGGAGTGGCACGCAGGGAAGGTGTGGCATGCCTGCTAAAAACATTGACCTCCTGTGGTGTGTCAGTGGTGCCCAGTCTTTTAGTCCCATGGGCTGGATGAGTGGTATAGGGTTGGTCTGTGGGCTGGATATAGCCTGTATGTCCAATCTGGCTGGTGCTTGAGGTCAGCCCAGCATGCCCCAAGCCCCAGCCCGGCATGCCAGATCAGACTCTGGCCCTGGCCTCATGTGTTGGATCAGGCTCTGTAACAGATTGCACCCACAGCCCTGACCTCATGCTCAGGGCCATGTCATATGGCTCTCAAAGCTTGGAAACGTGACAGTGAAGGAATGGTCTGCCAAATTTCTGGACCCATGGGGATCCCCGTGGGCCAGATGACATGCCTGCATGGGCTGGAGGTTGAGCACTTCTGGTCTAGGTAAAACACTGCACCTGTGTAACCTACAGAGGAAGCTATGCAGCTTGGTTTGGGCCTGTTTCTCTATTGCCCTGTCATGCCTGACTGTCTGGTAGGGTGTCTCTGGATGGACAGAGAACCACTAGAGAATAGACTGAGACTACTACATTATTTTCACTTGTGTCTAAACAACATTGAACTTAAGTCTCAAAACTAAAAGGCTAGTGCATTAACCTGTTGTGGCACCTATCCACTGCCTTTTCCCAAGATAGCTATTTATATACTTTTTATTATTAAATGTGTCTTTATGAAGACAAACTTCAAATAAAATACCCAAAGCAGGAAGCATGCAAGTGATGATACTAGACAGCAAAACCAATTCGGAGACTCTAGACCAGATCCGTAGGTACTGTAAATTGGTGTAGCTGTATTGTTTTCAGTGGAGCAACAGAGATTTACATACACTGGGGTTTTGAATAATTCATCATAATATAGATAATTCATCGTAATAAAGATACCCCAAAGACTGGACCGTTTCCAGCAATCTTCTCTCTCTTCAGGACAGCTCTCAGTATATTTACATTAATAACATGATGGACTGTAAATTCAGGATTTTCAAGAAGCAGCTTGATTTAATTTACACTGTGCCAGCTGCCTTCCTGTTTTTTCTGCCAGGCTAGGTTGATTCCCCCTGCAAGAGCAAAATCTGCCTTTATTTTATAGCCCTGAGAAGAACACGTAATTCATGTTGCCTCTCCCTGACACTAGCCTCTGGTGTACTACCCAAAGCCTCAGGCACCTGGATGCACACATTTTAACTAGAGTCGGTCAGATCATTTTAGACAACATGACATTTTGGTGAAATGTGCTGCTTTGTTGAAACCTGACTGTTTCACAGAGATGCTTTTGTTTGCACCAAAACTTTGTTAATAAGGTGTGTTTGTAACTTGGGATCTGGATGTCCCATGTACAAGCCCCTGCTCTGTATGAATCAGAGTAGCCTGGGCTGAAAAGACTCTGCTCTGGATTGTGCAAGATAAGGTCTTAGACGTGTCTCCTGCTTCCTAGGCCAGTGCCCAAACCACCCCACTATGTATTTCTCTTTTTGCTGGTCCATTTTGCACAAAGTTTGAAACCTCTAAAAACAGAATCTTCTCACTATCCCCTCGAGAAACTCACTGCTCATGGTGAAATATGGGGAGAAAACATGACATAATTGTCTTAATTTCATAGATTTGCATAATTTTCTGGTGTACTGTGATGACCTTTGATTCTTGTCTGAGCAGCAGGCTGCCCACTGCAATTTCAGGGATATCTTGAGAAATAAATTAGGTTTTGCTGCTACAAAAGTAAACCTTTTTTTAAGTCTCTGCATTTCTCAGAATGTTTAGTAGTGTTCTTTGGTTGCAGTCAGGTTACAGTGCTTTTGTCTTCTTATAATGTTACTACTGACATTATGATCCCCCCCCACTACATCCAAAAGCCCCATTTGTAATTCAATAGGACTTAAGCACATGCTTGCATGTTTTGCTGATTTAGGGCTTAAATCATTAGCTTAGAGTTAATTACACAAGTAGAAATTTCCTTGGGAATGGGAAAGCTAACAAGTGCTGAAATAAATTGCAGTAACTTTTGGTCTTAAATCAATACTAGCCTCAAAGTATTAGCCTACTCCTGTCACAACACTCAACCACACCAACACTCCAGTGCTCTCTCTTTCCATTCAGCCATCTGTCGCCCGCAGTGCATACATCCAAGACTGAAGGGTCCATTGCAGAGCACACCCATAATACCAACCTTCCCATGCTACATTTAATAAGTTAATGACATCTATAATATTAAAAATTACAATCTTAGCATCTTCACACACAACAGAGTAAAGAACGATGTAAAGTTGATTACATGCTCTGCAAACGTTGATTACATGCTTAACATTTCACATAATCAGAAATGCAAAAAAGTTTCTACTGTATACTTATAGGGACTTTCCAAAAATCAGATCATTAGTGCATGCATGCTGTTAAGCAAACTCCAGCACAGTTATTGAAATTGGCATATACCAGTCATTTAACTGGTATATTCACAATATATTATATAAAAATTAACAACTCAGAATTAAGGTTATCTGTTGCACTGTGGTTTTCAGTTCCTTAAGTTTTTAATAAGTAGAGCATTCTATCTATCTATCTATCTATCTATCTATCACGAGATATAGATATATGATTGTTTTGGTTGCAGAATTGTTGGTATGCACTTGCATACATCTAAAACTGATGACCCTCCTCTCTCCCTCTCCCCATCCTTTTGTATAATCTCTTTACTGTCACTTGTCAGTTGTTTCCTGCTACCTCGTCAGCTCCAGAATCAGCTCCCTTTTTTGTTCCTTCACCTATGACAAGTATCTGTCACTTACCACTACTTGAGCTGATTGTAAGGAGATGCACAGGTGAAGCCCAGGTCACTAGGGGCCAGATCCAATAAAGGACTTGAACACCAAAAATTTAGACACTACCATGCCCATTTATTAGGTGCTTGGCATCCAGAGTGGAATCCATTCTGCCTAAGCTCCTTATACGGGGCACGTGAATAGTTTGGTGCCTCAGAACAAGATCCAAACAGCCACCATGTTGAGTAGGTGTCCACCTCAAGGTAGCATGTTCAGCCTGCAGCAGCCTAGAGTTATCCAACAGGGAAACATTGAGCACAGTGGAGAGTCTGGAATTCATGTTCATCTACTCAGAGCCCTTTCTGAAGGCAGCTGCTTATACTGTTTCTTTCAAATGTCTGAGCAGGGCAGATTCTCTTCTGTCAAAAGAAGGCTGTATGAAGAGGCCTTCTTATATATAGCATGGTCTAGTAGTGGCTAGAGCAGACACCTGGAACACCTAGGCTTAATCTTCTCCTCACTGAGCATGTCTACACATACACATTTAATGTGCATTAGTCCAATTTAAGGCACATTAAGGGCACTTGTCTAGATGTGGGTACCCTTAAAGTGCCTTGAAAATGGTGATTTAAGGCTATGTAGGCATAAAGCAAGTGTGGCAGAGCACTGTTGACTTCTCCCTGGGATTGGAGGAGGGGGCTGAGGAGCCTCCATTTTAGACCCAGATCCTCAGGGCTGAGCCAGATGTTTGCTGCTGGCAGCCAAAGGAATACTATCCAGCTGAGCTGCTGCTCAGAACATCTTGGAGGTAAGGGCAGGAGCAATGGGGATGGCAGGAGGCTCCTGGTCTTGGGTAAAACCTAAAATTGCACCCTGCTGGGAAAGGATGGCTTGGTGGGACTGCCAATGGCGGGGTAGTTCCCTAGAAATGCCAAGCCATTTGCCCCCCAGTGAAAGATGAGTAGGAGAGCATCATAACCCCAGTTCCCACTACCCGGTGGGTAATTTAGAAAGCAGATATGGGAGGAGGTGGAGAATGCAGGCACATCTCTGGTAACCTGAACCCCATAGGCTGAGTGACTGTAGCCTTCAGAGAGGAGGGCTCAGGACAAGCCAGATGAGGAGCCCTGGTGGTATAAGACCTTGGCCTAGGTGAGGGGCCAGAGAGAGAAGCCCCAGGGAGGGGACAGAGAGTGACCCAGAGAGGGGCCAGTGGCTGAGTTCAGCCCAGTGTGGGGCAGAAGGCTGGTGGCCATGAAGAGTAGGGCTGCGTGTGTACCAGCTATGGTGTGTAAGCAAAGAAGCCTGAAGGGCCATGTAGAGTAGGGCCCAAGGGGGACCCAAAGGGCTGTGCGGAGTAGAGTGGGATGTGGCAGGCCTAGTGAGGGGCAGTATGAAAGAGGCCCTGTGAGAGGGGGCAATATGTATGAGGCCTGAGAAAGGCAGAATGTTAGAGGCCCAGCAAGGGGCAGAATTTGGCCTGGCCTTAGGCCAGAACAGATATCAACTCAGGATGCCATCTGCAAGGCATGGGACACGGTGTAGGGACAGTATGTTGCTGTGTATAACACCCTCAGCATCAGGACATTAAAATGGGCAGCCTCCCGCATTTTACATCAGTTTATTAAACAGCAAGTCGTGGCAGACAAGGCTGGGCAGACTGCCCCACATAGACAGGAGGGCAGGCTGATGTTGAGACCTGGCTCTGAGCTGGCCTCCTGTTACAGCAAGTATCAAATTTAGGTGTGAATAGCTAAGTCGCATTAGGACACGTGTAGATGCGGTAATGCACATTAAAGCTGTGTGCATCAATGGATGTACACTACATTAATGCGCATTAGCATGTCTGTGGGGCAAAGTGGAGCTCCCCACTTAGCCACAGTGCTAGGTTCCCCACTTGCCTTTGGGCACACCACTCACCTGACTCGCCTGCCATGCCTTGTTCTTAATTAATTAAGATGTTCATTAAGGTGGGAGGCTGCCTATTTTTGCCCCGATGCCAGGGGGCGCTATCTGCGACTCCATACTTCCCCTACACAGCAGCCCATGCCTTGCAGATGGCATCCAGATGTTTATCTCACCAACCCCACACTGGGCTCTGGAATCCTTCAATCAGGACCCCTCTTAGATCCCTCCATTCAGGTGGCCTACTCTGCCTTCACTCAGGCTGCCTAGCTCCCTGAAACTATTTCCCTTCGTGGGCGTGATCCCTCCAGGATCTTTGGCCACACAGGCCCTGGCCAGCCCTCCAAGGCCAGTTGGAACCCCGGGCCTTCACCTCTGGGCATCCCTTGCGGTAGGCCCCTGGCCCTTTTGACCGGTCTGGTCCTGGCCCCAGCATTGACCAGTCGAGGGTATTCTACATCAGGCCTCTGAGCCTCCAACCCCACTCTCACTCCTGGGGTCTGCCTTCTAGCCCTAGTAGCGGGTGACCCGCCCGGTTGTGGGAGCTGGGGTGACTTACACCACGACTGGTGTTCCAGGGTCTCATGGACACTCTCACTCCTCACCGGAGCAACATGTCATTGTGCTCACTATATATAAATGTATTGGGCTCTCAGCCCTCTGGTTTTCCTCCCCCTTCGCTGGGGTTCTTCATCTCTGCCCCCTCACTTGGGGGCTCCACACCACCCTCTCACTTGGGGCCATGGGTCTTTTCTCCCTGGTGGGCTCAGGTGGCTGTAGCTGTGCCTGGCCCCAACTACCTTTCCTCAGGGTCTTACACCCTGCACAGGGCTCAGGTGGCCATAGCCATGCCTGGCCCCCAACTCTCCCTCCTCGGGGTCTTGCACCCCACAGGGCTCAGTTTGCCGTGCCTGCCCCCACTACCTCCAGTGTTACTTAAACCCACCCAAAGTTGAGGGCTAGGGTTAAGGTGCCCCTTCTTGCCTTTCACCAGGGTGATTACTGGCCTGGCATTTCCTGGGGGCTCCTGCACCACTGAGAGCCCCACCAGGCCACCCACTCCTAGTAGGGTGCAGTTTTTGGTCATTCCCAGGACCAGGAGCCTCCTAGCCATCCCATACAGCTCCTCCCTTACCTCCAAGATGATACGTGAAGCCCTGCAGCCAGGCAATGTTGCTGCCTGCTTTGTCATCATTGAACTGCCCTGTTTATATAGGCAGCTCTGAATCTAAAATGGCTGCTGCAATCAGGCACCTGCTGGCTGCTTGGCATAGGTCTTAAAGTGGCAGGCACCAACAGTGCCCTGCCACAGTCTGCACGTGCACTAATTTTGTATGGAGGCATGCTGGGGTGGGATGGGCTTCATCTCTCCCCTAAGGGCAGACGTATTTTTTCTTCTAGGTTGGCTGATCTCGTACAGCGGGCTTTAAACTAGCTTTGCCGGGGGAAGGGGCCACTCTGAGTGGAGAGTATACTTCACCAGCATGCAGGGTGACAAGAGAAAGGGATGCCCAGATAAGCAAGCGGTGGGCATTCAGGGATATACCCTATATAGAACTGACAGGACAGAGAGGAAAGATGTGGGCGGGTTGCACTCTATGTCAAAGAGCACCTCACAACATAAAGGATTAGCTTTGGGTTAGAGGAGGGTCGGGCGGAGACACTGTGGGTCAAACTACAAGGGGGGCGTGGTGGAAGGGACCTTACGGTGAGTGTCTACTACAGATCACCCAACCTGGGGGAAGAGCTGGACCGGGACTTCTCTGGTCAGCTTATGGAGGTGGTTGGGTCAAGGGATGTTATTGTCATGGGTGACCTAAACTACCAAGACATTTGCTGGGAGGAGCAGACAGCCAGTTCTGACCACTCACGTAGGTCCCTGACTGTATTAGTGGACCTTCACCTTATCCAGGAGGTGCACAGCCCCACTAGGGGTAATGCCTTGCTGGACCTGGTCCTGGCCACAGGGGATGACCTGGTGAGGGGACTGCAGATCCTTGACCACCTGGACAATAGCGATCATCACCTGCTGGAATTCACTATCCAGCGCAGGGTGTCAAGGGCTTACAGCAAGACTAAAGCCCTTGACTTCAGAAGGGCCAACTTCAATGAGCTTCGGAGACTAGTGGGGGAGACACTGAGGGCCCAGAAGGTAGAGGACATGGAAATCTATGAGGGATGGTCGTGTCTTAAGGGGACGATCCTCCAGGCCCAAAGGGTACAGTCCCTGAGAGAAGCAAGTGGGGTAAGAGTGCCCAGAAACCCCCTTGGCTCAGCAAGGGCATTCAACAATGTCTGAGGACTAAAAGGGAGGCATACAACCAGTGGAAGGGAGGGGCTATCACCAAGGAGGAGTACTCCTCCTCTGCCCCGGAGTGTAGGAGTGCTATTAGGAAGGCCAAGGCAGAGATGGCACTCACGCTAGCGTCCAGGATTAAGGACAACAAAAAGTCCTTTTTCAAGTACATTGGGAGCAAGAAGAGAGCACCAGGCAGTGTAGGGCCCCTGCAAGGCACAAACAGTAATCTTGTGGCCACACCAGACAAGAAAGCTGATATTTTTAACAGTTTCTTTGCCTCTGTTTTC
>NW_005841975.1:2090834-2091748 GCF_000455745.1 Alligator sinensis | reverse complement strand
TCTTGGGGATAGCTCTATCAAGCCTTCAGTCAGTGCAGATGTAGTTAGGGATCTTCTGGAAGGGCTGGACATTTTCATATCTGAAGGTCCAGATGCCCTCCACCCAAGGGTGTTGAGGGAGCTGGCAGGGGTCATTGTGGAGCCCTTGGCCTGACTGAATGAGCATTCGTGGTCATCTGGCCAGGTGCCAAGGGGTTTGGAAACCAGCTAATGTGGTCCCAATTTTCAAGAAAGGGAGGAAGGAGGACCCAAGTAACTATAGGCCCGTAAGCCTCACCTCGGTGCTCGGGAAGATCTTGGAGAGAATCATCAAGGAGCACATCTGTGGGGGGCCTGCAAGGGAGATCATGCTCAGGGGCAATCAGCATGGGTTCATCAAAGGCAGGTGCTGCTTTACAAACCTGATTGCCTTTTATGACCAAGTAACTAAATCCTTGGATGATGGTGTCACCGTGGACGTAGTCTTTCTGGACTTTAAGAAGGCCTTTGACACTGTCTGTCACCCCATCCTCATCAAAAATTAGATGACTGTGGCATTGATGCCTACGCAGTTGGATGGGTAAAAAATTGGCTGACGGGGTGCACCCAGAGAGTAGTGGTGGATGGGTCGTACTCAACCTGGTGTGATGTGAGCAGTGGGGTACCCCAGGGCTTTGTCCTCGGGCCCGCACTATTTAACATCTGCATCAGTTATTTGGACGAGGGGGTGGAAAGCACGTTGTCCAAGTTTGCTGATGACACTAAGATGTGGGGCAAGGTGGGCACACTTGAAGGGAGAGAGAGGCTGAAACTAGATTTAGACAGACTACAAAAGTGGGCAGACAAGAATAGGATGGGGTTCAACGTAGACAAATCCAGGGTGCTGCACCTTGGGAGAAGGAATCCACAGCATACATACAGGCTGGGGAGTTCCC
>NW_005841975.1:2081373-2090399 GCF_000455745.1 Alligator sinensis | reverse complement strand
GGTACCCCAACCATTCATCCCTGCCTGTGGCAGGGGGTCAGGCTAGATGATCTGATCAGGTCCCTCCTGACCCTACCTTCTACGAAACTATGAAACTATAATGCAACTTAGCTATTCACGCCTACATTTAATGAGCCTTAATGTACATTAGCATATCCACCTGTAGACATGTGCCTAAATCACCTTAAGCAAAGGTGCATTACGTTGAGGTGCTTATAAATGCACGTGTAGACATGCCCACTCTTAGGGGATAAAACCCCACGTCTCCCCGTCCCAGAAGATTGTCCTAACCACCACACTAACAGCAGGAGCAGTGAAACAGTGATTGATAAGTGAGGACTGAAACACAGACCTCATGCCCTGACTATGGAGTCATGCCCACTCTTCTAATCTCCTTACTTCTTTTTTTTTCTGAATATGGTGCTGATGGGGCCAAGCTGCTCTTAGGCTTGAACTTGCTATGGAAAGAGCTGGAAAAAGTTCATGTTGGTTCTTTGTGCATGGCAGGGTTAGTTTGAAGGCTCATGTGGATGCAGAGTTAGTTGTCAGGCCTTTTGCAGGGTAGGGGGAAGTGAAGATAGCAGTATAAGATAGTGCTGGCTGGACTGCTTAATATGGTAGGTGTTTAGCCCCAGTTATAAGTGACATGCATCAACCTACATGGAACAGAGGGACCTCATCTACACAAGATGCTGACTGCAGTAGCTCATTACTATTGCACAGTAGCACTGCGTGGCACGAAGCGTGATGCGATGCTACTACACAGTAGTAATGAGCTACTGTACAGTGGTAATGAGTTATTGTGCAGTCAACATCACCAAAAAGACATGCAGGGATGCTACTGTGCAGTAATGCCAGTTACTGAGCAGTCATTTATTACTTGCTTATGCAAATACTAAATGACTGCGCAGTAAGAACTGTACAGTGAGCATCTTGTGTAGATGTGGTCAAGGTGTTCATGTGCTCAGAGGGAAGGGTAATCTGTTTCAAATGCTGATGAAAGATTATTGAGGGAAGTTTTTTCAGTATATACTTTTGTGTGATTTCCCCCTCTCACTTTATAACCAAATCTAAAGCCTGTTGAAATTTTGAATTCTATTTCTAATTTTGAATTTGAATTTCAGAATTCAGTAGAAAGGAGGGGATCATTTCTTTAATTCATATCCTCCTCCTTTTCTTTAATTTTTTACTAGAATGGGAGCTCAGGTACTCTGCTGCTGATTTCATTTTCTCATTAGGCTGGTGACTTGTTCAGATGAACAGTCTGCCACTTATTAAAAATAGGGCAAAGCCCTGTTCTTTACCAACAGCATCTCTGAACATGCCCTGAAAATGGGGTAATTTGCACACTCTGATCACAATCAAAATATGCTAAAAATATTAGCTGAATCTGAGACAAATCTAGAGGTGTTTGGTTCTGTATAGCTACTCCTCTCACCCTGTTCTCCTACGGGTTAAATATCAAATTCACCTCCATGCCAAGTAAATCTCCTGCAATTTTCCTTTCATTCAATTGTAAAATTTTGGGGCGAAAGGGCTGTGACTACCTCAGCATCTCTACAGCTCCATGGAGTCCCTGTACTGGGCATTTCAGTAATATAAAAACTGATACCTTTACTATAATAAATTACTTACACCAGGAAAGATGGGTTATGAAACCAAGGTTGGTCCTAGAACTATTTTTTTGACTCAGGCTATTGCAAAAATAAGAGAAAATCAGATATTTTAAAGAGTAATTCCAGGTCAAATTTAATGTTTCATTTTCAATCTGAGTATTTTATGAGCTTTAATATATTTTAAAGAGATATTAAGGAAATCTCTAAATGAAATGTTTACAATTGAAAAGGTCAGGACGTTTACTTTTAAATATGTCTGGACAAAATGTTTTGAATTCTCCTTTTTTTTTTATGGTTTTGACACTGTGCCCACCTGACTTCGTGGAGCTTCTCCTGCGTGGCTCGTAGTTTCATAGTTTCACAGTTGGTAGGGTCGGAAGGGACCTGAGCAGATCATCAAGTCTGACCCCCTGGCTTGGGCAGGAAAGGATGTTGGGGTCAAACCACCCCGGCTAGGTGGTTGTCTAGCCTCCTTTTAAAGACCCCCAGGGTAGGAGCGAGCACCACTTCCCTTGAAAGTTGGTTTCAGCTCCTAGCTGCCCTGACTGTAAAGTAGTGCTTCCTGATGTCAACCTACTCTCAGTCAACTTATGGCAGTTATTCCTTGTTACTCCCGGTAGTGCTTGGGGGAACAGGGACTCTCTCATTGCCTGCTGGTCCCCCTTGGCCAGTTTGTAGATGGCCACCAAATCCCCTCTCAGCCTTCTTTTGTGGAGGCTGAATAGGTTCAGTTCCTGTAGCCTCCGCTCATAGGGCCTGCCTTGCTGCCCCCTGATCATGCGAGTGGCCCTCCTCTGGACCCTCTCAATGCTGTCCACATCCCTCCTGAAGTGTGGCGCCTAGAACTGGACACAGTACTCCAACTGCGGCCTGACCAGTGTCGCACAGAGGGGAAGGATCACCTCCTTGGACCTGCCTGTGATGCATCTGTGGATGCATGACAAGGTGCAGTTAGCCTTCCTGACCATGTCCCCACACTGTCAGCCCATGTTCATTTTGAAAGCAATAATGACTCCAAGATCCTTTTCTGCCTCTGTGCTGACTAGAAGGGAGTTCCCCAGCCTGTAGGTATGCTGCTGGCTCTTCCTTCCCAGGTGTATCACCTTGCACTTGTCAGTATTGAAACCCATCCTGTTCTCATTTGCCCACCCCTGTAACCTGTCCAGATCTAGTTGCAGCCTGTCCCTGTCCTACAGCATGCCCACTTCTTCCCGCATCTCAGTGTCATCCACGAATTTGAACAAGGTGCTTTTCACGCCCTCGTCCAAGTCGCTGATGAAGATGTTGAACAGTGCAGGCCCAAGGACTGAGCCCTGGGGGAACCCACTGCCCACATCCCTCCAGGCTGAAAAAGAGCCATCCACCACCACTATCTGGGTGTGGCCCTCCAGCCAATTTGCAACCCATCTAACTGTGTAGGCATCTACGTCACAGTCACCTAATTTTTAATGAGAATGGGGTGAGAGACAGTGTCGAAGGCCTTCCTAAAGTCCAGAAAGACTACGTCCACCTCTGTCTAAGTATTTTGTGACCTGGTCGTAGAAGGCCACCAGGCTGGTCTGACAGGACCTGCCTCGAATGAACCCATGTTGGTTGCCACTGAGCATGATCTCCCCTGCTGGTCCCTTGCAGATGTGCTCCTGAATAATTTTCTCAAAGAGCTTCCCCAGGACCAAGGTAAGACTAATGGGCCTATAGTTTCCTGGGTCCTCCTTCCTCCCTTTTTTGAAAATGGGGACCACATTGGCCCTTTTCCAGTCCTCTGGCATCTCACCAGAGCACTGTGAGTGCTTGTAAAGCTGAGCCAGGGGTTCCACAATGACCTCTGCTAATTCCCTCAGCACTCTGGGGTGGAGATCGTC
Organism: Alligator sinensis; assembly: GCF_000455745.1. Taxonomy (NCBI): domain Eukaryota; kingdom Metazoa; phylum Chordata; order Crocodylia; family Alligatoridae; genus Alligator; species Alligator sinensis. The sequence continues at coordinate 2,086,921 of NW_005841975.1, read as the reverse complement.
AGGACCTGTTGATTTAAACATGGCTCTGCAGTGCATGCTAGGGGTTTGTCACAAAGATGGCTCTTGCTGTTGTGACGCAGGGTCACATTCTCCGTGGCGGATACCCCGATACTTTTATGCCACATCTTGGGTGTTACATTTAGTAGAAGGGTTCCCTTCCGCCGTGGGGAACCCACTGGGCATTGTCACTAGTGCGTGTTCCTGGGGCTCCGCCTCCCCTACACCCCAGCCATGCGCCAGCCTACTGGGACCACTAAATGATGGATGATTTGGCTTCACCTTGATGTGGTGTCCCGCTCTCTCCCTGCCACTCGGGACCCCTGGTGTTGACAACAGTTTTTACTCCTGCCACCCAGGTTTGCTTGGGGCAGTGCGATAGCCTTAAGCATGGGCCTAGCTTCTCTGTGTTGGGGTCTCCTGAGTGGCCCTGGCCTGCTCAGCCTTTGTTGTCTGCCCAGTGGTCCCTCTCAGGCCCTTGGGCTTCAAAGGGAAAAAAAAAAAAGGAAAAAAAGGAACCGAAATTCCAGGGAGGGGCCTCGGCCCACTCCCCACTCATGTGTCCCGCATTTATTGACTTTGCCATCTCTCGGCACCCTCCTCCTGGCCGACTCCCTTGTTTCCCAGGGTGGTGTGGCCCTTTAACTTAGGCCTTGGGTCCTCCTGCAGAGTCCTGCTCTGGTTCCTCTTTGGGGGTGTCCAGGGTCTCTGGTTGGCCTGGGGGGGCCATCCTGCAGCTGCCTCCCTGCTGTGTCCCCCCTGCTGCTTTCCTGCCGCTGCCTTTTATTCCTGCCAGCTGGCGCTCTAGGGTAATGTCATCGGGGCACACTGGCCCAACCACAGAGAAAAGTGGCTGATGAAGCGCATGGCTGCTCCACCCCATCGTGGTTTATCTGGCTTGGCTGTGCCTGAAGGGGGGTCAGTTTGTCCTGTCCTCAGGGCTTTTCTTTTCATCGCCATGGCGGGCTGTCTCTGCCACGATCCACGCCGAGGAAGGGGTCTCCTGCCCCTTTCTTATTGTCCCCTTGGGACAGACACAAGCAGTTTGGTCAACTGAGCTGACTTTGCAGTTTTGTGTTGCTGAATCTCCTTGCTTCACTAGAATTATTGTTCAGATGAAAACTTTTACCAAGCTGTTGTTGGGTTTCCTTTGGTCTCTTTGGGTCTCTGTCCCATACTGCACCACACTGGTTCTTAATTGATTGAAGAGTATATTTCTAATTCCTAGTTACCTTCATGCCATCTTCTAGGCAAGGGACACACTTCTGTTCCTGGAATTATTTATATTCCACAGTGGGACTGGCCATTGTCTAACAAAACCCACCAGCCTTCTCTGTTCTAGATAGATAGACAGATATTTTTGGAGGTAACTTTCTTCCTGAACAAAAGTGTAATGAATGAGGGCCAGTTAAGTTGGGAAGGTGCAAAAATAGTAGCAGCTGTACTGCTGGTTCAGTCGTTGTTGTTGCCACTAGCAGTGCAGGCACTGACTCTGTCCCACAAGCCACTGCCATTCAGGGTGATCAAGCATCCACTTATGCATTTGCTCCTGAATACAAAAAAAAATTATAGTATTTTGTAGCATTATTATAAACCTTGAATTGCATAATTGCATTATTATAGCATTTTTTATGATGACTGTGCTGATTTCTTTTGGGTAAGCTCCACTATGAGTTCAGGTTGCAATCTCTATCAGTGAAAGCCTGAAAGGACAGGTTTGACAACATTTACCTGGGATGGGATAGACAGAGATGATTGTGCCCTGAGTTAGGGGATTGGACTAGATGGCCTCTTGAGGTCCCTCCCAGCCCTATTTTCTATGCTACCATGAGTTCAGTCGTCTCGGCTCAGGGGTGAATATAGAGAGGATATGAGCCTCATGTGAAACAGAAATTGTTTCCTCTATGAGTTCTTGGGATTTGGGGTGTTTTTTGGGGAATGCCCTCTAGTTTATTTGTTTATTGTAAGCTACTCTGAGCCTTTTGGATCAAGAGGCATATCAAATAAATGAAATCATAAATATATATATTTTTGTACAGCACCTAGCACCACATAGCCCTCATTTGTTTGGTGTCTCCAGGTGCTATTGAAATACAAGTAACAAGTAAATATACTGCGAGGGAGTGGGGAAAAAAAGAAAGCATTCAGGCATAACAAAGGAAGGGAGAGGCCAGAACAGAGGGGGGAGAGGAAAATAACAAAATGCAAAAGTCAAAAACTACTTAGGAGACAGTGGGAACTGAGCAGTAGTTAGGTTAAAGTTGCAGCGTGTTAAAGAGACAGTGATGGATTGGAGCAGTTACTGTGATCAGTGACAGCTCCATTGCTGGTTAATCAAAGCACCCTGCCGTCAGCACCAGGCGGTGTTCAAGGCTTGTAGCTGTTAGGGTTGCAATTGTAAGCAAGTGCATTTCACACCCTATCAACCCTTTTCAATTCCAGTTTTTCTTCAAACCCTTTCCCTTCAACTGGGGGAGCTGGGGACTGAGCAATGGGAAGGTCTTCCACAGCTAACAGTTCCTTCTGGGGATGGAGCAGGTAAGAGGTCCCTCCCTCCTTGTTGGGAAAGGCTTATGAGGGGCAGGATTTTTCTAGTGATGCCAAATATGCACGGCACAAAGGCACAGAACAGGAAGCACTTTGCTAGCTGCCCTCTCACGTGATGGCCAATGCATAGTGCTACTGACCTGCACAACTCCTGTCACTTTGGTCCCTTGGCCTTCTCTGAGCAGTGCAAGTTAAGCCAGCATCCAATCTGGGTTTCAGCTGAGATCCCCTGACTCCAACCTTGCATGTAAAAAACGAGAGAACCTCAGATGTGAACAAACCAGGCCACAGGGTCTGCCAGGAAAACAATTTATCCCAGTCATAAGAGGAGAGGGGGTAATAGTCTTTTAATAGTATTTTTTTTTTTTATCCTTCAGTGAGAAAAAGCTGGAGAGAGCCAGGGTTGTGATGTCACATGAACAGAAGGCTTCAGTATGAAGAGCACCTTTTAAAGAGAGAAAATTGCACAGGGCCTCATTAGTGCTATTAAATTGCAGGCTCCAATACAGAGGATTTTTAAGTCATTGCCTGTGGACTGTACTCTTGGTTTTCTTCTTTGAAGCTGTTTTCTTGAAGCTAGTGCTGTTCCCACACGACTCTCTCTCTGACCCGTTCTCTTCATTTGCAGCTTCATACAATGATCCACTGTCAAGAGACTCTCTGTAGTGGCAGCACAGAAAGCAAAGGGAAGGAAGTTGCATCTGTGTAGCACGGATAAGGGGCAGGGACTCAGGAAAGCAGGGGCCAGTGGCGTTAAAAAAACAAACAGCAACGAAAGGCCCCGTTTTAATTGAGGCAGGAGTTGCTAGCTTGCATCAGGCCTACGGTCCATGCACTGCCAAATCCTGCACCAATCTGGATGGTACCAGATGCTCAATCTGACCACTTGCAGTCTCTTTAAAAGGGAAGTCCTGTGACCAGAGAATGTGGTGCTCCCTGGTGTCACCTCTTCATTAACAGGGGGTGCATCTACATAAGATGCTTACTTTGCGTTAGCCTAATAACACTTCACTGCAGTGTGGCATTTAAAAACTGTGCTACTAGCCTACTGCACAGTGTTATTAGGCTAATGCACAATAAGCATCACAAAATAACTGTGAGCCTGCGCTACTTCACAGTAACTCTAGTTACTGCAAATTTAGTTAGTACTTTATTAAGCAAGTACTAAATTAAATGCACAGTATCTAAGGGGCATTAATGAACATATAGAGTGTAGACACACCCAGGGAGAAGAACAGCCCAGGCTGCTTGACAAGTCCAGAGGCTCAGAGGCCCCATAAGGAAGGAACGCTCTGCTGTCATCTGTTGGTGAGCAACAAACAAGGACCACAGAAGCCAAGTCAGATAGGTGACAATTTGGGGCATTTTGATTTAATTTAGAAATGTTTTAGTTTAGAATATTGTTTCCAGACTCTCCACCTGATGGCTGATGATGCCATGGCAGAAATAAAGAGCTGCCACGAAGTCCAGCTAGGGGTCACCTGAATGAAAGTAGTCTCTGGCCCAAAGAGGCACTGAACCAGGGTGACCACCCCCTTGAAGCTGCACAACCATTTTGAACCCCTCATATCAGCAGAGCCAACCGAGTTGCTGGCTCCAACATGTGTTTGGGATGTGACTGAGAGGCTCCCCAAACTCATCCGACCCTCCAACTACTGTCCCATGCTACTTATCCACGTGGCCATGAATAATTCGGCACAGAATAATCCTGGCCAGGTCATGCGTGACTACAGGGCTCTGGGGGCTGGGCTCAGAGGTCTGGGGGCACAGATAGTTTTTATCTCGATCCTTCTGGTCACAGGCCCCAGAGGGAAAGGTGCATCAGTGAGGTGAACAAATGACTCCAGTGATGGTGCCATCATGAGGAGTTCAGCTTCTTGACCACAGTCCACACTTCAATGATGGAGATAGCAGATTGTTGGGAAGGAATGGCCTCCACATCACCCATAAAGGGAAGAAGCTCTTCTCAGCCAGAATGGTGATCTACTGGACAGGGGTTTAAACTAAGATTGCCAGGGGACAGGCAGTCAATTAACAGTTCTAGCCCAAGTCATGTCAACCACAGTAGAAATAACTTAGGTAGTCTAAGGGAACCCACTCCTATGACAGCCCAAGGAAAGGTCATGTCCTATCACATAAGGAAGCCTAGAGGTTCCCATGGCAGACTCAACTGCCTGTAGACAAACACCAGGAGCTTGGGAAACAAGCAAGAGGGACTGGCCCTTCTCTTGTGTGATAAAGTTTACGATCTTCTAGGGATGACGGAGACCTGGTGGGACTCCACCTACAACTGGTCTGTAGGTATAAAAGGCTATACCTTGTACAGGAGGGACCATGTTGGGAAGAGGTTTGTGGGTGCAGCTCTTTCTGTCAAGGAGCAGTACACTTCCCTTCAAACTGAGTTCACTAACCATGAAGGGTATCTTGAGACCTTCTGGGTTAAAATACGGGGGAGGGCATGGGGAAAGAGATATACTCATAGGAGTCTATTATAGACCTCCCCACCAAGAAGAAGAGCTGGACTGTGAATTCAATACGGAAATGGCTGAGGTCACACACTCCTGATGCATGATTGTCATGGGGGCCTTCAACCTCCCTGACATCTTGTGGGAAGAGCACATGGTCAAAGCTTTCTTGCTTGCATTGATGACCTCTACCTAATGCAAGAAGTCTACAGTCTGACTAGGGGAGAGGCACTGCTGGGTCTGGTTCTGGGCAAAGGGGACTGTGTGGGCCGGGAGCGACTTGAGCCCTTTTTTGCGCTGCACGCGGGCTGTGGCCAGCAGCCCGGGCACGCCGGGTCAGAGAGGGAAGGCCGTCGAGCTGGAACTAGGCACAAACGCGTATCGGTAGTTTTAAAGATTGTTTACTTACACCGAGATGGCAGTGGTGTAGGCTGGAAAACTTGATTGAGTTGCAGTTACAGACAGACAACACAGACGGTCTCGTGGAGGTTGCTAGGCTCCATGGTGCAGAGCTCCGGATGCTCTGGGTGAACAGGCCA
>NW_005841975.1:2070517-2078452 GCF_000455745.1 Alligator sinensis | reverse complement strand
CACGCCGGGTCAGAGAGGGAAGGCCGTCGAGCTGGAATTAGGCACAAACGTGTATCGGTAGTTTTAAAGATTGTTTACTTACACCGAGATGGCAGTGGTGTAGGCTGGAAAACTTGATTGAGTTGCGGTTACAGACAGACAACACAGACGGTCTCATGGAGGTTGCTAGGCTCCACGATGCAGAGCTCCGGATGCTCTGGGTGAACAAGCCACCAAAATGGAAATCGTAGATACGTCTTATAAAAGTCGCGCTTGAAGACGGGAAGAGGTGGGCGGTGGATCAGGCTGCCAAGCTCCTCTGGATCTCACACAGGGTTTCTATTACCCTGCCGTGTACCCAGAGTCCCCACGAGATGGATGTGGAGTCCTCTTCGGCTTGGGTGGAAACCGCTCAAGCCTTTTATACGGCTAACAGGCCAATTGCTATCCGCCACGTGTGAATAATTTAGCACTAGCCAATCACGGGGAACAAATTTGCATACCGGTGGCGGGAACACTTTTGCACCGTGCATTCCTCTTGCAACATGAGCAATGCACCCTGCAATGAAGCTGCAGAAAAGGCGGGAAACTCGTCCCTGCACTGGGGTTTTCCTCTGCAACAGGAAACTCTCCCGTGCAATGCTCTGCAACTTGGCGGGGATAATTCTGGTGCCGAAGCACACACACACAATCATGCCTTTTGGGTCATGATAGGGACGATCTGGTGAGTGATCTGAGGATGAAGGAGAAGCTTGGTGACAGTGACCATGAATTGGTCACTTTCTGTGTCTAATGCAGGGTGGGCAGAGAAATGCAGTCAGTGGTCAGAGAAGCCCCCTTGGCTAAACAGGGAACTGTTGGACCTCCTGAAACTTAAAAGAGAAACCTATGCCAAATGGAAAATGGGAAACATCACCAAGGAGGACTACTCAGCACTAGCCCGCACATGTAGACAGCGGTCCAGAAAAGCAAAGGCAGAAACTGAATTCAGGCTAGCCATGGGAATCAAGGACAACAAACAAAAAGTCGTTCTTCAGATATGTGGGAAGTCGGAGAAAAAACAAAGGCAACATTAGACCCCTGAGAGATCAAATGGGGCAGCTGACATCTGACGCCCAAGTAAAGGCCAGTCTCCTAAATAATTACTTTGCATCAGTCTTTCACCCACCTTTGGGGGTCACACTGTCAGACTGGATGCAAATTGCCCAGGGAGTGGGAGATGGGCCCACAATTGATGTAGATCAGGTGAGGGAACACCTCCAGGGGCTAGATGTCCATAAGTCTGCGGGCCCAGACGGAATGCACCCAAGAGTCTTGAAGGAGCTGGCAGACATCATAGTGCACCCTATGTTGAAGATATTTGAAAATTCATGGCACTCAGGTGAGGTTCCAGAAGACTGGAAAAGAGCCCACGTGGTCCCAATCTTCAAGAAAGGAAAGAAGGAGGATCCAGGGAATTACAGGCCAATCAGTCTGATGTCCATCCCTGGAAAGATCTTGGAGAAAATCATCAAGGGATCCATCAACAACAGGCTAATGGAAGGCAACCTTCTGAATGCCAGCCAACATGGCTTTGTTACTGGTAGGTCTTGCCTGACCAACCTCATCTCCTCTGACCAAGTGATGCATTGCCTGGGCAAGGGAGACTAGGTTGATGTCATATATTTGGATTTCAAGAAAGCCTTTGACTTAGTTTCTCATGATGTCCTCATGGTTAAGCTCGGGAGCTGCAGCCATGACCATCACATGGTCTGATGACTGGGGAACTGGCTCCGGGGTCAGACCCAAAGAGTACTAGTTGATGGGAGCGAATCAATGTGGTGCAAGGTGATCAGTGGCATCCCTTAGGGCTCAGTACTTGGGCCAGTACTCTTCAACATCATTAATTATCTGGATTCAGGCATCAGATGGGGTCTGGCAAAGTTCACAGATGACACTAAATTATGGGGGAAAGTGGTCACACTGGAAGACAGGCTGGGGTTACAGGCCAACCTGTACACACACACAAGGTGGGCAGACCAAAACCTGGTGGCCTTCAATGTAGAGAAGTGCCGGGTGCTCCACCTTGGGGGAAAGAACCAGCATACTTATAGGCTTGGCAGTGCTATGCTCGCTAGCACATTGACCAAAAGAGACTTAGGGGTCTTGATTGACCACAAGATGAATTTGAACCACAAATGTGATGACGTAGGTGGCAAAGCAAAGCAAAGCAAATGTTGGCATGTATCCACCACTGCATCTCGAGCATCATAGGCTGTATAGTGTACCATCATAGGCCTGGGTCCTGCATTTTTTATCTCAGTCAGTGGCTACATAAGGAGCTCCATTGACTTCCAGGACTTTAAAACCTAGCTCTTCTTATCTGATATTATGGGCTGGTTGAAAGACAACCAAAGTAAAGAGCATAGGCAAAGCATGTCATGCACATGCTAGTGAGTAGTCTCACTGCTGGATTCTGAACCAAATGCAAGCAGCAGAGATGCCCTGCTAAAAGGAAACGAGTCACTGTTGAGATGTGGATACAGCATAAACAATGGCTTGAGTTCTAATATTGCAATAGCTGCAAGTGCTTACTTGTTCTGTATTGTGAACTGTTCCAATGGCATCAGTGAAATTACTGGTAGGATCAAAGCACGTGTCTGGTAACAACTGTTAGCATGATGCTGCCTCACAGTGGGCACATCTACATGTGTGGTTTAGTACTCAGTAGCCTATTTTACTGTGCATTAAAGCATCATGTAAAAAAACATGCAAATACGCTACTACACAGTAAAATAGGCTACTGCATGTTAAGCATCACTAAAAGTGTGCACTTTCACTACTGCACATTAGGGCAACCTAATGCAGTGGCGATGTGTAGGGGGTTCATGGGGATGCATGTGCATCCCCTGAGAGTACTGGTGCACTCCCTGACCAGCTGCACTTGCTGCTTAGGTGTTGGGCAGGCGGGGCAGGTGGCCCAGGTGGCCCCCTGCAAGCACCAGCTGGGGAGTGGAGTGCCATTGTGCTCCGAGAAGCAGGTGCAGCCACTCCTGGAAGTGGCTGCAGTGATCGGCCATCTCGCGATCGACCATGGGGGCACCCTTCCCCCACCCAAGTCGCTGGGATCGGCCATGGGGGGACTTCCTCCCCCCCCCGGTCACTTACTGGTCGCTGGGGGGGCATGTGCCCCCCACCGCCGATTAAGGTGGCACCAATTGCCCATGGCCTAATGCACATTTATTTACCTAATGCACATTTACTTTACCTTAAGGATCACTCATAAAGAGCATCAAGAATGAGGAGGAACCAACCACCTTTTGTGTGAATGGTTTTCTAGAGTCTTGAGTGGTAAGGAACACTTAAGCATTTAAGTCAATTTAGGCACCTGATAAGTGGAACAGAATCTGGCCTATTGTCTCCTGATGGATAGCTTTCAATGAATAGAGCTTGTTCGTATGTAATCATAGAATCATAGAAGTAGGGTCGGAAGGGACCTTGTAGATCTTCAAGTCCAACCCCCTGCCTGGGCAGGAGGGAAACTGGGCTCAAGTGACCCCAGCCAGGTAGGCATCGAGCCGCTTCTTAAAGACCCCCAGGGTAGGAGCCAGCACCACTTCCCTTGGAAGTTGGTTCCAGATCCTAGCCGCCCTAATGACCAAATTCTTTGCCTTACCATGTCTGAACAGAGCTTGTTAAGACTGGAGGTTGTCAAAATAGAGATTATCTAAAGAATGAGAATGAGGGGTTTCTTGCTGTCTCCAGTTGGTTGTTGACTTGAGATTTTTTCATTGTGAAGTTTTTTTGTGACCTAAGTGATGGAATTGCACAAATCTAGACTGAGTTGGTCAAAGAGAAATGTGCTTTGAGATGTGGGGACAACTTCAAAATACTTGAAGGGCTATCATAAAGAGGGAGAACACCTTTTCTCTCTTGCTGCAGGGTAGGATATGGACCAATGACTTAAGTTGCAGCAAAGTAGTTTTAGATATTGTGGCCCCACCCCTTTCAGTGCCTGCCACTTTAAGGGATTAAGTTGGCTGTGAGGCAGCCTGCAGGTGACTGCAGAGCCAATCTGGTGGTCACATAACAGCAGGAGGCCACCTGATTGGGGCACAGCTGAGCATCCTCAGAATAAGAGAAGGCCCTGAGAAGCAGAGCTGGCAGTTGCTGCAGGGATGCTACCAGAGTAACATTGCCCATTTGGTGCTCTTCTGCTCCTAGGAACATTCTGGAGGCCTAGGGTAGGAACCAAGGGGATGGAGGAGGCTCCTGGTCCTGGGGCATGACTGGAAATTACACCCTGCTTGGGAGGATGGTATGGTGGGTCTGCAAGTGGCAGGGCAGTCTCCAGGAAATGTCACACCAGTGCCTCACTAGTGAAAGGTGAGTATAGGGTGCTGGAAAGCCTCAGCTCCTGCTGCCTTGTGGGTGACCCCGTGGCAGGGAAAAGGCTAGAGGGGCACTCCGTGAGAGAAAAGCACAGGGCCAAGGCCCGCAGAGGGGGGCCTAAGGCCCATGGGGTGTAATGCCCAGAAGCCCCAGTGACAGGGTGGAGTGTTAGCCCCAGTGAGGGATCAGAGTGAGAGCCAGAGGCCACATAGAGTAAGGTCTGTCGGGGGCCTGAAGGACTGCTCTTAGGCTAGCTGGAGTAGAGGCCCAGTAAGGGGCAGAGAGAGAGTGAGCCCAGTGAGGGTGGAACAGCAGGACCGGAAGGGGTCTGAAGGAACTATGTGCCATGAGCTCAGAAGGTGGACTTGTATGGGAGAGGACTAACTGCCAAGAAGCTACCCATAAAACCTCGACTGGTCAATGCTGGAGCCAGGAGCAGGACAGTCAAAAGGCCTGAGGGTCCACTGTGAGGGACAGACAGAGCTAGAGACTTGGAGTCCTGACTAGCCTAGAAGTGAGGCCAAAGGTCCTGTCATGCCAAAGGTCCTGGAAGGGGCCACTGCTGAGAGGGAAAGGGGTCTAGGGGAGTTTGCAGCCCAGTATGAGGGTGGAGTTGGGCCCCCTGAGTAGGGGGGATTCAGGTCAGGGTCTGAATGGTCAGACTCAAGTATAGCAAGGTTCATTGTGGGGCTAGAGCTATATAATGATGCTATCTGTGAGGCATGGGACACAGTGTAGGGATGGTATGGAGCTGTGCATTATGCCCTTGGCATCAGGGCTTTAAATGGACAGCTTCCTGAATTTTTCCATCAGTTTATTTAATGCATCAAGGTGTGGCAGGAGAGTTGGGGTAGATTGTAGGGCTGTGCGAGGCTTCGGACAGAGCTTTGGATCCGGAGAAGCTTCAGATGCTTTGGGGTCCAAAGCAGCACATCCAGATCGAAGCGCTGGCCTCGTTAGGCTTCCCAAAGTGGTTCGGAGCTCCCAAAGTGCTTTGGAGCCGCCTTGGAGCCACCTCGGAGATCCGGCCATAGGTTATAATGGGGAAACAATAAAATATCTATAACTTTGTTGTTTTTTTGTCCAATTTGGATTGTCAGGGGTGGTAGACTCTGCAGAGAGAATAAAGCCTGCCAAGTTTCAAGAAGATCAGTACAGGGGTTTGGGGGGAACAGCACCCCAAATTCTTGAAAGCAAAACTCATGTCACGTCTAGGTGTTATAACACAGCGGAATAAAAACTGCAGGGGTGGTAGCTCTTTCTGAGGCCACAAAGCCTGCCAAGTTTCAAGAAGATCAGTGCAGGGGTTTGGGGGGAACTGCCCCTCAAGCTGCAGACAAGCAAAACTCGTGCCATGGGTGCTTGTCTCTGGCTTTGGGTGGGGAGGGGAGACACTGCCGCAGGCCTGGCTGCTAAGCTACTGTGTTCCCAGTTACCAATCAATCAATCATGATTCACTCAGGAACTAGGGACTCGGAGACCAGCTCAATGCACAGGACCTAGCTACTACATAGCAACTTAACGAGCATCAATTAGCACCTACAAAACCAGGCTAAAGAGAGGAAAGACTCAATACACACAATCAACGGCCCCAGAACAGACACAGTCTTGGCATAAGTTTTGCCTGTCAGCAGCTGGGGGGCAGGGCCCCCGAACCCCCCTGCACCGATCCCCTTGACAGCTGGCAGGCATTCTGGCCTCAGGAGGGGCCACCATCCCTGCAGCTGTCACCCGGCTGCGCCTTAACACACGCAGTGTCACCCATGGCATGAGTTTTGCTTGTCCACAGCTTTAGGTGCAGTTCCCCTCAAACCCCTACTCCTATCTCCTTGAAACTTGGGAGGCTCTGTGGCCTCAGTAAGAGCTACCACCCCTGCAGTTTTGACCCCCCTGTGTTGTAGCACACAGCCGTAACATGAGTTTGGCTTTCAAGAATTTGGGGTACAGTTCCCCCAAAACCCCTGCATCGATCATCTTGAAACTTGGCAGGTTTTATGTTCTCAGCAGAGGCTACCATCTCTGCAAGTTTCATCCAAATCAGACAAAAAGCAACAAAGTTATAGATATTTCATTGATTCCCCATTATATCCTATGGCCGGATCTCTGAGGCAGCTCTGAAGCTTCAGAGCCGCTTCAGCCAGATCAAGGTGGAAACCCGGTCCAGAGCTCTGTATCGGATCGCGGCCATCCGAAGTGGCCGGATCCAAAGCTGGATCGGATCGCTGCCGACTTGCACAGGCCTAGTAGACTGCACTTCAACGTGTCTACACATTCATTTATGTGCTTTAAATACTTGCCCCTAAGTTTGATACCCATTAAATTTAGGCATGATTAGCCCAAAATCGCCATTTTAAAAGCACATTAAGGGCATGCACATGTCGATGTGTGCCCTAATGTGCCTTAAATTAGGCTAATGCTCCTTAAAGTGTCTCATGTAGATGTGCCCACTGAGGAGAGGGCTAGGGAGCAAGGGCCTGGCTCCAGGATTCTGTAAGAACTGCTGGGAGTTAAGGGGCCCTGAGAAACCAGGTCCTGGACCCAGGTACAGAAAGCACAATCAGAGCCTGAAAGACAGAGGCTGCAAGACCCTAGGCCATGACTGACAGCCCAGAGGGGGAAGTGGCTGGTCAGGTGACCCAAGGGAGGTGTGGCAGTGGGCTTTATAAGGCCAGGACCCTTGCTGAGGCAGCAGCCTGACTTCAACCTGCCATGGGAAAGGAGCTCTTGAGTTCAGGGGGTTGGAGGCAACTCAACAACACCATGCACTAAAGTTAAATCATTTACATTATATGTTTGTTCTTTATTCCCATGTAAGACTGGAGGACAGGGAGCAGCTGTGAGGGGAGATCTGAAGGCTTCAGGAAGCACCTGGGGAGGTGCTGCCACTGTGTCTCGGGGGTAGAGACAGGTGCAGGACTGCAAACTGGGGATCAGGGCCTGCAGCCCAGAAGATATGGAGAAAGGGCCTACATCCCAAAAGGACTGTGTGAGAGGGCCTGAAACCCAAAGGTCTGTGTAGGAGGGCCCAGAGGTTGAAGAGAAAGGAGGGCCTGAAGGCCAAAGGACTGTGTAGAAGGCCAAAGAGGGAGCGAGGGCCTGTAGCCCTAAGAACTATATAGGCAGGCCTAGATCCCAGGAGAGCAAGGAGCGTGAGAGGGCCTGAAGCCTGAAGGGTTGTGTGAGAGGACCCAGAACCCAGGAGGACAAAGAGTGAGGGCCTGAAACCCCAAAGGGCTGGGACCTGATACCTGGAGAGCACTGGGGGGCATAGAAAAATAGCACAAAGCCTGCAGGGCTGAATGAGAGGGCCTGGACCCCACCTAAGTGAGGACAAAAGACCAGGGAAGACTGGCTGCCTGGTGATGATCTGGGAGGAGCAGGCATCCAAGGCCTAACTCTGATTTCTGATGGCCCCTTCTAAGATACAAAGAAAATGGAACACCAGAGATGTGGCAGGTGAGGACCTGAAGCCAATTTCAGCAAACTGGAGTAAAGGCATAAGAACTGGATGCCTTTAAGTCGGCAGGCCCAGATGAGCTCCATCCGAGGGTGCTGAAGGCACTGGCCGACATCATTGCACAGCCA
>NW_005841975.1:2056241-2069639 GCF_000455745.1 Alligator sinensis | reverse complement strand
AAGGAGGTGATACTTCCCCTCTATCGGGCGCTGGTCAGACCGCAGTTGGAATACTGCGTGCAATTCTGGGCACCTCACTTCAAGAAGGATGCGGATAACCTGGAGAGGGTCCAGAGAAGGGCCACTCGTATGGTTAAGGGCCTGCAGACCAAGCCCTACGAGGAGAGACTAGAGAACCTGGACCTTTTCAGCCTCCGCAAGAGAAGGTTGAGAGGTGACCTTGTGGCTGCCTATAAGTTCATCATGGGGGCACAGAAGGGAATTGGTGAGTTTTTATTCACGAAGGCGCCCCCGGGGGTTACAAGAAATAATGGCCACAAGCTAGCAGAGAGCAGATTTAGACTGGACATTAGGAAGAACTTCTTCACAGTTCGAGTGGCCAAGGTCTGGAACGGGCTCCCAAGGGAGGTGGGGCTCTCCCCTACCCTGGGGGTCTTCAAGAGGAGGTTAGATAAGCATCTAGCTGGGGTCATCTAGACACAGCCCTCTTTCCTGCCTATGCAGGGGGTCGGACTCGATGATCTATTGAGGGCCCTTCTGACCCTAACATCTATGAATCTATGAGTACAGGCCTAGTGTAGGTGCTAGGGACACCATGGGCACCCTGGCAAGAGCTAGGAAGTAAGATGGACAGATTATGCATCCTTTTTGCTTGAGTCTCAGCCAATATTGCTCCTTGAATTTATAGGGACCCTGGGACAGCTTCCTGCCATAGTGTGGAAAAGGGGTCCTTGGTCTTTCTTCACTAGAAGAAGTCTAGTGTAGAATTGATGGATCCATTGTTTCTTAAGATTGTCATTATCCTCTTGCAGGGGTAGGGACTGTATTCCACATGGTCTGAAAAAAACTATTGTAAAGCTTGTGCCTCATTTTCCACTCCTCTTCCCTCCTTTTGTTAAGGCTGTAGGGGAGCTTGTGGGCTGAGATGGATAGACTTAGGGTAAGACCTTTTCTTTCCACTTGTATTGTCACCTTTAATATATGAGATAGTTGCCCAGAGAACTGGGAAGGCATCTCCAAATGTATTTGAAAAATTGAGGCTAAAGAGCTTCTCCAGAACAAAGACTTCTGCTTTCCTGATGCACAAGATGAAGGAGTGTGAGAGCATCCAACAAGCAGCAGTCTCTATATCCTGTCTCTCCAGATGAGTTTGACAAGAACACAGAATTTACAAGATATATAGTTGTGTAATATAACATTACTCTGTTAGTGGCACTCTACTCCTTACTTAGAAATTATTACACAAAGATCCTTGTGTGAAATGGGAAGCAGTCCATAGTAAGCTGTTTTTGAGCTGTAAAAGCATTTGTTGTTTTCTTCCCTTTTTCATTTTTGCCTCTGTCCCTTCCTTGAATCTAGTGGGAAGCAAAAGTATTGAAACACTGGAAGAGAGATCTCTGTGACAAATCCAATCCAAAAAGAAATGCAAGACATTTCTGAGAAAATCTTCTCTTGCCACATTTCCTAACAGAGCTCATTGGCCTAAGCATGGCTTCTGGAGTTTGGGATGATAAGATGTAATTGCCTATTGTTTCACTTGGATGCTGCTAATGTCCTGGCAAAGTCATATGGTTTTCTGTTTTTTCGTGTTTGTATTTTGGAATGTGGAGGGTTGACAATCAACTTTCTCTAATTAAGGATGTTATTAGATGAAGAAGGTGGAGCCCTGTGTACACCAAAACCAACCCCTCCCCCCCAAAAGCAAAACCAAAACAAGGCATTCACATGGTTAGAATTGATTAGTCAAATCTCATTGGCTATTTGAACTAGGCACAGAATAAACAAAGTTGGCAAAAATGTCTTTATGGATCCTTTTATTTTATTTTATTCTATTTTATTTTATATGACAACATACAGATTGATTACTTTTTTTTTTCAATCTCCCCTTCTCTTCCCAACAATCTTGCAAACCACAACATCATGGACAGATATGTTTTTATCTTGGCTACTGTAAGAGGCAGCTTCCCTGAAGAGGATGACAAACTGCTTAAGAAATTAGCATTTTCTTGAAAATTCTGCATGATTCACTGGTAATGAAGGCAGTAGGCCAGGAAATATGATTGACTACAACCTCAGACCAGAGCTCAGCCCACCTGCCCCGGCTCCACTCTCTTGCCAGGTTCACTTCCAGGCAGAGGAGGACTCAGCTGGATCAATTTTCTCCATTTGTGCAAATATTTGGTTTTCTTTGGACACCATATAAGAAAGTTGTGACACTCCGGGAGATGGTAAGAGGCTAAGCTCTTTCTCCCTGGTTGTGGTACTATTACAAGTATCACAGTTCAATGAAATTGTTATATCCTGTCACACAGCAAAGAGCAATATCCGGAGTGGCTCTTTGTGCAAGTATATTCTTTCCTGCACCCAAATCCAGAAGAGAGAACAGTGACTTAGGGACACCAGTGAATGCTTCCTTCTTCTTGGCTCAGTTGTTGACAATGGTACAGTCTGACCTGGGATCTTCAGGCGGAGACCTCTGAAATACAGGGTGTCTCAAAAAATGTATACACATGTCAGTCATCGGGAATGCAAAGGCAATGTTGATGGTCAGTGCTGATTCTTCTTTCCTTAGACAACAAGAAGCATAACTCCCGCTACTGTTGGTGTTCAGCAAGTCCATCACTGATATTCAGGCACTGCTAATAGCAGTGAACAGGAGTGATGCATATGTGCATATATTCTTTTCAAACACTCTGCATAATAGCCAGGCATTATTGATCAACATGATCTAAACCATAGTAGGGGACCCATTGTGCTAGGCCTTGTGAACAGAGAGTATATTGTACAACCATAGAACCATAGAGAAGTAAGGCTAGAAGGGGACTCCATAGGTCATATAGTCCAACCCCCTGCCTGATAAACCTGGCCCTAAAAAAGTATAGGAAGAGATTTACAAAAGCACTAGGGAGTTAGGTGTGCAGGTCCCATTAACTAATGGTGGGAAGTGTGCTCCTAAATCTCTTAGGTGTGTTTGCCCTGTGTTATGCAGATCAGATTAGATATTCATAATGGGCCTATCTATTTTTAAAATCTATTAAACCTTTCCCTGAGACAAAAAGGGGCGTGGAGTTGGGGTTAGGACAGGCTGTTCACAGCCTGCTTATATGCGTAGTTGCCAGTCAACCCATAACTTGCACCCTGGCCCCTGGCTCTTAACATCTGACAGTTTTCTGTAGGCATCATAGCACTAATTGGTGTTATGGAGGAACCTGGAGAAGGAAAAGATGGAGATTTTTCTGGATTCTGGCTGAGAGTTTTACCATGCGCAATGGACAGCAAGTAAGTTGGTGTAAATGTCTCTCCATCAATTTTCGAAGAGCTGGGAATGGGACTTTTCCTGTAGGGCTGCTTCAGGCAAAGCAGATTTACGATCAGGCCCACGCACTGATTGACAAGGTTTGTTTTTCACCTCCCACATGCCAAGCTATCTTAAGCCATCCCTACTTTGTCCCAAAGCTGTTTAGTGACAGGTTCTCAGAGGCTTGGTCTTACCTTCCCTTGCCTTTGGGGCTTTGGTGAGGGCTGGTGATGGATTGGGCTTGCAGTTACTCCAATTTTCTACTCACTGTCCCTCTTGCAGAAGGCAGGCTTTCAGTGCTGTTCTGCTGCGTGTGAATTCAGTCTTGGGTTTAGCTTCCAATCTGGAAACTTTCTTAGTTTCTTCTCCATACAAGACAGTCTTCCTGGTTTCTCTTCCCTACAACACAGCTGTGCCTTTCACTTACTGGAAATTTTTGTATTTACCAGGAAGATCAAGATTTATGCAGCCCAGTGTCACATCCCTCAGAATAAATTTGCAGTGGACTTTTTTTTTCCTTTTTACATTACTAACTATGCTGAACCTACCATAAATTTAGCAGTGATTTAGCGCTATAGGGTACAGCCCCATGTCCCTCAGAGACTAAACAAGAATATGACACTATAGGTTGTAGATATATTCATATTACCAGAAATGGATGTTTTAGTTTAGGATAAATTAGAATGAGTCCCTTAGGTTTTGAACGGTCAAAGTAGGCTTTGAAATTAATCACTTATTAAGAATGAGGGGAGTTTGCATTTGCCTTTTTGCTAGATAGGGGCACATCTGTCTGCAGATGAAGATAATGGTACTGTACAATAGAGGAGAATCCATGTGCCTGGCTCTTTTCAGTATTTAGGAATACTTGTTGTATGAGAGAAGACATCTTTAGAACCAGATGGATTAGAAAATGTATTTCTTTTTTTTAAATATATGAATACTGAAAACAGCAAATTGTTGACCTCTACAGGATGATCATCCAGACATGCTCCATCTCATTTGGTTTCAGAGCAATGTTCACATCACCTGGTCCTCTTCGGACTGTCCTTCCTCCTAAATGAGGATTAAAATGCTGATGTAAATGAAACGGAAAGATTTATAAAAACCCTGGTGGTACAGGCTGGTCTCCTTAGTTCTGCTTAGGTGAGTGATTTAGGAATGGAAAAGACCAGATCCAGACAAAATACAAGTCCAAAAAGCCTAGCAGTTTTCATTTACAATGAAAACATTATCTTCTCATAAATTTCTGTGAACTATGTGATAGGTACTTAGTTCAGGATTCAGGCTCCAAGGCAAAGATTTAATGAGTCTCAGAATTTAAGGCTTGCAGGGTTTCTCCATCCTATTAAATATCTGTGTCAAGCCACAGGAGAAGTGTATAAGGCTCAGAGTCCTCTGTCGCCAGCAGTGCTCAGAGGACATTCCTGTATGCTCCTCAGTATAGATCAGTTGCCAACAGCACCATTCCCTTGCTGCCTCAAGACTAAAAGACATCCACTCCTGCATGAAAAGATGCTGGTTGAAGCTATAGGCATACAGGGCAGACTTGCTGCCAGTGGGAAAATGGAGTAGTTCTGAGAAACTAGTAAACACTTTGATGTAGAGCCCCATTAAAGTTTCTTACTCTTGCTCCCTTTCTGATGCTGTAGAAATGCTGTGAAAACCTCAGAGTCATTTAACTGCACAATGTACATTCCTCTCTCTGTTGCTCCCCAGTTGACTTCACTTCCTCCTCTACAGAGGGGAATCTGTCTCACTGGTCCATTGCACCTCATCTGGAAATGAAGCTACAGACCCAGAAAGGGGTACATGAGGCACGTCTATATGAGACGTTTCCTGCACAGTTGGCTAATTAGCTGTGCACTAAATGTCTCACGTCTACACATGCGCCCCCTTTAGGCTGGAGTAAACTAATTTACTCCACACCAGGATAGTACTTGTAAATACAAGTATGACCCTGCTGCAGCATTTTTTACTCCACAGTGTGAAGAACTGTAGGATATTTACCTGGGGTGGCCCCCTGCCCACGAGCATGGGTCCAGTGGGAATAACACAGCCACAATACAGCGGGAGCTCCCGATCTGCCCAAGCTCTACTTTACCACCTCACTAGGTGAGGCAGATTGGCGGGAATCAGTGGCTGAGTCAATATCCGGGGCTGAGCAGGGAACCAAGAGAGAGAGGCAAGTGAACTTGCAAGACAATGGGCAGGTAGAGCGGTTGCCATACCCGGCCCAAGACTGAAGTCCGTGGGAAAGGGGCAAGAGACCGATCTGGACTTGTGGACTTGGAGGAGCCCTCATAAAAAAAGCAAAAAGAGAGAGAGAGAGAGAGAGGAAAGGGACGCGCTTGCTCTCTGCTTTTTTAAATTTTTTGTGCTGATTAACTGCCGTGGGCAGCCAATTAAGCTGGTGCGGCGGCAATTAGGAGTGGAAGCAGAAAAACCACCCTCATTTGCTCCCAACCCCGGCAGCCTGGTTCTGAGGGGAGCTGAGTCCGGGAGAAGAACTTCCCTGAGCCTCTGTTTTGGAAGCGGAGAGCTCAACGTGGAGAAGGGGAGCGGGGAACGTTTTCCCTGCCTAATCTGTGGTCCTGACCGATTGCTGCGGGCGGTCAATTAAGCTGGCATGGCGGCAATTAGAAGAGAGAAAAAAAACAACCCCGTTTGCCTGTGGCACCGACAGTCAAGTGCCCTGGAAAAGGCGGGCAGAGCAAAAGGGGTTACCTCAAGCCCCGACAACCAGGAAGGGAACTCGGCGTGGCCAACAAATTTTCTTTTTTGGATTTTTTTCTTTCTGTCTTTCACCGGCATGGAACCCGACAGTGTGAACCAGCTGTCAGTCACTGGGGCAGGGAAGTTATCACCCTTTCCTTTTCGTTTATACCCTTAAACATCAAAGTCATGGCAGGAAAGAATAGAGAAAGAAAGAGTCACCCCAACTAGACCAATGGAGGGTCAAGATGCATGGGAGAGAACCAGTGAATGCCAACCAGGTGCAAAGGCGCGCACCTATATCCAGTGTCCACCTGACACACAGATGTTGCCCCAACTGGCTGGGGCATGAGTGTGCTTCAGTGTAGGGGCTACCTGTCAGCTAGTCCTGCACTGAATTACTCTAGTGCCTCAGCCAGCCGCTCCACAGCACATTGATCTGGGGGGAGCCCCCCTGGGCTGGCATGCTGACCCCCCCCCAGGCGCCCTGCCAGCCAGGACTACTCCAACCCAGCTCAACAGGCTGTGGTCCCAGGAGCGCATGAAGATGTGTGCCCGGGAACAGTAAACTCCGGAGTGATTAGCTCTAGAGTTTATTTACACATATTGATATGCACATGTAGACACACCCATGGAGAGGCAACATGAAACATCTTTCCAGCTGAACTGCTTAAAGCTTATTAACTAAGGCTGGGCAAGGTGGTAACGTTTTCATGGGAAATTTAGAGGATAAATGGTATAAATTCACATTAAAAACTAACTTTTTCATATGAAAAGATGAAAACTAACATTTCTGGTAATGTTGAGGTTTAAAAGCTGGAAAACTTCATTCTATTTTGGTTTTGAAAACCAAAGCCAAAAAAAGTTGTGTTTGAAGTTTCTCCTTTTTTCCACTAAAATTTCCTACCGTATATAGGTAGGGTTGGAGTGTTGTTATAGCCTTCATGGTTCAGGAAATGTCTGAGAGACAAGGTTTTTTATGGTCTTTTATTGGACCAGCTGCTTAATTTGGAGAGCTGAAGAAGGGCACTTGTTGCCAAAAAGCTTGTCCAATAACTCTTCTAACTCTACAGTTGATATAATAAAAGATATCACAAAAAATCCCTGCCTCTCTACCCTATATAGATATGAATATATTTTTCCAGTGATCTGGTCACCTATTGAATGATGGATTAATTTAATATTCAGAGGCTTAATTTTCTTCTGATGTAAAGTAGCACAACTCAATTGAAGTTGGAAGAGTTTCTGCCAATTTATATTAGGAGAGACTCTAACCCCTGCAAGAACAACAGTGGAGAAATAATGCGAAAAAGAGAATGCAGGTGTCCACTAAAAGAATATAATTCTGTAAGGTGTCTAGATAGTCTGGGCATATACATTATATAAATGCCCACAGGGAAAGAGCATACGTTCAGAGTTTGTGAGGATCATTCTTGCTTTCTCAAGTCTCAGTCCATATCATGAGGAATCAACTTGATTTCCTTCTTTGACAAAGAAACTAGTTGGATGGATGAAGGGAACACAGTGGACAGAGCTGTCCCCTTGGGGAGGGCGAATTGAGGCGATCTCCTTGGGCCCCACAATTTGGGGGGCCCCTGGACAGTGCTGTACAGGCACGTGACAATGGTGCCACCACTCAGCACGGCCACTGTGCACTGCCAGCTTTGCACTACGGCCACTCACCACCTCCCCCTGTCCACCCTGCTCTGCACTCCGGCCACTTGCCACCCTCCCCTCCCCCGCACAGGCCCTGCACAAGATGATATGCTCCAGGCCCCAGACACTCCTAGGGTTGGCTCTGGCAGCAGACACAGTTCACTTGTACTTTAGGAAGACTTGATGGAGATTCACACGACCTTCTCATAAGCCAATTGGAGAAAAATGGACTAAATAAAATTGCTACATGTTGGAAAGATAACTGAGTAACTGCAGGCAAAGGGTAATTTTATAAGTTATTCTGTCCTCCTACTGTAAACCACCCTAAGCCTTTGTTGGGAAGGGTGGCATATACATCGGATAAATAAATAACTAAATTATAAATGAATCAATGTCGGAATGGCAGGAGGTTTGGAGCCGGGTTCCACAGGTATCTTTCTTGGGTCCCGTGTTGTTTAATATATTTATTCATTTTTTGAATGCTGGAATAGGGCTTCCTGAGTGAAACTGGAAAAGACTGCATACCCACTGGAATAGGATTCAGAAGGATCTTGATGAGTTGGAAAGCTGGGCCAGAGGCAACATGATGAAGCTCACTGTGGACAAATGCACAGTGCTGCACCTAGGGAAGAATTATTGGAAGCACAAAGACAGAATGGGAGTTAACTGGCTGGGTGGCAGTGTTGCTAAGAAGGACCTTGCAGTTATGGAGGAGCACACTCTGCATAAATCAGCAAGCTGATGCAGTTGTTAAAAAGACAAATTCAATTTGGGCACATAAACAGGTGTAATCTGTGTAAAACATGAGAACTGACAGTACCACTTTATTTGGTGCTGGTTAGAGCTCATCAAGAGCACAGGGGTCCAACTACTTTTGGCCAACATGTCACAGAATAGTTCCACAACCTGGCCAAGTGCTATTCTGATATGCTTCCCCTGCCTGATCTGCTGCTCTGCTTTCAGCTTCCTTCCCTATGCTCCCTGCCTGATTCGCTGCTTTGCTTTCTGCTTCCTGCTCTGTCTGCCACTGTGCTGCCTGCCCCCTTCCTGATTTGTGGGGTGCCACACAGAGGCTGCCCACGCCACTTTTGGTGCTTGTGCCAGAGGCTGGCCAGTCCTCATCTAGAATATTGTGTGTAGTTCTGGACTCCACATTTTAAGATGTGGAAAAGTTAGAGAGTGTTTAGAGGCAGGCATAAAAAAGGCAAGATGTACGAGGAATGGTTGTGTGAACTAAGTATGTTTAGCTTGTGGAGATGGCAATTAAGGGTCGACTTGAATGGCTGCCATAAAAAAGAGGGAGTACAACTTTTATCCATTACTGAAGAGGGTGGGACACAAGAAATAGCTTAAAATGTAGCAAAGTAGATTTAGACTAGATCTCAGGAAAAATGTCCTTACTGCTAGAACAATGACGCAGTGGAATAGACTGCCTAGGGAAGCTGTGGACTCATCTGGAGGTTTTCAAGAAGAGCTTAGATAAACAGGGGGTGATTTAGGAGTAGCCTTCATGCATTTGTGCAGGGGGTTGGACCAGATGACCCCTGAGGTCCCTCCCAACACTGTTCCTCTACTCTACTCTACCGTCTCAAATCCTGGCTTTAATCCATTTTAAGTTCATACAAAGTTAAAACATCTCAGTGACCATTTCTGAAAGCTATGCCAAGAGTATCATGTGTATAAAATAAAGATCATGGGTTGATAACTAAAAGTGTTTGAAAAATTACATTTTTATGCAAGAAAATTATGAGACACTTCCATTTTTTTTTAGACTCCCCTGAAAATGCTTTTGATTAAAAGAAAAACATGTTTGGCTTTAAAAAATGCTTTTGGCAGAAGGAAGGAAGGAAGCAAAAATCCAAATATTTTTACCAAAAATGTGTTGTTTTCAGTGTCACTTTCACTGACAACCTGAAATCTTTTTTTTAATCAAAGTGGCAACTTTCTATGAGATTTTAATTTTTTTTATTTTTTGCTAAACCCCATTTTTATTACCTACCCCCTGAATTAAAAGGAGACAGAATGAAATCATGCAATGCCTATGTTGGTTGTTGTGGAGGAATTTCATCAACTTCTGGTTGCTGCTTCACTGGCAGTTTTCCCAGATCTCATCTCCCATGGGGATGGAGGCAGAATTATCTTCAAACTTTGCACCTGTTAGCTGTTAACTGATGAAAGAAAGACTCATTTCTCCCCTTCTCTTTTCACTCCATCTGAACCTCTGCCTCCCCTCACTGTTTGAACTGCAAACTTTACAGACTCTCCTCTTCCAAGGTTCTGGAAGTCTTCTTTCAATCAGATCTGACCTGGGGTAAGGACATTGCTACAATCCAGCCCCTAGCTTTCAGCTCATTATCGTTTTAAATCCCACAATAGTGTGGCTTTTCAAAGTTGCCAGTGCCATGTTCCTGAACTAGTAAGTATATGGCAGGACAGTGGTGATTAGGGGTGGGATCATGGAACAGTGGCTGCAACAGCTTATTCCTCTCAATGCATCGTAGCTTCTGCTAAAAAAGTGACCTCCCACTCCTATTCTGCCATCCCATCTCATGTCCATCTGTCAGTGAAATGCTCCAGGGGAGGCTTTTCTTACAATACATTTCCCAAGAAGTAGAAATGGGAGTTTTATTCTAGCATATAGCTGCAATATTTGGCTTCCCTTTGAAGCTCACTGCATTTCAAACTTTGATGGATGGGGTTGTCCCACTTCCAGACTGAATGCACATTGCAAACCTTCATCAGCTTTTACCGGCACTTATGCAGGATTGCCTTAGAAACACCTGACCTTTTATACTCCTTTTGACTGCAGTGTGGAAAGAGCAAAAACTGCTTTATTTCTGCCAAGACAGCAGTAGGCATCTACCTGAAAAGGCATTGCAGGATATTCACTTCCTCCATCCACCTTGCAAAATTTCTGAAGGGTGGCCAAAGGGGGAAAGGCAAATGAGTGCTGTCTTGCTGTGGGAGAACTGTGGGGCAGCTAATCTGGCAGCAAAAGGAAGTCAACATCTCCACCTGCAGTGGTTTGCCTGGAGAATAGATGTGGAGAGCTAGAAACAAAGGAGGAAGAGCACATTGCATTGGTGGAAGTGGACAGGCCAGAAGTCCTAGGTGGGGAGGATAGAGACCACTGCCACAAAGAGGTAGCAACAGCAGGTGATGGTTGGAGACTCCCTTCTGTGGGGGATGGAGGGATCCATCTGCCCGCCTGACCTGTTGTTCCAGGAGGACTGCTGCTTGCCTGGATCCCAGATCTGAGATGTCGTGGAAGGATTAGTGAGACTCATCCAGGCCTCTGACTACTACCCCATGCTGCTCATCTGTGTGGGCACCAATGATACTGCCAGGGGTGACCTTGGACAGATCAAGGGTAACTACAGGGCTCTAAGTGCAAGGGGGAAGGGGGACAAGGGCTCAGGTGGTGTCCTTCCGGTCAAGGGGAAGGGCTCTGGCAGGAGTAGGTGCATCCTGCAATGTTTGGCTTCGCAGATGGTGTAGCCAGCAGGGATTTGGCTTCTTTGATCATGGGATGTTCAAAGAAGAAGGATTGCTGGGAAGAGATGGGAACTATCTGACAAAGAAAGGGAAGAGCATCTTTGCAGACAGGCTTGCTAACCAAGTGAGGAGGGATTTAAACTAGGTTTGCTGGGGGATGGAGACCAAAGCTCTGGGGTAAGTGGGGAAGCGGGTGACTTAGCGGAAGAGGAAACAGGAGTGGGCAACAGAGGAGGTGCTCTCATACTTCCTGAGAAATCAGAGCAATTGACTAGGTACCTCAGGTGCCTGTACACAAATGCATGGAGCCTGGGAAACAAGCAGGAACAACTGGAGATCCTTGCACAGTCATGGCACTATGACATGATTGGAATAACAGAGACGTGGTGGGAGCTCGCATGACTGGAGCATTGTCATGGATGGGTATAAACTGTTCAGGAAGGACAGGCAGGGGAGAAGAAGAGGAGTTGTGCTGTATATAAAAGATCTGTATGATTGCTCAGAGCTCCAGTATGGAGCTGGTGATAGGCCTGTTGAAAGTCTCTGTATTAGGGTCAGAGGGGAGAGCAACAAGGGTGATGTTGCGGTGGGGGGTCTGCTATAGGCCACCAGACCAGGGGGAAGTGGTGGATGAGGTTTTCTTCAGACAACTAGTGGAAGTTTCCCGATCACAGGCCCTGGTTCTCATGGGGGACTTCAGTCATCCTGACATCTTCCGGTAGAGCAATACAGCAGTGCGCAGGTGATCCAGGAAGTTTTTGGAGAGTGTTGGAGACAACTTCTTGGTGCAAGTGTTGAAGCAGTGAGCTAGGGGCCATGCTCTTGACCTGCTGCTCACAATAGGGAAGATTTGGTGGGGGACGTAGAGGTGGATAGCAATTTGGGCAGCAGCAACTGCAAGATGATTGAGTTCAAAATCCTGAGGAAAAGAAGGATGGAGAGCCACAGAGTAAGGACCCTGGACTTCAGAAAAGCAGACTCTGCCTCCCTCAGGGAACTGATAGGCAAGTCTAAGGGGGAAAGGAGTCCAGCAGAGCTGGCTGTATTTTAAAGAAACCTTACTGAGTGCAGGAGCAAACCATCCTGGTGTGCAGGAAGAATAGCAAATATGGCAGGCAACCAACTTGGCTTAGCTGACAACTCTTTGGTGAGCTAAAATACAAAAATGAAGCTTACAAGAAGTGGAAGCTTGGGCAGATGACGAGGGAGGAGTATAAGAGCACTCCTCGGGCCTGCAGGGATGAATTCAGGAGACCAAAGTGCAACTGGAGTTGCAGCTAGCAAGGAATGTGAAAGGTAACAAGCAGGGTTTCTACAAGTATGTCAGTGACAAGAGGAAGACCAGGGAAAGTGTGGGTCTCTTACTGAATGGGGGAGGCAACCTTGTGACAGAGGATGCAGAAAAGGCTGAAGTGCTCAATGACTTTTTCACCCAAGTCTTCACAGGCAAGGTCAGCTCCCAGATGGCAGCACAGTTTGGGGAGGAGATGAGCAGCCAGCAGTGGTGAAACAACAATTTAGGGACTATTTAGAAAAGCTGGCATACACAAGTCCATGAGGCCAGATGCAATGTATCTGAGGGTGCTGAAAGAGTTGGCTGATGTTATTACAGAGCTGCTGGCCATTATCTTTGAAAACTCGTGGCAGTCAGGGGAGGTCCCAGGTGATTGGAAAACAGCAAATATAGTGCCTATCTTTAAGAAAGGGAAGGAAGATCCAGGGAAATACAGACTAGTCAGCCTCATGTCAGTCCCCAGAAAAATCATGGAGCAGGTCCTCAAGGAATCCATTTCTAAGCACTTGGAGGAGAAGAAGGTGATTAAGAACAGTCTGCATGGATTCACCAAGGGCAAGTCATGACTGACCAACCTGTTTGCCTTCTATGATGAGGTAACTGGCTCTGTGGATACAGAGAAAGCAGAGGACATGATATATCTTGTCTTTAGCAAGGATTTTGATATGGTCTCCCACAGCATAATTGCAAACAAGCTGAGGGAGTATGGGTTGGATGAATGGACTGTAAGGAGGATAGAAAGTTGACTGGATTTTCAGGCTTAGTGGGTAGTGATCAATACGTCTGTGCGAAACAGCACTGTTTCATTTCGACATCCGTTTTGCCGTTTCGAAGGGACAGTGTTTCATAGTTTCATAGTTTCAGGGTCGGAAGGGACCTAATAGATCTTCTAGCCCGACCCCCCGCCAGGGCGGGAGAACAACCCAAAAACACAAACAAAACC
>NW_005841975.1:2037904-2052442 GCF_000455745.1 Alligator sinensis | reverse complement strand
CGCCGGCGCAAACGCCGGCGCGCTCTTACAGAGCGCGCCTGTTTGCGCGCACTGTTCGCGCGCGCTGCCCGCGCGCGGCTCGGGAGCGCGGCTCCCTGCCGGGCGAGCTAAGGCGTCGCCGAAGGGCTTCCCCTCCGGATCCGCCTCAGCTGTGCTGCTGAGTTTCATTTCATTACATTTTGAAGCACTGTTCCATTTTATTTTGTTGAAACTGTTTCACTGTTTCAACGCATTTCGATGTTTCACCCATAGGCTATAGTGGGGAATCATAAAAATGCCTGGAACTTTGTCATTTCTTGCCTGATTCAGATGCAAATTGCAGGGATGGTAGCCCCTTCTGAGGACATGAAGCCTGCCATGTTTCAAGGAGATAGGTGCAGAAGTTTCTGGGAAACTGTACCTCAAACTGTTCAAAGCAAAAGTCCTGACACTTGCTGGCAGCGGCAGCCCCTTTTCATCCCGGCAACCACAAGTCCTGACACTTGCTGGCAGCGGCAGCCTCTTCTCATCCGGCACACAGACCTGGGGGCCCGCACCCCCCAGGAGGGCTACAGAGTTGTGCCAGAGTCCTCCTGGGGGTGCAGGCCCCGGATCTGTGTGCTGGATGAGAGGAGGCTACTGCTGCTACCTAGGACCGACGCTGGGTGCAGGCTGCACCCAGTGCCCGGGAAGATTGATGCTGCTGCTGGTTCCAGGCGGCAGCAGCAGCCTGCTCTCATCTGGTGCACAGATCCAGGGGCTCGCACCCCCAGGAGGAGTCTGGCACAGCCCCGCAGCCCTCCAGGGGGTGCGGACCCCTGGATCTATGTGCCAGATGACAGGAAGCTGCCTCTGCCACCTGGGACTAGCAGCAGCATCAATCTCCCCTGCTCCAGGGTCCCTTCCAACCCTCATTTTCTATGATTCTATTTTCTGTGTTCCCCTTTTCATGAGAATGAGCCTCTCTGTAAAAAAACCCCAAAACTTAACTAATACATGACTCCTCTTCGTGAGAGAAACACCATTGCTAATAATTACTGTCAAGTCTGGTGCCCTCCAGCTAGTAGTGAAAGAAGCTTAACTGCTAGCGTAGACATAGTGGGACTAACATATTCTCAATGCCCTTACAGAAATCATGCAGGGAGAGGTGTTATGGTATCTGACAGAGATGAGACTTCACGTCCTGCTCTAGATTTGTTGACCCAGCTGTAAATGGGTACCTGGTCATTTAGATTGGGGAGTCAAAGATGGGTGAATATGATGCTGGCCATATTGCTCCCTTGTGTGCTGTTAGTTATAGAAAAATGTGTGCCTTAGCCCCATTAGTCTCAATGGGTTGTTAGGCTTGGGTAGTCCCTTAACTTGACTACAGAAACAACGTGCTGAAAGAAGGCTTAGCCCAAGCACTCTGAGCTAAGAACTGTCATTTTCTATGTGTCTGCACCATATCTGGCCTGGTCGAGGCCTCCAGATATTACAGAAATGTACTTGTGATATAATATTAACCATAATTATTTGCATTAGAGGTTAGATCATTTTCCATATCACTCAAGGGATGACAGATGGGAATGAACCACAATGGATCAATTCAGCATCCATCCTCCTTTATTACTGCATTAAACCATCACAGATTTACTGCTTTCAAAGTCAGAAAGGACCATGACAATAGTCTGGTTTCTCCTTCCATCTCATGTGGGCGAAAATGTTCCACCCAGTGACTCGGATCAACATGATGTGGTGAAACTGGGTTTATAGTGCTTCAGTCACATGAACTCTAGGGGTGTGTGAAATTTCGCTGGCTGTTTCATTTTGACATTGTTTCGATGTGTTTTGAGCTTGAAACAGTGAAATCAAAACAAAACAAACAGCTTCGAATCAGCCTTGAGATGAAACGAGGGCAGTCAAAATGTTTCGAAAGTTTTGAAGCATTTCAAGTTTTGAAGCTGAAGCTGGGCTTGCCTGCAGGGAAACAGAAAGTAAGCAGAGGGAGAGGGAAGGAGGGGAAAGGACACAGTGAGGGTGCACCGTAACACACATGCTGGAGAAGAAACTCCTGTAGGAGAGGAAAGAAAGGCTCTGTCACAGTTTGGCTGCCTGAGATGCTGCTGGTGCTACTGTGCTGCTGGTGCTACTGTTCTGCTGCTCACTACATTATTACTTTACCTATTGTCATTTAAAGTGGTGGACTGGGCTGAGGCTGTAGGAGAGGAGGAAGCCTCATTGGGACACACTACCGTGTCATGTAGAGGCTCCAGTGCCAGTGAAAGCGTGCCTTAACCCACACACAGTGTCACCCATGTCACAAGTTTTTCTTGTCAGCAGCTTGAGGTGCAGTTTCCCAGAAACCCCTACACCTATCTTCTTCATGCCTTCAGAAGGGGCTATCATCCCTGCTGATTCCATCCAAATCTGCCAAAAAATGACAAAGTTATAGGCAGTTTTGTGCTTCCCAATTATAGCCTATGTATGAAACGTCGAAACAGTATCGAAACAGCGAAACAGTTTTGACAAAACGAAATGGAACAGTGCTTTTGAAAATAAATGAAACTCGAAACAAAACACTGTCCTGTCGAAATGGTGAAACAGAAATCGAAACAAAACAGTGCTGTTTTGCACAGCCCTAATGAACTCTTCATATGCTGCCCGTGCCTTCTGTTGAAAGGGCTGGACTGCAGCTCTGGCTACACAAACAATGCCAACATGGCAGCTGAATTGACTGGTACTAGGAGAATGCCATGTTATCTATATATACTTGGGTATTAAGATAACATGACTTCTTTAGTTGGAATGGATACAAGCTCTTCTTTCCTTAGTTCAGTGACTAGTTATTGTGAGTACTGAGGGATCACACAATGAGGCTCCATGCTCTGTGTAGGTCAGACTGGATGACCACTGGTCCCTTCTTAACCTAAAATCCACGAATCCATTCAACTCTCATGCAATAATATATCGCGACAGGAATGTGCAATGCCATTTGTTAAGTATTGCTCCGGTCTGTGCCTGTTGTGTTTGTGTGTGCATTTGGAAGTGAGGCTTTATTGTTTTAGAGTATACTGAAATATGCAGGACAGATCTTGCTGTCCTTGTGCAGGCCAAACTCCCATTGTTCTGCCTTTGTAAAGCCTGTGGATTGGGCCCAGTGTTTGTGCGCAGATGCTGACAGGGTATGTTATGTGTAAGTGTGTAGGAGACATGCTTTTGCCCTTGAATGCAACCATCCATGTAATTATCCCATGAGCAATAGGAAGGGGAAAAAATCATATTATTCTTATGATAGCATGCATGGGACCATTGATAAAGGTGATCATTGGAAATTAATTGCAATGTAGTAGGAAAGACAGGAACTTTCCTTTGATTTGAAAGAAGGAATTGTTTCAAAATTGGCAAGTGGTAGTTACCTTTCCTGTTCACTAATGGGCAACCTACATAGAAGAATCTCTGAAAGGATCACTAAGTAGTAGGGCTGTGCGAAATTTCACTGGTTGTTTCGATTCGACACTGTTTCGACTAATTTCAAGCTCGAAACACTGAGATCGAACTGAAATGCAGGGCTTCGAAACAGCCTTGAAACAAAACGAGGCTAGTCGAAATGTTTAGAAAGTTTCAAAACATTTTGAGTTTTGAAGCCACCAGCAAGAGATGGGAGAATCAGGGCTGCTGTCCCAGCACCAGCTGGGAGTGCAGCCCTGGCTCTCCCCATCCTCCCACTGCCGGAAGCCGGTAACAGAGCAGGGGACGGGAACTGAGCCTGGGCTCTGTTCCCCACACCAGATCTGACATGGGGGGTAGAGAGTCAGCCCAGATGGGTTCACTCCCCCCCGCGCTGTGATTGGGTGTGGGGTGGAGAGTCAGCCCAGATGGGCTCGCTCCCCCCCCCCCCCCACCGCGAACGGGCCGCCGCGGAGCGCCCCCCCCCCCCCCCCCCCCACTGCGATCAGGTGTGGGGCAGAGAGTCAGTCCAACTGGGCTTGCTTCCCACCCCGCGCTGCAATCCGGTGTGGGGCAGAGAGTCAGCCCAGCTGGGGTCACTCTCCACCCCGCCATGCTGTGATCGGGTGCGGGGTGGAGAGTCAGCCCAACTTGGCTCGCTCCCTGCCCTGCACTGCGATCAGGAGGCCAGCTGGGCTGCCTCCCTGCCCCCGCACCCGATCACAGTGCAGGGGGTGGAGTGAGCTCAATTGGGCTGACTCTCTGCCTTGCACCTGATTGCAGTGTGGAGGGGATGAGTGAGCCCAGCTGGGCTGACTCTCTGTCCCGCACCTGATCGCAGCGCAGGGGTGGGAGTGAGCCCAGTTGGGCTGACTCTCCACTCCCCACCAGCCAATCTAGCAGCGGAGATGGGGAGTCAACTCAGCTAGGCTGACTCCCCACCCCCTGTGCGGTCTAGCACTGAGGGTGGGAATTCAGCCTAGCTGGGCTGACTTCCCACCCCCAGCGAAACATCGAAACAGCATCAAAACAGCCTTTCAGTTTTGACAGAACGAAATGGAACAGCTGTTTCGAATCAAAATGAAATTTGAAACGGAACGCTGTTCCTTCGAACCAGCGAAACTGAAGGTGAAGTGGAACGGTGCCGTTTCGCACAGCCCTACTAAGTAGGAAGCAGATGGATCTCTGCATATGCTGCACAGTAGACTCCCTTCCCTACTTTCTTCTTTGGATTTGCATCTTAAGAACTTATCTCTCTTTTGAAAGGACTCTTCTCAAACTAGAGGCAAAACACGACTGAACCAAACTGAATGGCTCATGTGATAAGCAAACTTCTTGTTTGATTTTTTTTTTCCCAGGCTTCCAAAGATAAATTGCATTTTGCTCCTAGATAATGAAATTTCCTTGGAGGAAAACATATTTTGCTGTGGCCTCTGCACTGAGAACATGAGAAAAGGTTTTATTTTAAATCTTCATTGATAGTGTTCCTCTGTCTATCTCTTACTTTCCTCATTTTGGATACTCTGACTTCACAGAGCCAACAGAGTCCCTGCAACTGAATGTGCCTGTCACTTGTTATTTCTAGCCCTGCCATAAAATTTAATCTTAAGATTTTTTTTTTCTTTATGCTAAGGAAATGAAAGTTGAAGCCCGATTAGAAAAAAGCCATCTGTCTTCAAACAAAGTGATTTTTTTTACACCTGCCTTTGTTAATCCTTTATCTTCAAAGGGAACAAAGAGATCTTTTTACCTTAAGGGAGAAAGAAAGGCAGAGCGTGCAGTGAATGACACACCTGCACAATGCTGGGATTGTCATGTGACCAACATCCATTTGGAGCTTTTAATCATTCTTAAAAAAGTGAACAAAAATAAAACAAACCAAAACAAAAAAACCCCTCAGACACTAATAACCAGTTAAAGGGGAAAACTACCAAACTGAACTGGTTGCAGGTTCTGAAATTATTCTGAATGTCTTTCCCTT
Source organism: Alligator sinensis (assembly GCF_000455745.1). NCBI lineage: Eukaryota > Metazoa > Chordata > Crocodylia > Alligatoridae > Alligator > Alligator sinensis. The sequence continues at coordinate 2,047,053 of NW_005841975.1, read as the reverse complement.
TAACTGCAGGACTGCTTGGTTCTTATCTTTTTTCTGAGCAGATAGGTCTGTCTACACTCTATTGGTAGAGCAACAGACAGGCATTTCAAAGAATAGTATATGGGTAGGTATATGAAGTATGAAAAACTTTAGGTCCATTACATAAATACTGTGGTGATTGGTGTTGAATAAGAGTACATCTTAATACTACACTCATCTTTTGTGCGATTACGTATAGTAATGGGTATGTTCTCAAGCACTGAAAGAAGCTCAAGGCTCTTGGCACTGGACTCTTTTCTATTTCTGTACTTAATAAATAGAATATTACACAGAAGGATCTGCCATTTATCTTCTTTTAATATGAAAGGAGTTAAATTCCTGAGTCCTTGTTCTAAATGAGTTTCCGTCTTCCCAGGGAATTAAAAGACTCTTCCACATTTTAGTTCCCTCTCCTCCCAGCCTAGTTACCAAATTAGCCATCATCTTGCCTGGTTTTCCTTCACATCTTGTTGTAATTTAGTCTTCACATCTTTCACATGACAAAGGAATCATCTTCTCTACAGTTGCTGTGAAAAAATACCTGCATTCTCTCAAAACCACTCAGGAAGAAAGTAATACATATATATTTAGCTCTAACCTGTTATTCTGAGTTCATAAGTCACTTTGAGGTTTTCTCTCAGGATTGTTGTGAGCCATTCAGACAGCAGCTTGTAAAATGTCAGAGCTATGTCAGAACTGTATTGAATTCTACACTAGTCCGAATTAATAGTATTACATTATCCTGGTTCAGCTTTTATATTGTCTTGCAGGAAGTTATTGTGTACTCAGCATGAGAGCTCAGAGCACATGGCATGAAGAGGGAAACGTAGATAGGGGGTTGTTAGTAAGGTGCTGGGTTAGCTCAGAATCTTAATGCAGTCCTCTGGGATGAACCTAGTTTACCCAGTATCTGCTCTGCAGCACAGTGGGGAATTTTACAGTTCTGGGTGTTTGTAGAAGGCTTTCTTCACTGTTTGGGGGAAGGATTCCCACCCTTCCCCTCCCTCTGGGTCCAAATGTCACCCTGGATTATATAAATGCACACTTTTGCTTCGTAACTGAATGGCATGCGAGCAAGCTCTTGGGAACAGCACACCTTGCCCTAGCAATGCTGCTGACGCAAGTCTGATGCTGTGGATGGCTGTTGTGACCCAAGCTGTTCTGCTCTGTGCAGAAATCTTACTGCTTTCTCCTAGGCCTAGCCCCAGCTTAGAAAACCAACCAAAAATATCATTGTTGCTTTATATTGCGTGCTTATTACAACTAGGTGAAACTGCATTGCTGTCTGCTACTCCTAGGACAATTGAGGGTGGATATAGTGAAAGACTCTATTGATCTTTCATGTCTGCTCTGAATTGCTCTTATGTCACTGAGCAAAAGCAGACTGGCCATATACCCTAATGGAACCTCTGTTCCACTCCCTGAACTATATTTGGCAAACCTACCTTAGGTAGAGATGTCTCTTGCTAGTCCTCAATACATTATACCTCCAACATCCCTCTGAATTATGGCAGTTCTATTCTTTACATTTTACAGATGGGGAACTGAGGCCTTGTGAAGGGCTTAATTATTTCCCCAGAATTGCCCAGAAAGTCTGCAGTAGAGCAGATAATTCAACTTGAGGTCCACGTTAGAGTTGGCCACACCAATTTTTTTTTAACAATCAGCAAAGATACCATAATTGAAAATGAACAGGTACAGGACGGTGATCTAGGTGACAGCTACTGTGGAATTTCTACTGACCCTCTGGTCAAATCTCTTATAAGCACCATTCAGATTAACTCTGAGGAAAAAAAAATGCTAGTAAGAGGAGTTAGTACAGTTAGTACTAGTTAGTACAGCCTAGTCTTAACTTGTGGTCAGATTGCAAGGCTGCCTTGTTTCTATCTGTTCTCACTGGGCCAGTTCAGTGGTTTTGTCCTGTTTATACTATCATAAGCTACTTGCCACTGAGCAGAGGTCATGTACTTGACTTGAGAGTCCTACCATGCCCCCCAAAATGACATGGACGGGCTCAGCAGCCTCGGGGTATGGAGTCATCACGAGGTGAGGATCACTATCAGGAGGTGGCATTAGGCTGAGGAAAAGGGAAGCCCTTGGTCTGTTTTTGTGTGGCCTGCCTAGTCACTGGGACCAGGTTTGCCCCCTCATGGACTATAGTTATGTCCAGTTCAGGGTCTTAGAGGTCCTAGGAGAGAACCCTGAATAGAGGGGGCCCATGTACTCCCCATGACAGTAAGGGATGTCCAGATCGTAGGCCTCCTGGACTCTGGCTCAGGCCAGACATTTGTGCACAGGTGGCTCGTGGACCCTGCCCAGCTCACAACTGCAGAGTGCATATCTGTAATCTGTATACTTGAGGATACTCACCGCTATCCCATTACAAAGGTGTGACTCTTGATTGGGGCCAGGTCACGAAGCTAATTGTGGCAGTGACCAGCCACCTTTCCCACCCCATAGTGGTATGTCGGGATAGTGGCCCATTGACTGATATGCTACCCTTGGCTGTGTGACAGAAGGGAAATAGTGAGTCACTGGAGCAGCATAGGGAACAACTATGGAAGAAGTTCCCTTTTGTCCCTGAGGTCTTTGGACCCCAAGCTATGCCATGCCAGGAGCAATAATGGATTAGAAAGGCAGTGCTAGTGGCAGAGAACAGATTGGGTAAGAGGCAAAAGAAAGGTGTTGGAGTCCAGCATAAGCTGGATGGACACAGGGAGGATTCACCAGAACCAAGGTCCATGGGCAGTTCTCTTGTTGAAGTGGAGCCCCCCAGCAGAAGGGCCTGATTTCATACAACAGCAAAGAGAAGACCTAGCAAACTCTGTGGCCATTTGGCACAGGTGAACAACAAGACAATAGATCCCTCCTGAGTTCCCAGGATCCCCACTTTGAATTACAAGGTGGGTGTCCTGATGTGGCTCGCATGGGACTGAATGACCAGAACCTGGAGAATTCAGCTGATGGTGCCAAGATTGCATCATAACCAGGTCTCACAACTGGCACACGACATCCTATGGGCAGGCCATCTGGAAGTTGAGAAAACCCAAGAAAGAGTCCTCGCCAGATTCTTCTGTCTTGGGGCTTACCAGGATATTAAAGACATTTGTGCAAAGGTTTCATGCCCGGAGTGCCAGCTGGTCACCCCATGCCCACAGCATTGGGTGCCATTGGTTCCATTGCTGTTGATGGGTACCCCATTTGAGCTGGTTGGGATAGGTATTGTCAGGCCAGTGGCCAGTAGAACCCAGTGCCAGTGGATTACGCTTCTTAGTACCCAGCAGTGGTAATGACTCATATGCCTTGGCCCAAACAGTAGCCATGGGACTATTAAAGATTTTCTCAAAGGTGGGGCTCCTAAAGACATATGAACTGATCAAGGCACTGTGATCATGTTCCAGCTCCTGCAACATGTGTGGGTGCTTCTGCAATTTCATGTGGTTAGACTCTTTGATGGATGGTTCGGTGGAGAGATTGTGTTAGACTTTGAGAGGGATCTAAGGAAATTTGTGACTAGGGAGCCCCAGAAGTGGGAAATGCCCCTGCCCTATTTGCTTTTCTCAATCTGGGAGGATCCCCAATCATCTATGGGGTTACTTCCCTTTGAACTTCTCTATGGGAGGCAGCCTCAAGGGATGTTAGATTTATTGAACAAGACCAGACCTGGAAAGTGCAGAGGCCTACTGAAGAGTTTCTGGACATGTTTACAACCAGCCCAGGGAGCCACCTTAATTAATGCTCAATTATCTTTACACCCGGTTGTCTGGTTCTCCCAGATACTAGAGTGACTGGGAAACAGTAAAAGAGAAGTTCAAAATAGGCTAGTTATGGGTGTGATTGAAAAATCATCAAGTGAATGATGCAACCTGATTGTGTTACTGCCTAAACCGGTCAAAATGGTCTGGTTTTGAACTGACATCTGCAAACTAACTGTTGTATATAAAATGTAATGCATATCTGATGCCTTGGGTTGATGAACTGATACAACAACCGGGAAGGCCAAGTACATATCCACACTCCATCTGATGAAGGGGTATTAGTGAACGCTGCTTACTCCAGAATTTTGCAAGCTAACCGCATTTACAGCACAGTGGAGGCCCTATCAATTTAAGACCCAACCTTTCATTCTCCACAGTGCCCTGGCCACCTTCCAGTGCCTGATGGATAGGATTCTGTGGCCCCATCGTGAGTATGCAACAGCCTACCTTGATGACATGGTGATGTTCACCAGCACTTGGAAGAAACATCTGTACTGGGTTAGGATCATACTGCTGGCCCTCCAGGCTGCAGGTTTGATGGCAAATCCAGCAAAGTGCCAGTTCAGAGGTCAGGAAACTAAGTATTTGGGGTATGCCCTTAGGAAGGAGGGAATTAGACCCCTCATTGATAAGATAAAAGCATTGGTGGAGTCTCCCATGCTGAAAACCAAGAAGGCAGCTAAAGTTTTTTCTGGGGTTAGGCAGCTATTAGTGTCTCTTTATCCCACAATTTTCTGTGCTTACTGCTTCACTGACAGACAAGCTTTTACAGCACCCAAAACAGTGCTGTGGTCACTAGTATGCACTTCAGCCTTAGGCGAATCAAAGCAGCTTCTGTGTATCATCCCAGTATTATACATTCCAAACTTTAGCCGGAGGTTCATCCTACAAATGGATGCCTTAGTGAGGCCTAGGAGCTGTGCTTTGGCAGAACTTTAAAGATGGAGAACACCAGATCTTGTATCTAAGATAGAAACTTTCCTAAAGAACAAATATGTTTGGTGATTGAAAAGAAGCATCTGGTGATTAAAATGGCTAGTCAAGCGCCTACGCTACTACTTTCTAAGGGTCCCCTTTACTTTAGTCACAGACCAATCCTCCTGATATAGCTACACGAGATGAAGGAAGTCAATCCCCAGCAAACATATCAGTATCTGGTGTTGCTGCTCTATTCATTTAACATTCACCATTAACCCAGAGCAGCTCACACTAATGCAGGTTTCTTCTTGGTGGGGGGGTAATGAATGTGGAAGAGTGAGTCTCCGTGAGAGGAGAGATATGTAGCAAAGCAGTCTGTCCCATAAATGAGGCAGTCAGCCCCAGGGTAGAAGCTCAGCTGTGACTGATTAGCTGGCAGTTTAAAGCCCAAGCAGGGAGCTTGAGCTGGGGGAAGAAGCAGACTGTGGGCAGGTAGCAGACTGAAGCTCACAGGATTTCACCTCTAGGAAGGGCCACAGCTAAAGGGCCCTCTCGTACTACCCGGAGAACAGGTGAGGGTTTGCTTTACTCATTTGTTTGGATCAAGGATTTTTGTTTTTTGTGTTATGCGGACTGGATGAGGGTCTCCCAAGGGAGCAAAGCCAGAGAACAAGGCTGCAGGCACCCAAGCCTTCTTGTGTACTGTTGTTTAGACTGCCTGAAGGACTCCTAAGGGGGTGGTAAAGCCCACCGGCATGTTAACAACATCAACCCACTTACACATATGAGCCCTGGGAAAAGCTCAGAACAGACCTGTTCATTTGTAATGGTGGGAACTACACAGTACCAGTAGATTAGTGCCCTGGTTTCTGAGAGGCACTGTATCTGAAGGACACTTGGGTGAGAACTGTGTTTAGGAAGTTGAGGGTTACTTTAGGCTTACTTAAAATGTTGTCACAGTACATGGCAGCAGAATTCGAATGATTTGGCATCGCACGTGAATGTGAGCACAAGACCTCTTCCCCTGCATGAGGCAACAGGGAAGCAGAGTTGCCAGTGAAGACAGTCAGGAGATGGATGGCAAAGCAGAGAGGAGGGAATCTACCTGGACAGGCTATACCATGTCATTATAACCTCCCAGGTATGAGGCATAAACCCAGTCAAGGGACTGATGGGCCACAAAACACAGACCCTACTTTCTATGAGGTGCATTCTGTCACAGCCCAGTAGAGGAAAAACACATATCAAATCACAAATATAAAACTGGTGACACCTGACTGGATGGCAGCTCTGTGGACAAGGACTTGGGAGTCTTGGAAGAACAACCACAGACTCAGTATGAGTTGCAGCTGCACAAAACGGGAATGTGGTTTTGGGAAGCATCAATACAAGAAGCATTAGGTGCCAGACATGGGAAGTGAGAGTGTCTTTCTACTCGGCACTGGTTAGATTTCATCTGGATACTGTGTGCAGTTCTGGGCTCCACATTTTTGAAACGATGTGGAGAAGTTAGAGAGGTCCAGAGCTGGGCAACAAAGATGATCAAGGGCTTGGAAGGCAAAACATCTTAGGAAAGGCTGAAGGAGCTGGGCATGTTCAGCTTATAGAAAAGGTGCTTAAGAGGGCACATGATGGCAGTCTTCAAATACCTGAAGGGCTGCCATAAAGAAGAGAGGAAGCACCTTTTCTCTCTTGCTGCAGAGTGAAGGACACAGACCAATGGCTTGAAGTTGCATCAAAGTAGGTTTAGATTGGATATCCAGAAAAAAAAAACTTCACTGTTAGAGCAGTGAGGCAGTGGAATTAGGTGCCCGGGGAAGTTGTGGACTGGTGGTGTTCAGGAAGAGGTTGGACAGCCACTGGTTGGGGATGATCCAGGTGTAGCAATGCCTATGTTCTACTATGGGGATTTCCCATGCTTCTGGGCTTTGCTGGTTGTCTTCACCCCTTTTCTGTTACATGTGTCAGGGTGAGACCAAAGCTGCAGGTTCGTAGCTAGAGGTTCCTCTGCTCAGGGTCAGACCGATCGCTATATTTGGGATCAGGAAGGAACTGTACCCTATGGTTGGATTGGTACGGACTGTGGGGGAGGGGTTTACCTTCCTCTGTAGTGGGGCTCATGGTCTTTTACCCAGGATCTCTTGAGCATATATTTGCAACATTTCATAGAAGCAGGATGTTGGCTACTGTGGTTCCCTAGCTTTACCTGTGGCAGGTTAAGGTATTAGGTCTGTGTTGCATCAGGGTTGACAATAGTCTCATGGAGAGTTTAGATTATGGCTTGTATGGATTGGTTTGGGTAGGGCTGATTCTGCCTCAGGCAAGGATTGGACTACATGACTCTGGAGGTCTCTTCCAACCCCACTTCTCTGTGACTTCCAAAGGAAGTGGTGCTGGCTCCTACCTTGGGGGTCTTTAAGAGAAGGCTTGATAATTACCTAGCTGGGGTCATATGAACCCAGTATTCTCTCCTGCCCAGGGCAGGAGATCAGACTTGATGATCTACTTAGGACCCTTCCGACCCTACATCTATGAATCTATGAATATGTGAATAATGGACTAGAGAAAGAAGCGGGTAAGAAGACACAGAGCTCAGTCAACCCTAGGGCTATGATTTAGAGTAAGCTTTCAGGCAACTTGCACCTTGAAGGCCACCATTAAGGCAACTTAATGGTGGCCTTACTAGGAGTAAGCTTTCATATAGATCCCTGTGTGCATAGCCTCAGCAAATGGCTGCTCAGACATGACACTTTGTACCAGGGAAGGTGCAAAAACCCATATGAAGTGTAGAGATACAAGCCCAGTTTGCTGGAAGGATAAGTTTGGAGGAGGCTCTAGGGAGATGGCCTATTTGCACTGGACTTGAATGCTAGAGGCAGGTACAGCATCTCTGCAAATACTTCACTTGATAAAGGGCTAATTAACTTTTGGAAGCATGGAGATCAGCCTCGGTGACATGGAGGATGACACTGAGCATTGTTGCAAGTGAACTGTTTTTCATCAAGATTGAATAACTTGAGAATAGGTCACTCTCCCTCCATTGTTTAAATACAAGTGAGGACACAAACTCGAGCAGTGGTCCTTGGCCTTTTCCACACTGTGACTCCATGTTGCAGCAGATAAAAAGTTTCAAGACATAAGCCCAATCTAGCCACAAAGAAAGAGAAGATGACCCCAACTTTTTGGACCTATTTGTTGACTCCTCAGGATGGGAATTTATTAGGGCTGTGTGGAACGGCACTGTTCCGTTTCGACTTAGTGTTGACATTTTGATGGAACGGTGCTTTGTTTTGAATTTCATTTTGATTCAGAACTGCTGTTCCATTTTGTTTCGTCGAAGCAGTTTGACTGTTTCAACGTTTCACCCATCGGCTATAATGGGAAAGCTCAAAACAGCATATATCTTTGTCATTTCTAGCCTGATTTGGATGACCCTTGCAGGAATGGTATGCCCTTCTGAGGGCACGAAGCCTGCCAAGTTTCAAGGAGATAAGTGTCAGGGTTTCAGGGAAACTGCACCTCAAAGTCTTGAAAGCAAAAAACTCATGTCACGTGTATGTGTTAAGCCACAGCGGGGTCAAAACTACAGGGATGGTAGCCCCTGCTGTGGCCACAAATCCTGCCAGGTTTCAAGGAGATCGGTGCAGGGGGAGTCTGGGTTCTGGGGCCCTGACCTCTAGCTGCTGACAGGCAACACTCGTGACATGGGTGGGTGACACTGTTGTTGCCCAAACGGCTAGTTTTGTGCCCCCAGAGGCTTTTCCGATTGACCTCAAGGAGAGAGTCACACACTCAGGCTGGGTCCATTTCAAGTTTATTGTTTGCGCAAACAAGATCGACTAGGGGGCTAGTAGCCCAAAGCAGAGTCGACCCCCGGTCTTTGTCCGAGGGTCTTTTTATAGCTTATCTAAACAAAGAACCGTAACGTGTTATGCAGTTATTGGCTATCCTATAGTGTCTAAGGGAAGGGTGACAGTCACTGGCCAGCTACACAGTCAATAACGAGAGCAATCCTTTCCCCCCCACCCCTCCCACCTTCCCCCCCTCACTCCTTACTTTAGTTTCTGTTTCCCTCCAGGCAAGCCCAGCTTGAGCTTCGAAACTCAAAATGTTTAGAAAATTTAGAAATGCTTCAACTTGCCTCATTTCATTACAAGGCTGTTTTGAAGTTCTCTGTTTCATTTCAATTTTGCTGTTTCAATCTCTAAACCAGGGGTAGGCAACGCTTTTTGGCCGGAGCGTCAAAAAACACCGCAATGCCTACCTCGGAAGGTGCCGGAGTGCCAGCATGGCAGAAGAACAAAATGAGGGCAAGGGGTACATGGCAGGATGCCCTGCTTGTGCCCCTTGCCCCCCACCCAAAGCCCCTGTCCCCCAGCCCTACTGCCCCTTGCCCCGCAGCCAAAGCCCCTGCCCCACAGCCTGGGCTCTGTGGCTGGGGCGACAACACCCGCA
>NW_005841975.1:2025838-2037871 GCF_000455745.1 Alligator sinensis | reverse complement strand
GCAGCGCTGCACGCATGCCAGCTGTCTGCTGGGAGCAGCCCAGGCTCCTGGCTGGCAGCAGCTCCCCAGAGCCAGGGCCGGCTGCAGCCGGGAGGCTCCAAACAGCTCTGCCGCGTCATGCCAAGCAAAATGGCCTTGCGTGCCACGCTTGGCACATGTGCCAGGGGTTGCCAACCCCTGCTCTAAACGAATCAAAACAGCATTGAAATGAAACTGCCAGTAAAATTTTGCGCAGCCCTAGAATCTATGGATTGGATGCGATTCAACTAATTCTCCCGCTGTTATTCCATCATGTGCCAAGGGTTGGGGGAAATCTCCCAGAATCTGTGGAGTCTGTGAACTGAGGTGGAACGTGGGAGATAGCTACCAAGGGGTCATAGCAACTAAAGGTTTATTGCCGCACTAAGGTGAGCCCAGAGCAAACCTGCATGTGTTTTTAATACAATTCAGCACTTTCTTTTTGGATGCCTTGAACTGCTTGTGTTCTTTTACAACCAGTTCAATTCCCTGGCGTAGACAAGAAAGCAAAGTGGCAGGTGGAGGCAGAGGAGTGTTCGCCAGTGTTGCAGACAGTGACATCTTTTGTCTTGTGAGCAATTTCAAAGGATTTTGCAGAGAAAATTCATGCTGCAGTGTGTGATAACACTTAACATTTTCTTTCATCGGGTTTTCGTATCTTAATCCTTGAGAAATGGCTTGGCATTGCTTAAAGCATCATCAGAGAACAAAGGCAAAGCTGTTAATTAAGACGGTGCTGATTCTGGCAAGAAATGGCTGCTGGCTCGCTGTTGCATTGTAAAGGAACTGAGGAGACTGTATCAACAAAATGGGATGGTACTGCTGAAAATAACTCCTGGAGGAAGTTTGCCCTGTTTCTAGTGCAGTTCTGTGCTCTGCTAAATGTCTTTTCCAGCATGGTTTCCTCTGTAACCCATGTACACCCACGGATGTGTCCTCCAGCCCCAACTGGAAGGTAGTGGTGGCAGGTAGGGTGCTGCGAGAGGGATGCCAGTACTAGCAAGCGGATCTCTCTCTTCTCTATAGAGATGGGCTCAGGCACATATGACTTAACTATATACAGTTTATTGACTTACACAGTACATAATGATTAATAAAGCATAAATACAATATTACTTAGGACTAAATGAGAAAGGTAAATAAAACAGCCAAACAATATACTATGCCCATGGGGGATGATCCCTCCTCTCAGGGTTATTTCCCAACCACAATACCCATCCACAAAGCCCCCTGGACAGAGAGACTGGTAAGTCCTCTGGTAGTTCAGGCCCCTGGATAACAGGCAGCTACAGGTAAGTACCAGGTGGATGGAACGGCCCTTGCCTTGGGGGGTGGGGGAGGGAGGGACCCCCTCAAGTAGGGTGCTTCAGCAAAGGTGGAGTTTCCACTCTAATGTACAATTTGCTATCAATTACAAAATACAAAGCACAATACAACATACCCTACAAAATAATAAGGCATGGCCTTCAGGGTGATATATCAAATTATCCCCTATAGGGTCAATTTCCCAGCAGGGGTGCCAGGGTCCCTTTCCCCAACCCGTAAGGGCCCAGTGACCTGCCCAAAACAGTAAAAGGGACTCTTCTCCCTTCTAGTCAGCTGTGCAGGAGTAGCTTCCACCTTCAACCCTCCCATGGGACCCTGCCCCTGAGGCATCCCTCTTAGGGACCCAGAGCCCCAGCAACTCACGGTCCTTTCCACGGGTCATCTGTTCAGTCCCAAAGAGAGGCTCCCTGGGCCTTCCTTCCTCGTCACCTCTGGATGCGCTTCCCTGGCCTGGTGCCCTGACCTGAGTACCCAGACCCTGCAGTGTCCCTTGCTCTGGCCTCCTGGCTTTCTATCGGGCTCTCCTGTTGCCCTGTACCCCACTTTGGGCACCAAGGGCTCACTGGTCCACCAAGCTGTGGCGTCGTGGGCTCCAGCCATCCAGTCTCATGCCAGGGGCAGCTTTCCTGAGCAGCCCTCAGCTGCTCTCTGGCCTCTCTCTGTGCACTAGTCCATGCACCGTGATGCCTGGCAGCCTGCCAGGGCTGTAGGTTTGAGCTGCCTCTAGCCACTCCCAGAGCCCGAGCTCCATGCGCCGATCCATGCACCATGATGCTCGGCAGCCTGCTGGGGTTGCAGGCTTGAGCCTCCCAAAGCCCCAGCTCCACGCGCTGTGGAGTGGCTCGCAGGGCAGCTCCTCCAGCAATGTCTTCTGGAACCTGGGGCCTGTTGCCCACTGATGTTGCTCTCCCCAGCTTTTCCCGGCTCCTCTCCTCTTGATTCTCTCACCGAGTCTGCTCTCAGCATGCCCAGCATGCTCTTTTTTTAGTAGACCGTGCTGCAGTCCACAATCTAGTCAGGGATCTCTTCTCCCCCTTCCTTCAGGAAATGAGCAATGGTCACTTTCCCCAGCTTGTTGCTGATGGGTGGATTGGCTCCACCAATCAGAATTGAGGATTCATGAGCCCCTGGATGCGTTGAAGCTCGATCGGGTAAGTCTGTCACACCTGTCTCCCAGGTTGTGACACTGCCTAAAGCCAAAAAGCTTTTCGTTCAATGGAAAGTTATCTTGAAATGGAGCAGGAGAAACTCTGCCATTGGAGAAACTTGATGGGGCTGCTGCACTACGTTTGCAAGTTCCTTCTCCTGGTGGGTGAGAAGTCTTGGAGGGTCTTTGAAGGAATTGTGAGTTAGCTTTGTGATACAGCTCTTTGGTGGGGCAGCTGTGGCAATCGCAAGTGCGGTTTGTTGTTCTCAGCCTTAATCTCTGTAGGTGGTATCAGTGAAAACAGGGTACTCTGTCTCTGGACTGAGAGTTTCGAATAAGGAGCTTATCTGCATGCAGTGTGATCACCTCTGTTCAAGGACTAGTTTTTATTGAGTAAAACAGTTTGCATTAAGAAATATCCATATTGCGTGTCTCTGATTTCTCCTCCAATAGGAAGCGGTCTTGCTAAGCCCTGACATGGTCATTCTATGGCAGAGGGGTGATAATATAAACTGGGCATTGATAGAGGGAATTAAGTTAATTTCGGCCTTGTTTGCATAAAAAGTTATGCCACATTAACTGAGAGAGCGTAAGCAGCCATGTTTCCTTCTGTTTTTTGTTAAATGGAGGCAAATCCTGGTGTGTTCATTCTTACATAATTTACAAATGATCTATGTTTATTTTTTTTTAAGGGCTTCATAACTGAATAGAGCTAAATTGATATAAGCCAGATGTAAACTAGTTTAAGGCTGTCCACACATGGCTTTGGGCTGGTTTAACTAAATTTGTTATAAAAATACAGTGTAAACTAGTGGTTTGTTTCGTATGTAGATTGGTCCTAAGTATGACAAGTAATTGGAGGAGCTTCTCTATTAGATTGACTAGCTGAGTGTTGATTCAGAAAAGTGGTTATATAGGTATATCAGGAAAACTCCCTGTCCCCGAGACTGAAGATTTCATATGAACATTAATAGATTCACATTTGTTTAGGCTCAACACTACAACATAATTAAATGTTTCTGAGCCTTGTCGCCACCCACTCCAGCATCCTTGCAAGCTGATTTGAAAATTATAGGGTTTAGGAACAGATAGTAGGTTAATATTTGCAAAGCGTTTTGTTATATAGTTGGATGGAGGCTCCCTGGGCTTGGTTGAGAGGAGCCCATGTCCTTACCCATACACCTGGGAAACCCTTTTTCCCCTCATCAGCACCAGTCTCCTTAAGAGACAGAGGAAGTGACCTCAACACCCAGCGGTATTTTTATCTAAGCAGTGCAAGCCCTCAGCCTGTGTCGAGGAGGCAGAGCCCAGCGGTAAGTTACACAACGTGTACATTTCCTTGTAATAACACAAGATTCCCAAGGCCCAGCACCTGCATACATTGACTTTCTTACCTGGAGCCAGTAGCCCCAGCCTGGCCTCTCTATTCCCTTTGTTCAGTCAGTGATACCCACACACACTAAAATCCACTGAAGGCAGAGATCTGATTCCATTTACCTGGAATATCATCTTTATTACTGCTGGGTTAGATTGGATGTCCTGGTTCATTCCAGCAGATTTCTGCATTAAATCTTTTGGTTGCAGTTTCTGGCTTAGGTTGCCATCTCTGTCTCTCTCTCTCTTTGCAAACAAACCAAACTTCCCACATAGTGGTAGTGTCTTCTCTTATCCCTCCTTCATGGGCAGAGGACTAGCCTCACGTCACCCAGGTCATCTGCAGGCAATCTCTTCTCTTGGTTTTGGAGTGACAACTGTTCTCAGTGAAATTCAGGTCCCCAGCAGATACTCAGCTTTGACTGGGAGTGATGCTCTTCCTCTTACATGAAAGTCCATAAGTCACATCCCACAATAGGTGGGCAGTCCAGCTGGAACTTAAAGAGTTTGGGTCCTCCTGTTTCTAATCAAACATAGATTTTGGGGAAGGGCCTGTGCCACATCACACTGCCTATTGCTATGATAGTTATTCAGGGAAAACAAACAATTTTCCTTTTTTTAACAAAGATTTTGATGGTTTTTCAATTTTGTTCCTCAAAAAAGTTCCCTGAATCAAACAGGTCATAATTATAGCCATGTAATAGTAGCAAAAAGTAATATAAAACCATTTTCTTTTCACACTAAACAAGAAACTTTATTAAAATAAAAAACGCAATATTATTCCTGATGCCTGTCTGTCTGCCAGCTCTGCTTTTCCAAGCCCTCATGCCTTGCTTCCTTCTGTAGATTTGAGGAGACTGTGCTCATAGCCTCACTATTAGCATTAATAACATGTGCATATATTTTTAATAAAGAATATTAGGTTTTAGATATTTCAGACAATACTAAGATGTCAAAAACGTCCACTGGACATTTTTCCAACAAAACTCTTTAGGTTTTGTGGGTCAAAATTAATTTTTTTGAGGAAAACATTGTTGAAAAACATTAAACTGATATGCTCACAGCTTTCATGTTCCCATATTTACCCTTTTATCAGTGTACTTCATATTTTCAAATCATTGGCATTTCTGAGGATAATCATAGATGTTCTAAATTTGAACTGTGTTGCAAAGTTAAGATTTGGTGAGATAAGAAACATATCATCTCTGGGGCAGATTGGATAGTGGGGCAACCACCTCTGGCACAAATACTGACACTCACTTCACAATTTTCTTTCTGTGAACATTTGAGTGTATAAACTGGATTGCTGAAATATTCCTGGAAAGCGAAGTAGAAGGTATAAACACATACAAAACAACTTCCCATAAAAATCAGAGTGAGAATCCTCTGCATTTTTTTTGTATTATTTGCTTAGCTGTTTTGGAGTTGTTTGAAATATGGGGAATATGTTTTTGCAAAGAATATATAAACAATGTCTCAAGATGTCTTGTGCACATTTTTAAATGTTTAGATTGTTTTGACATACAAAACAAAACCTGACAACTTTTCAGTGCTTTTTCATTTTGGGGGTTTTGTTTATCCATTATAATTATTTTAATACTACAACAGTACAGTATCTAGAAACCAAAATTAAAATCCTGGATGGGGAACCTATTGTGTGTGGTACCGTACAAAAACAGAACAAACTTGTGCACATTTTTAAATGTTTAGATTGTTTTGACATACAAAACAAAACCTGACAACTTTTCAGTGCTTTTTCATTTTGGGGGTTTTGTTTATCCATTATAATTATTTTAATACTACAACAGTACAGTATCTAGAAACCAAAATTAAAATCCTGGATGGGGAACCTATTGTGTGTGGTACCGTACAAAAACAGAACAAACCCCCCCCCCACCGATTCCTTCTCCAAGGAATGCCTCTTTCTCTTCCCTCCCTTCAATATTTCCTCCTTTGATCAAAAAGAGCAGAAATCCACCCAAGCTTTGCTGCCTATTGAGCCAGCATGGCTAAGGCATACCAGTTTCTGCAGTCATAGTCACATAAGGGAGTGATGCGACTAATATCAAATCCAGCTGCCTTTGTCTTGCCAGTCTGAGTGACCAAGTAGCCATATACAGATAGATGAACTGAGGGAGCTTTCATCATGCATACAAAGCAGGGCTCAAGTACATATCATTAGAATCAAAGCAAGATACTGTATCTATGCTGTTATGGCATGTCTTCTTTACAGTAGGGGTTATAAGAGCTAAGTGAATTAGGAAAGAGTTAATATGCTGCAGGGAGTCTAATCAGGCCTGACCCAGGAGAGCTGTGCATCATGGCTCTCAGGTGGGGTGTGATGGGGAGGGAGATTGGCTCTAGGTGAGCCTGGCAGGAAGGGCTTGTTACCGGTGTGGCTGCCACAGCGTGTCTGAGCTCAGATAGGATGAGAATGTTTGCATGGGTTAGTGCTCTGCAGATCCTGGGGAGGCAGAGGTACTGTATCTGCTGACTGAGCTCAGAAGAGGTGGAAAATACGATTTTTGTGTGTGTTGGTTTCAGGCTACAGGTACCCTGTCAGTTGTGTGGCTCTTACATGACCTGTCTAGTGGGTTAAGTCATTTCAGCTTAGAAAGGGTCAGAGCCTGGGGAGGCTGATGAAAAACTTAGTGGGAAATGGAGGTAGAGGTACTGCTGTCTTCTAGCAAGGGGGAGTCCATTACTCCTAATTCTTCCCCCTCTGTACTGTACTTTGTCACTGAAAAAATGGGAAAACCCCAAAATCAAAAAATCTTTTTGGAGATTGTGCCACTTAAAAACAATTTTGAAAATATGCAAAAAAAAAATGGTGACTAGTTTTAAAATGTCTGTTGGTCAAGATAGTCTCCCTCCACCTCTTGCAGGTGGAATGAAGTCAGAAAATCGCACCCAACCGAGGAGAAGCTGTGTGAGAGCATGTGGACAGGCCAACCCTCCAGGCTGCTGCAAGGTAACCCCTGTTCACATATGGAGCATAATCATAGCGGGAGTTTTGCTGTCACTCCTGCTCCTTCTTCCTGGGGTTGACTGGTGTAGAAGCTTTTAGCAGTCACAACTGGAGCACGGTCCTTGTATGCCTCCAGATCCTAGAGAATTGTACCTGGCAGGCTGAGTGAAGGGGCTTTGTCAGGGTCAAGGGGATAACCAAGCTCACAGCAAAGCTACCATGGCCTACACCTGAGTTTTATCCCCTGTTTCTCCCTCTTTACATATGGATTGAGATGAGAACTCTATGCCCTGTGTCTTGTTTCCCCATAGCCTTGGATTTCTCTCTCGTACTGTAATTGTATCCCCACTGTACGTGAGTTCCTATAGATATGGTAGCTCAGAGTATTATATAGTAGGAAGAGAATGTGGCTGAACTTCATTATGAGGCAATTCTTCCAGTAACTTCAAATGATAAATTGCTCTCTTTTTGCACAGACCCTGATTTGCATGGCTACCCGATTACTTCAGGGCTTACAGCCATCTTCAGGCTTGTTGATTTCCCCCCCCCCCCCCCCCCAAAAAAAAAATCTTTCTAAATGCCATAAGCATGGTTGCAGGGGTGTAGGTTGTACATGGTTAATACTAAAGGATAAGAGCATTATCAAACACCACCCATCTGACCACATCTTAAAATCGAAAGGAGAAAAAAAAAAAAAGCCAAGAAAGGTTGTGAGGAAAACTTTCCTGGTTTTACAAACCACAAATAGTCATTCTGAGAGGTCGATGGTCCTGTTAGGGGTAGGAGTAGTCATGCTGCAGAGGTGAATCTATGAAAGGTAGTAGAAAGGTTTGTACAGCTGTATCTGCATGGCTTTGCTGATTTATCTCATGCCTGACTTTTTAATAACCACTCTACAGTAGGGAGCTTTAAGAGTTGGTAATAGAGACTCCTCATGGCTGTATTTAGTCAGGCTGGTGTGACAGAGAGATGGAGAAACTCTGACCCTTGGACTCACCGTTTTTCAATCTCCTGAGTGAAGCCTAACAAACTAAGGAATCAACAGTGAGCAAAAATGTGTGTAAAGTCTTTACATCTGTTGGGCCAAATGATGTGAGAATAAAATGGAGACCTGCATTGCAGAGGTGACACCATCTATCTACCCCAAACTGCAGAACAGGTAATGGGTTTGTGGCTCTCTTGCTAAAAGAGCAAGGGATTAATTTGCTCTGCAACTCTGACTGACAGCCTTCTTACCACTATGTTCATTAGTTTGCCTGAAACACCTCTTACTGCTTTGCTCGTGAACTCCCACGCATTCTGCAAAAGCATCTCCATCCTCATCCATAACTAGGAATGACTGAACTTTTTAAAAGGTTGGAAAACATTTAAAAGTTGGTTTCTTATCAAAGCTGTCTGTAATATTTGCCCCCCCCCGCACTGCACAGCTTTCCAGAACCTGCTGCAATAGCTATTCCTATGCTCCTGCACCGAAGAGTGGAAACAGCCTGCTTCCTTCAGGGCAGAGGATGAGAAAGAAATAATTTGCACCTTCCTCAGCTAGGCTTAAGAAGCAATGCAAGGCTTGGTTGACGGCATCATTTGTAATAACCAGAGGACACGGAAGACGGAAGTGCCGCATGCAATTTCTGCTTGCGTTGCCCCAAATCTTGTGCAAATCTGTGAAACAGGGAAGATTGCTCCTTTACAAATTGCTTGCTATCCAGCTTGTATTTTTTAACTGACCTATTGTACAACACATCAAGAAGTAATGATACTTCACTGTAAATCACAGTATGTTTGCCAAAGGATTCTAGAGCAGTTAATAATAGATAATATCTCACAATTCAGGATTGGCTCAATACAGCAATTCTTATTCATGCGTTCAGGCATGCCATGTCAAGCCCTTACGCACAGACAAATGTGCTAACAGAAGAGTCAATAGTAAGAGCAAAGATATTAAGGAACACCAAGCAGATTCAAGGGATCCATATTTGCCATTGTTAATATATCCCACAATACACCAGAGTTTAGAAATACAGGTACAAGGACAAAAGTGTAGGGTCAACACTACCCAATTTATTGAGGTAAAAATAATTAGCAGGGTGTAGTTCTAAAAGGGCCAGATGCCAGGGGATTAGAAAGAAGGAATAGTGTCTCTGGATGACAGCTTTATTGTCCATCTCAAGGCCATGCGTTGCACATGTCAGTGCTACAGGGAAAATGGAATACCTCTAAAGAAAAGCAAGGGAGACTTCAGGATGCTGTGCTGCTGCTGGGTTGATAAAAGTAAAGGACAACTGAAGACCATGAAAAACATGAAGGGCAGCAAATACAGGCTTTAAGATCTAGCTCCCTATCACTTTATACAGACCACTGCAGTAGATATCTGAGAGCAAGAAACACCTGTGATATCAGAAAGGGGGTTGTTATCTCATCAAGGGGTTTGGTTTGCTCACCCTGATCTGTGCCCTAGAGATGTGTGTGTGTGTGTGTGTGTGTGTGTGTGAGAGAGAGAGAGAGAGAGAGAGAGAGAGAGAGACTAGCTGCCAGTATTAGCTTGTGCTTCGTGTTTTGAGTGGAAGTTACTGCTTAGTTTGCGCTTGATTAAATAAAAAGTGAGATGGAACCATAATTGCTGGTGAGAGTGGTTATTGACCCGTGGCATGTGAGAGGGGCGTCACCTTAACATCTTGCCCTGAGGCAGGGATACAAGGATCAGATTTTGTTATTGCTGCCTTCATGTCTACTTTTTTGTAGCAGAAGGATGTGCCCCCTCTCCTTAAGCTTTGGATGTCTCTGTACTTAGGCTGCCCTCAGGGTGTATGCAGGAAGCAAAGAGCATCTGTTTATTATGTAGCCATTTGTCTTGGAAGTTTTCAAGAGCAGATTGGACAGGTGCTTGGCTGGGAAGATCCTGCCTTGACCTTGTGAGGTCCCTTTCAGCCCTACTTTCCTACAATCCTATTCCTGTGGGGGACTTAAGGGATCCCCCTTCATGGACTGGCCCTCTTGTGCTAGTTGCAGTATGAATACAGATCACCACCAAGGCAATGCCAGCTCTGCAGCCTTTGTCTCCTCTCTGTCCTGAGGCTTTGATAGGTTTGTCCGTACCATGGCAACGGTGGGTCCTGGAGAAGATGAGGCTGAGTACACCCTGCCTGAGTGCATTGCCATGCTCCACAGCTAAAGTGTACCTGCTCCAGGCATACCCTGGCACACACTTCCAAGCCCTCTTCTCTAAGGCCTGCTGGAGATCACTGCCTGGGGACAAGCTTGGAGCAGCTTCACTGCAAGACTTAGAGGTGTGGAGCACAACAGCAAATTCAGGTGGGCAGGAAAAACTTAGCCCTGTCCTTGCTAAGCTGATGGCTTCTGGGTGACAGCTGTCCCAAGAACCATCCCTAGGATCTACAAGGCAGGCAGCACATGCACTAGCCTCTGCCTGCTGATCTCCCCAATGTGTCTGTAAGGGGGAAAGTGAAGGAGTCCAGTCAGGCTCCTTGATCTGCCCCTCAGCTTTGTGGAGAACACTTTCTCAAAGAGCAGGGTGAGGGCAGCCTGCTACTGAGCTGGGACTCCTTGCTGGACAGCATTGGAAATTTTCAGTTCAAAATACCATTTTGGTTTATATCATTAGTAACTGATACCTAAGAAACAGAGGTGTCAGTGCCCTGGTGGCTGCATCAGTAGCTGCACTGCCTCTGATGTAGTGGTGGTCAAGCTAGCAGCGCAACTAGTGTGATTTTTTTTTTTTTCCCCCCCCCCCTCCCCCCATCCCCTAGGGTTGGGGCTGGTGGCCTGATCATCCCCCTACCACTTCATTATGCTACTGCTAGAAAGCCCCTCTTCACCGCACCCTTTTTTTTTTTTTTTTAAGGAAATTTTTCATGTTCCAAGCCAAATCAAGTCCAAATCCATGAGTTGATCCAGAACCATAAGTGGCTCTACAACCAGCAAACATCCTCCACCCTCACCAGGGGCTTCAGATATTTCCGAAGTCTTTTGGCAGGCAACCTACATGCAGGCCCACGCTCAGAGGCTTGGTGTTCAGATGCCCCCAAGTTTTGCCTGCCATCAGCCATATGGCCACAGGAGCAAGCTAGGGAGAAGCCTCCCATTTCCATAAAGTGGGCTTTAAGCCCTAACACCTCAGCGGGCACTAAACCACACCAAAAGAACAGTTATCCCTGGGAACACTTAAGGAGAACTGCTTTTGTGGACCCAGATACCTGGCAGGGGAAACACCACGTAAGTATCACACATCAAAACTAAGGAAGTGATTCTTTTGCTTTGCTCAGCATTGGTATGACCCCAGCTGGAGTACTGTGTCCATTTCTAGGCACCACACTTTAACAAGGACGTGGTAAAGCTTGTGAAAGTCCAGAGAAGAGCCACACATATGATCAGAGGTTTGCATAGCAAGCTATATGAGGAAAGGCTGAGGGACCTGGGACTCTTCAACCTGAAAAACAGAAGACCAAGAGGGGACTTGGTAGCAGCTTACTACTACATCAGGGGAGTACATCAAGGGCTCGGTGAGCAACTGTTCACCAGGGCACCCTTGGGGAAAACCAGGAGTAATGGCCACAAACTCTTGGAAGACCGTTTTAAGCTCAACGTTAGGAAAAACTTCTTCACAATCAGGGTGCCCAGACTGTGGAATAGGCTCCCTCCAGAGGTGGTGCAATCACCTACCCTGGAAATCTTCAAGAGGAGACTGGACAGTCACCTTGCTGGGGTCACCTGACCCCAGTTCTCTTTCCTGCCTGGTGCAGGGAGCTGTCTTGATGATGATCTTCCAAGGTCCAGCCTGGACATGATGATCTTCCAAGGTCCAGCCTTGGATCTTAATCTAGGAACCTACATCATTATAGGTTTTTTTTTTTCTTCGATGTGTGCCTCAGTTCAGTTTTGCAGGCTATGAATTCTGCTTTGATTCCATCCTATTTTGGTTCTTATGATGTATTCATCACTGGGAGATCATAAGACAAGCTCCGCAGCCCAGAGCAGGTGGATATTGGAGAGGACCATGCTCAGCCACAGGAGAATGATGGCAGAGCTCCATAACCATCTTGGTTATGAAAGAAGGTTAAAGCAGCTGGGATAAGTTTCTGGAAGGAGTACAGAAAGGAGACTTCTGGCTCTCGAGTTAGAAGATGTGTTGTGTGAAGCTAGGCTTCCTGTCCCCAGCTACAGAGCAGGATGGAGAGTATTTATT
>NW_005841975.1:2023263-2025828 GCF_000455745.1 Alligator sinensis | reverse complement strand
CCCCCCCCCCCCCCCCCCCCATGCTTCTGGACTTTGGTGGATGCATTATGGGCCTGGGAAGGAGTTTCCTATCCCCCCTCATTGCTACAGGTGTTGTATTTTCTTTTTTTCCTTCTTCCTCAGTAGTGTTGGGTGTGGACTGGAGCCGAGGATGGGGTTTTTGATTGGGGTGTGCCAGTGCTCTTGCTGGGACTTTAAGTAGGAACCTCCAGATTTGAGAGCCTTTTGGCTGCTTGAATGGTGTTGACCCTCTGCTCAGGGCCAGCTTCATAGATTTCATAGACATTAGGGCTGGAAGGGACCTCGGAAGATCATCAAGTCCAGCCCCCTGCCCAAAGGGCAGGAAGTCAGCCGGGTTCATAGGATCCCAGCAAGATGAGCATCCAGTTTGCTCTTGAAGGTGTTCAATGTGGGCGCTTGAACCACCTCCGGTGGCAGGCTGTTCCAGACCTTGGGGGCTCGGACAGTAAAGAAATTCTTCCTTATGTCCAGCCTGAAACGGTCTTGTAGTAGTTTATGACCATTCGACCTAGTCATCATCCCTTGGGGCACTCTGGTGAACAAACGTTCCCCCAGATACTGGTGGTCACCCCTGATAAACTTGTAGGTGGCCATCAGATCACCCCTGAGCCTGCGCTTTTCCAGGCTAAAGAGCCCCAGGGCTCTCAGCCTGTAATCGTAGGGTCTGCTTCCCTGACCTCTGATCATGCGCGTGGCTCTTCTCTGGACTCTCTCAAGCTTCTCCACATCCTTTTTGAATTGTGGAGCCCAAAACTGGACGCAGTACTCCAGCTGTGGCCTCACTAAGACCGAGTACAAGGGGAGAATGACGTCCCGGGATTTGCTTGAGAAGCATCTATGGATGCAAGCCAGCTTGATCGCTACATTTGGGATCAGGAAGGCATTTTACCCCGTGGTCAGATTGCTATGGACTGTGAGGGTTTTTTACTTCCTCTGTAGCAGGGGTATGGCCCTCTTGGATTTCTCAAGTGCATTTTTACAACCCTTCCAATGTCAGGACACTAACAGCTCTGGTTCCCTGCTTTATTTGTGTCAAATTAGGGTGCTTTGGTGTCTTCGGGTAATATGCCTTCTAGTTGTGCTATAGGCTTGATTGTGTCATTTTAGGACTTTGTTAGAAAAGGACTTTTATGGAATGGTTTAGATAGGGATGATCCTGCCTTGAGCAGGGGGTTGGATTAGATGTCCTTTCCAGCCCTACTTTTATGAAAAGAGCATTTTGATAGACCTGACTCTCCATGGGACAAGTTGTCTTTTCTAAAAGACATGAGGGGGCTTTGAGGTTTTCTGTCTACAACTCTTAAGGGTCTGTCCGGACTGCTTTTGCAGTGCTGTTAAGAACATGGCCAAGAAGCACAACTCTGCTTGCCCGCTCCCGCTCATACCTAGCAACCCTGGGGGCACCTCTGATGCCCTTCTCAAACTCCTTGTCTTTGGCATCCTTGAGGGTAGAGATGGAGCAGCTTCATCACCTCATTTTCTGGTCTGGTGTGTGCTACACAGTAATGTGAAAGTTGGGCTTGCTTTTCAGCAATTTAGAGAGACCCTAAATGGTCATGTCAGCTCAGCCAGCTGCCATTAGGATTGTTAAGAAAAACTGTAGTGGCTCCTAGAGACTCCAGTCATGTGTTTTGGTCCTTACTGTGCTAGGTGTTGCACGTACCTGGAATAGAGACTGTTCACGCCTCAAAGAGCCCATGGAACCAGTGCACAAAAATTAGGATCATCATTTGTATTTCCCAGCAGCCATCAGCACTGGGAAGACCTGGACATTCCCAGCATCTCTGCATTGCTGCATTGAGAAACGGAGATCTTGCACGTAAAGCTGGGAGAGACATTTGAATGGTTAATGCTCTCAGCTCTCAGTGCAATAATCCTCAGCATTGGCTCACTCCCACTCTCTGAAGTCACATAAAGGCAAGAACGCTGAAATATGTAATTTAGTGATTTTTAAAAATTATTATTATTATTTTTCTTGGTGGCCTGGAGGAGGGTTTTATCACTTTCATGTTGGCGGAAGAGAACACAGCTCCTCTTCTGCAGCAGCAGTTGCAACATAAAAATAATAAAAACCTGAAACAGGCATGTCCCCCCCCCGCTGGGAATGATAAGCCAGTATCTCCACTGTTCCTGTGCCAGTTCCTGATGAGCCTTGCAGGGCTTCTCGAGGACGATCCTACTGAGAAAGTGCAAAATCAATTTCCAGAGAGAGCAAGCTGGCTGGTGCAGCTAAGCTGCTCACGCTGTGTGAAAGAAGCTCCCATTTCAAATGCAAATCTTTGATCCCATATTGGCGAGCACCTTGATGCTGATTTGTGCATGTCTTGCTCTTTGTTTGGGAGGAAAATGGGTGATGCCCCTGTGCACGTGAGACAACATCCTTTGATGCTGGACAGATGTCGCTTATGGTGAGGTCAGATGCACTGGTCTGGAAATTGCTTCAGCAGCTTTGGAGGGTACAGATGATGGATTGCCATTTGATTGCAGTAATGGGATGCAGTAATTGCATGTTGTGGGGGTTATTTTTCTACATGTGTTGTAGGG
>NW_005841975.1:2016653-2023232 GCF_000455745.1 Alligator sinensis | reverse complement strand
GGAAAAGGCCTGCCACCTAGGCAAAGCAAGATTTCTTTTGATTCATCAGTGTTAGTGAAAACTGACTCTCCTGGTGAGGACTGAGAGACGTGTGTGCTAACAGGAGCCCATCACAGCAAGTTCTGGACTATCCTGCCAGTGATGCACACAACTGAGACCATGCCAACAGGGCTAATGATCAAAAGGAAAAGAACAACAAATGCACAATAGAGTGATGTGATGCATACTTGGTAAGTACATTCACTGAATGTCTCATGCCTGGTTCCTCTTGCTTTGGAAATTTGAAGATTTGGGTTTATTTATGAAGGGAATGTATGCAATTTTTATGAGGGGTAATGGATAGAACCCTCTAGCCACACCTGCCTTCTGACAAGGAAGTAGGCACAGCACAAGGTATAAAGCTCCAGCGATAGGCTGCCTCTTTGAAATGAAGGGAACCTTTTATATTTGTCAGTGGATAACTTTCTCCCTGCCTATTGTGCCACTAGCCTGTGGTGAGGCTGGTAACAATGTGGTTGGTGTTTTGGGTCATCTTGGCCTTTGTCAATTAGAAGTCAGTTCGGGGATCCCCACCTTATTCTAATGTACAGACAGATACAGTGATGCTTGTGTCATTGAGGACCTTAGCTGGGACTGAGAGTCCACAGGCCATTGCAACTCCATTCTCAGTGGTAGACCCCACTAGTAGATGCTGTCATAGGGTTGTCAGAGGCAGAGCTGGATAGGAGCTTCATCCAGAGCTGTGTTCCCCAAACCACTTAGCTCCCTGCAGTCCATCTTAAACACAGGACAGGACTCCTCTTCGAGTGTCAAACAGGTTAAATGGGAAAATAAGCAACCCCTCCATGGTGCCCAGACATTGAGAAGTATGAAGCCCTATGTACCAGAGACACAACCCCTTACATACTCATAACATGGCTTCTCTGTCAGAGGCTGAGTGAGATCTGAAAAGATGGTCATTTGTGGGAGAATATGGGGCAGGGAAGAGAGTCCCTTCTGTTTCTGGACAGCTGTGCGAGACTAGAATGCCTCCTATCCTGTGATATGAGGGCCCTTGTGTTTCCTTGGGACTGCTCAGGACAGACGACTCAACTGGAAAAATATTGCTGTGCTTAGGGATCTAGCCCTGTGGCTTGGGCAACCTGGGGCTGGTTCCCCGCTCTGTGATAAGCTTCCTGCCAGACCTCGGGCCAGCTGCTGTGACTCAGTCTACCTACACAGAACAGGGACAGCAGCTCATTCTGGTCCTGCAGGATAAGTATGTTAAGAAGTATGCGGTGCTCAGAGGCTGCAGTAACAGGGGTTGCATTAGCACTTAAAACCAGTCTCTGGAAGCTATAAGAAGCAGCCGTTTGCTGCATGCTTTCCTGTATTTATTTATTCTGACTGCGTAAAAAAGTGCATCTCAATTCTAGGTGCTATATACTGTTCTATAAAGGAAATGCAGACCCTGTGACAGAAATAGCACTGTACCATGCAGCTGTAGCCCATCCCTTCCCTTCTTTTCCTAGGAGCTGTGGGAGTTCATAAGAATAAATACATACATGGACGTAGAGGTGTGTGCTTTGGCTTTTCGCCACTGAACAGTTTCGGGTGTACCACTGAACTGTATAGTGGTATCGGTCACCATGTTTATCCAGCCCTGGTTGTAGACTAACAGCAGCTTCTATGGAATTTAATCCTACTTTGTGGAGTGACAGTGAATCATTCAGCTGGGCCTGCACTGAATGTTTCTCCCAATGGGGCTTAGCCCTAACTTGAGAAACTTGAAGGCAGAGTGGAATCAAGCCCCCTATTTTCTTCAGCAATGCTGGAGCTTGTTTCTTCATGGTGCTGACAGGGCACATACAACAGCATTCCCCCAAGATCTCCTTTCAGTGTCATCTCAGGTGCCAAGAGGAAACTTGAAAGGTGATATTTGCTGGCCAGCCAGAGGGGCACTTTGTGCCCTCGTAAGGGGTCTGGCAGCAGGTACATGCTCCTTGGATTGTGCATCAACTACACATGTCCTCTCCCTTCTGTGATGATTGCTGGGACCTTACAAGTCTAACAGGGACCTAATGAAGTAGAAACATGACTAGTTCTGTGATAGGAGGCCATTTCTTTGCATCAGACATTTTTTTTTTTTTAATGGATTGGACCGATAGCCAGAGCTGTAACAATTTGAAGTGGTGCAGCTATTCTATATGCTGCTGTGCAATTTAAAGCACAGGGCACATATTTGGTCCAACCAGTGTGGAACAAGAGGAGAAAAATATAGAGCTCTTCTGCTTGCAAGCACTAGTTCAAACCAAAACGTAAAGCAGTTATTCTCAACTGGGGTACTGCAGCACCCCAGGGTTCATAGATTCAAGGGTCAGAAGGGACCTCAGTGGGCCATCTAGTCCGACTTCCTGCCCCTGGCAGGCAAGAAAATGGTCACCAAACTTGGGGTCATGTGATCCCAGTCAGGTACCTGTCCAGTCTCCTTTTGAAGACCCTCAAGGATGGGGCGAGCACCACCTCCCTTGGAAGCCCATTCCAGATCCTGGCAAGCCTGACCGTGAAGAACTTTTTTCTAATGTCCAGTCTAAACCTACTCTCTAGTAGCTTATGGCCATTGTTCCTTGTTGTTCCAGGGGGTGCCCTGGTAAACAGATTGTCACCTACTTCATGTTGCTCTCCCCTTATGAATTTGTACACTGCCACAATGTCCCCTCTCAGCCTTCTCTTGGAGAGGCTGAAGAGGTTAAGGTCCCTTAGCCTTTCCTAATAGGGCCTTCCCTGCAGGCCTCCAATCGGACGAGTGACTCTTTTTTGGACTCTCTCCAGATTCTCTGCATCCTGCTTGAACTGCAGCATCCAGAACTGGCCCGACTAGTGCCACATAGAGAGGGACAATCACCTCTCTGGACCTGTTTGTGAAGCACCTATGGATGCATGACAAGGTGCGGTTGGGTCTGCCAGCTACTTCATTACATGGGCAACTCATGTTCATCCTGAAGTCAGCAGTGACTCCAAGATCTCTTTCTGCCTCAGTGGTGCTGAGAAGGTCGCTGCCCAGCCTATAGGTATGATGGCAGTTGTTTCTCCCTAGATGCAGCACCTTGCACTTATTGAATTGCATCCTGTTGCTCTCTGCCCACTTCCCCAACCTGTCTAGGTCAGCCTGGATCTGGTTCCTCCTCTCCAGGGTGTTAGCTTCACCCCATATTTTTGTGTCATCTGCGAATTTGGACAGGGTGCTTCCCACCCCTTCATCCAGATCACCGCTGAAGATGTTGAACAGCACCGGCCCCAGAACTGAGCCCTGAGGGGGTTGCTGGCCCCAACCTCCTCTACCCCACCCGGTAACCTGCACGCCAGACAGAGGGCATGTGGCATGGGCTTTCCCCGGGGGACAAGTAGCAGCAGCACAAAGTGTGCCACTGCTTCTTGTCCCAGGGCAACCAGATGCCCATGCTTATCTGGATGTGGCCCTTGAGTCTAAAAAGGTTGAGAACCACCGGTGCAGAGGGTGCTTGTAATCACTGATGGATGAAGGGAATCGGGGGGGGGAAATGTCCAGGAGCCTGTTTGAAATAGTAGCCCCACTTATGGACATACTTAGCTTTTATGGGACTGTGTGTGTGCGGGGAACAGTAAGTGTTGTAAGGAACAGGACCTTCAGATTTGAACAAAGCCAGGCAACGTTATTCCATATGTTACAAATAACTCTTCTGTCTTAGAAAGAAAGCAAGATACAAATAATACCCTGCCTTCTCTCTATCCTTTCGTCTCCTGCAAAATGAGACTGGCCTTATTATAGCTTTCTTATTATCCAGGTTGAAATAACAGAGATGAGAAGAAAAGTAGCTCCTCCAGTGGCAGCATCATAAGGGTCTGATTCAAAGATGGCAGTGGTCTGCTGGGTGGCTTTGTTGATTTGTGTATACTTAGAAGACAATAAAAAGCAACAGCAGTCATTATAAAACCATGTCGATGGTCACACGTGAATGAAAGAAGGGCAGGATTCTTGAGGTGAGGGAGGGTAAACATGCTTTGCTATTTCATCCAGTAGGGAGACCCAGCATGTGGCCC
Source organism: Alligator sinensis (assembly GCF_000455745.1). NCBI lineage: Eukaryota > Metazoa > Chordata > Crocodylia > Alligatoridae > Alligator > Alligator sinensis. Next base: position 2,019,173 of record NW_005841975.1, on the reverse strand, counting down.
AGACACCATTTAAGTCCTGCATTAACCCTGTTTTGAAGACTCAAATGAGTTTTAGGTGATGCATGGTCTCTGACTGACTGACTGCATGGGGCTGATGTCCTACCATGACATCAAAACCCTGGCTTAGTGGCATCACCTTTCAAGATGACAAGGCAAAAAACCCAACTGTTAATCTAATACACTGGAGAAAATGGAGAAGAAAATGTTAACGCTAAAGAAAATGTTAGCTTAAAGAGCAAATGAGGCAAAATGAATGGTAAATCTAAACTTAAGCAACAAAAACATTCAGTGTAGCAAGGGCTGATTTCCTTTGTCATTTAGAAATCATAACCCACAGTCGCTTGGCAATCAGCGCATGGCTCAGCCAAATTAAAAGTTAAATTGTTCCAGGAGAAATAAAAATCAATCTTGCAGGTTATTAATGGGATGAACAAATATCCAAACCCAAGGATTTCTTTGTTAGCACACTCGGTACAAAAGTCTTTGGCCCTGCGCTCAATGCCAGGGAACAAGTATTAGGCAGGATTTTTAGACGGGCTTCCAAGGTGTTGGTGAGTGTAATGGGCCAGGCCTCACCGCGGAGACCAGTGGAGGGGACAGGAATTTGCAAACCAGTGATTTCAGCCTGGCTTTCAAAGCCATTTTAGTCACAGTAGAAATGATTTTGGGCTGCTCCTATTGTTTCTCTCTCCCACAGCATCTTATCCCTCCAAACACAGGTTAATTATGGGCAGTAATTCCTGACTGGGAGAGGCCCAGGACAAGCCAGGTGGGTGGGAGCCATGCAGGGGATGATCTTTCTTTTGAAATTGAGTATTGCCAGCAAGATGGAGGGAAGTAATTCTTTTCCTCTATTTGACGCTGGTGAGGCCACATCTAGAGTCCTGTGTTTAGTTTTGAGTCCAGCGGAAGGCAACAAAATGGTTCAGGTACTGGCATTTCCCTGGTGCCTGACTTCTTTTAATGACCACTGTGCAGTAGGGAGCTTTGAGTCAGTAATAGAGACTCCTCATGCCAGCGTTTTGTACATGACTGCTATGAAATCACCCCTCAGTCTTCTCTTCTCCAGACTAAGTAAGCCCGGTCCCCTCAGCCTCTCCTCACAAGTCCTGGTGGTATTTTATACAGGTTTCCCTTGGTTTATGCAGTGCATGTGTTCCCAAAGAACAGCGCATAAATCAAATTTGCATAAAGCGAACCCACTTTACAATGTAACAAATAGGGATAGGTTCCCATGGTGGTGAGGGAGGGAGTGAGGCTGGGACTAGGAAAGGGGCTAGGGGAGGGGTGCTGCTCCTGGGCTGCAAAAGGCAGCAAAGCAGAGGGAACAAAGCAGCACTCCCCCCAGCCATGGCTGCAGCAGTCCCGGGAATGGCCGGCACTGGCTGTCTGCAGCTGCTGGGCTGCACCATGCTCTGCCTGTCCCCACTCACCTCTGCTCCTGGGCTGCGCCGTGCCCTGGTGCAGGCAGCTGGTGTCGGCTGCTCTCGGGGCCGGTCCAGCACAGGCTGGGGTGAGTGCAGGCAAGTGGAGCCCTGGGTGCTACGGGGCGCAGCACTCATGCCAGTCCCTGCTGGAGCAGCCCCAGGAGTGGCTGACCCCAGCTGCCTGCACCAGGGCACAGTGCAGCCCAGAAGCAGAGGTGAGTGGGGATAGGCGGAGCACGGTGCAGCCCAGTGGCTGTAGGCAGCTGGTGCCAGCCACTGCAGCTGGGGCTGGGGTGAGTGGGGCCTTGGCCCTTTCTCCTCCCCCCACAGACTGACTTGCTTGGGCAGGGCAGGGGGCATGGGGCGTCTATGCTGATCGCATAAGAGGGAATTTACCTTGCATATAGCGAATTATGAGTCTAAATATGCTCATTGCATAAGGGCGAATTTGTATAGAAAGAACCTGCATAAATCGAGGGAAGCCTGTATGTGATTTGTGAAGAGAGGCTGAGGGAAATGGGTTTGTTCAGTCTGGAGAAGAGACGACTAAGGGGGGGAATTGAATAGCAGCCTGAAGTGGGGTCCAGAGCGCATGACCAGTGCGTGCCCCTGGCGGCTGGGGGGACACGGCTGCGGGAGCCTGGTGGCGGTGAGCTCCTGCATACCCTGCCGGCACTGTCGGTGTTGGGGGGTGGCGAGTGCTGACCCCGGGTTGGCGGCCAGGGGCAATCGTAGACTGCCCGCAGACTGCCTACATGTTGGCAGTGCCTTTTTGCAGGGGTGCACCGCCATGCTCAGGGTGCACGTGCCGCCCCTGCCAGAGAGGATGGAGCTGGACTGTTTTGGGGGCAGACAGAACAAGGAACAAGGGGCTCCTTGGGAAGTTGGAGGGAAAAACTCCGTGTGGAGGAGGGTGGGAAGGCAGCGAACAGGTGAGGCGGTGGGCTCTCCGCCCTCGGCTGCGCTGGTGCTGCGAGGCTTCGTGCCGAGGCCCGTCCGTGCGGCTGCAGTGGCGCGCCGGGGGCGCCAGGGGGCACTCGCCGCCTGCCTTGGCGACTCCGCCGCGCCCTCGCCCCCCCCCCCCCCCGCCGCC
>NW_005841975.1:1958276-2016410 GCF_000455745.1 Alligator sinensis | reverse complement strand
TGCAGGACCCGGGGAGCCCCCCACGCCCCCCTGCCCAAAGCCTCGCGGCTCCCGGACCTGCCATGGCTCTGGATTGTGTGGTGCTCCTCTGCTTGGCCTCTGCCATCGCGGCGGTAGAAGGTAACCGGAGGCGACCCCCAAACTTTCTGCAAGTGCATGCCCCCCCCGGCCGGCCCCGGGAGGATGCTGCGCGGGTCCCCCCCGCCCCAGCCACGCGCGGGCAGCTCGGGGGAGCAGGCTCGCACGCCGCCTTGCCTTGGGACTCGCCGCTGCAATGACCCCCCCAGCCCTTGCGGGTGCGGCCTGCCCGCCCGGGCGCCCCCGGCTCCCCCCTCCAGCGCGGGGCGGGGTGTCCGCACCTTGGCACCCGCGGGAAGCCCCAGCCTAGGAGCCGGGGTCTTGCTTTGCACTTTGGGGCAGGGAGGGGGGCATGCCTGGCGCACAAGCTGTCCCAGGAGCCGGGGAGCAATGCCATCCCTGGCGGATTCCCAGCAGCCTCCCAGGTGTCTTTTTTTTTTTTTAATTTGTTGCGGCTGCTTGTTTGGAACACCGGATCCAGACAAAGACCCTTTGTGTGGCTGGCTCTCTGTGTTGGGGAGCCCAAGGCAGGACCCGCATGCGTGGGCATTGGATTGAGCCTTAGCTGTCCCCATCTCCGCTGTCTTCAGCCTTCAACTCCCTGCAGGGGGGTGCCAGAGAGGATGGAGCTGGACTGTGCTCCGTGGTGGCAGATGACAGAACAAGGAGCAGCGGTCTCAAGTTGCAGCAAGGGAGGATGAGGTTAAGTATTAGGAAGAATTTTCTTACTAGGAGGGTAGTAAAACACTGGAACAGGTTACCCAGAGAGGTGGTGGACGCTCCATCCTTGGAGGTTTTTAAGACCGGGCTTGACAAAGCCCTGGCTGGGGTGACCTAGTTGGGGCTGGTCCTGCTGTGAGCAGGGGTTGGACTAGATGTGACCTGAGGTCCCTTCCAGCCCCCATTTTCTATGATTTTGTGGACCTAGCATCTAATCCCTGCATAGTGGCTCCATTGTGTAGCCCCCATAACCTTCTATGCCATAGCCACATATGTATCTGTATGGCACTGTATACCATAGCTTTGCCATTCACAGTATCGACTATATCACGCAGAGCTTAGTCCCTGTATCTTCTGCTTTGCTCCTCCTCCTCCCCACTCTGTCTGAAGGAAGTAAAAAAATCAGCCTCCGCTTTTTCCAATGAATGAAACGGGGTTTAAATCAAATCCTGGCGCTCTGTTTCCTACTGTTGAGAGGGGTCTGAGTTTATTTTGCAAAGCAGGGAGATTCAGGAGAATTCAGTGCAAGGAAAGAAACTTTCTACTCGCACCCCAAGAGATCATTCACTTCACGGGGCAAAAATGACATGGGAGAAAGGAGCTTCCTCTGTTACTTTCTGGGCACAGTCCCTTTTTTTAGAATCAAGTGCAGCCTCATGGGTTTGTTCGTTTTCAAAAGAACTGGGAATTGGAAATGGGACGGTCGCCTCGGTGTTCTTGTCTATTCTGATTTTAAAATAGGCACATTTTGAGCTGCCAGGAAAATTTGCAGTTATGTTTGCTTGGGTGATAAATGAGAAATCAAATTCTTTGCTTCTTGAATATGAAACCAAATCCAAACCTGTTTATCTGCCTTGTGTATGCAACAGGGTAAAGAAACTTTAAAAAAATGTAAATGTAACCCATTCTCTCTCTCTCTCTCTCTCCCCCCCCCTTAAAAAATGCTGTCATTCTTGCTAAATGTTTTATTTAGGTGATGTCATAATAGTCAAAATCCCTCTTCCTTTTGGTGAGAACTGCAGGAATCTTCCTTTCAGTCTCTGCTTTATCCAGACGGTGGCTCAGGGATGAGACGAGATTAGTGCAGAGAGATCCTTTTATTTCTTTTCTTTTCTTTTTTTTCAAAGGTGATTTTTTTTTCTTTCTGTTGTTATTGTTCCACTGTTCCCACAGCTGGTGGTCTTTGCAGGGGTTCTTTATTAAAATTTGCTAGATGCTAGTGAGGCATATGTTGTCTTCCGAAAGCAGAGGGGGAGCTGGCTGGGAACTGCTCAGATCTTCCGGCTGGAAACCAGGCAGTCGCTGAAATATGCTGGTTTAAAATAAATAAATAAAGGAAACCCTCTGTTAGTCTTCTAGACATTAACAAAACTGATCCCGAGATAGGCAGAATTTGGGGACCATCCTCTTTAATGCTGCTATCGGGGGAAAGGGAGAGGGAAAGCAAAGCAGGTTGATGGGAATTTTTATAGCCCCCAAACTGTTTGTTGGCGGGCTTGCCCTGTCTGTATTGCTTCTTTGCATTCTGTATGTGCTTCAGTGAGAAAAGGTGTGTCCAGAACATGGCACTTCTTGCTGTGAAATGTGCCTTATTTATTATACCAGGAGGACGTTATTTTTGGCTTCAACCCTAGGGGGAAAACACATTTTCTTGCTTGTGAAAATGGTTCTGTTAAAATAGCTCTGGAGTGCTTGTTTAGGAAACTAAGATAGAAAAGGGAGAGGAAATGAGTGAAAGAGAGGCATTCTGCATTTGATTCAATAGTGCAGTGAAATATTTCCCCTCCCAGCTTGTGACTTTATCTTGCTTGCAAGTTCCTCTTATTTCCTCTTTGTGTAAAATATCCCCTAACAAGGGATAGTTTGTGCTTTTCTAATGCACATACCTGCAGGCTTAGTTTTTAAAATTGTGTTTTGAATCGCAGCAAAATGAGGTAATGAATGCCACCAGGAAACCTCAGGGAAGTCAGCAGTTGCACAGCCTTCCCCAGGAAACCTGACTGCCAAGGGTTAAAAAAAATACATCTTATTCAGCAGAATATTAAAGCAACCCGCTCTCCAGGCAGTGCAATCAGTCACTTACTCTCATATTCCTCGGTATGATTCTTTCCCCTTTGCATTCTGCATACGAGCATCTAACCACAGGTAAAACTGACCCAGGCCTTGTGGCTTGGTTATTTGATTTGTTATGAGTATGTAATGATCAGAAAAGTGAATCAATAAGACCTCAAAACATGAGCTTCTCAGTGAAGTGTTTGTGCCTGTGGCCTGCGGTGGTTATTTGCTGGCCCCCGTCTTCCTCTGCCTCTCTGACTGCCCTTTGCTTTTACTCTGGAAGTTCTCAGGAGTGTAGCAGATAACCCCTGGGCAAACAGCTCTGCTTACCAACCTAATTCCTCAGTAACCACAGAGAAAGCAATCCAAAGCGAGGGCAAAGCAGAAATGATAATTGCTGGGCCATGTGCTGTAGGCGGGGGTTCTCCTGTGGAATGACTGCACAGATACTTGAGAAGTGGCTGTAAAAGGATTGTGATATTGCTTTGAATGTTACTGTTAAAAATACAAAAAAAGCCAAGAGCGAGTGAGCGGGGATGCTCTTGCCATAGCAGTGGCAGGACTCTGATTTCTGCAGAAGAGTGTCTGTTGTTGCATGTCATGGAGAAACTATTGTCATGAAGGATATGCAAGTGAGGCACGCTGTTGTGCATTTCTGCTAACCTACTCTCTTGCAGTTTCCCTTGTCTTCCAAATCCAGATTCATTTAATCCGGGAGATCTTTTTTAACTGGGATGAATTAGTTTTCATTCCTGCAGCCTTTCTTTAGCGTTGTTTGCATTCACTAAGGTGACAAAGTGGAGCTGGCCAACTGTCTGCCACCTTTCTTCTGGTTTGGGAGAGGTGGATTTGAAAAGGAAGACTGCAGGGATAGACCCAACTCCCCTGGAAATTGGCTGCTTAATTTTTATGGGTTCTGTGTCTCGGTTGGTAGAGGGCTGCCTCCAGAGCCCGTTCCTTCAGTGTTGTTAATGGGTGCCTTGGTGCTTGGCATAGTCCCCTTGGGTAACAACTGTGATTCGAGTTGGTCGATTAGGTTAATGGCAGCTTTTGCATTTCTGGTTCAGGTCACAGCATGTGTGACATTGTGTTGCATTACACAACTGCATGGCATTATTTTTATTACACCTTCCTGGGAACAGATGCACCTCTTGTGCTTGACTACAGAATCATCCTTTACTGTTGTACATACTTCACAGGTAGTGATCCACTGGGAAGTTTCCCACACCGTGCTTTATAGGGGAGAGAATATGTTTGTACCATGATTTGCTGGCTACTGATTGCCATTACACTCTGCAAAACCTGTGACAATAGGCCACAGGTTGTAGGCATGTGTCTTCCCCATTTATTCACATCTTGCAACATGGTATTGCTTAAGCTGAGATTCATCTTTACAGGATCTATTGACTCTGTATTTTAAATGGCAAGGAGCTGCCATTTTCACTAACCTATAGTACGATTTGTCTTCAGACTTCTCTGTCATGGGAAAACAGAGTCCAAATACACCAGTGTAAGCTTCAATGACAAGTATGTGTGCGCTACAGAATTTGAAAAGAAGGTTGATAAGGACGTGTACACCTAATGTGTACTGACAAATGAATTTAAGGTGGAAGAAACATGAGTCAGTGTACCAACAGTACCCATGTTTTCTGCTAAAATAGATTAAAGCAATCAAACTCATTGGGATCGTTACGACGCAGCCAGGTAATACAGAGTAGAGCTCATTGCTTCCCAGTGCAGTCTCTAGCCATAGGCAAGACATTGGGGTCCCGGAGAGGGGGAGGTGTGTTTTGAAAGCCCCAATCCTATCCCTCTGTCATCAATTCAGGCTTGATGAATGCAGTATACCAGGGTCTTGCCCATGATGCGTGTGGTTAAGGCTCTTACGGTGCAAAGTAGCCACTTTCTTTCCTTCCTTCCCTTAAGATCAGACAGATAAGGCTGTCCGGAGCCAAATCCTTTGGGCACACTTGTTTTTTCTGCAGATCTCCTGAGAGGTTTGAGGGCATTCATTGGCAGGTCCTCCTTACCAGCTTGCTGCCATGAGAGATGAGGGAAGCTTGGGGCTACCTTCTGGATGATGCAGGAGATATGAACTCGCTGCCTGTGCCAGGGAGGTGGCACAGGGCAATGACTCGCATCCAGCAGAGAGCCTAGGAGGAAATCTCGTAATTGAAACCGGGGGTATTTCCTTACCTTCATTATGTGAGGGGAGGATTTGACTGTAGGGCTGAGTCAGTGCTCAGAAGCTGGTGTGTGGTTCCATCTCCAGCATGTGTTGGGGCATTAGGATGGGATGATCTGGAGTCTACAGGCTCAGACCCAGTATAGGGTTTGTGCACAATGCCTGCAAACTGGTTTATGGATGCTCATTTTAGGTGCATGTGGCTGATGCCCAAGTGAGGGGGCTGCAGAGGGCACCCAGATTCAGGCTGGTAACAGCTTTGTAGTTCCCTCATCACTAGTTATTTTGTTGAGAACATTTATTTTAACATCTTTGGCCTTTCTTCAGCCTCCCGCTCAAATAAAAATGTCCTTCTCCCTTTATAATACATCAATTACTCTGAGCCGTGACCCTTCCTGTAGTTGGTTGGTACCAGCTGAGGCAAGCCATCCCACTGAAGTCAAGGATTAATTAGCGCTGACCAAAATGAGTGAGGCCTGCCCAACATAGGCCTCTGCCAGGAATTCTGCTCTGCGGGTGTGTGTAAATCAGTGACGTCCCTAGTGCTGGATAAGTCAGTCTGTAAAATGGTTTGAATACTTCCCCTGCCTGAAGACACCTGTGGCATTGTCTGTGCAGACATTTGTCTGTAGATGCTTTTATGGTCTTGGCTCCGTAGTTACATTTGGGTTAAGTTTGTCGCTTGAAGCAGGGATTCACCCTCTGCCGTATAGGAAGCATACATCACTTCCTCCTTACAATTATAGCACTTAGACCTACATCCCCAGTGGTATATGAACATCTGACTTCTGGCTTCAGCTCATCTGGGCCTTAGTCTCTTGGATACAGAATGCATCTGTGTGTATGTGATATATATGCATGTATATCTGCATGCACCCAAATAAATGCATATACTTAGCTATGTACCTATACATCTTTCTGCTTATAGATGAACACACAAAGCACCCCACAAATTGCTCAAATGCATATGAAATTGCACGGTACGGCAGTCTCATTTGTTGCTAACTTGCATGTAAAATGTGCAGTATGCAAGGGTGAAGAGCTAGTTTGAAAGATCATTGTTAAGGTTGCCAAAGCAAGAACTGAACAGATAGGCAGTGCCCAGATTAAGGTTTCCCGTGCAGCCCCCTTGGTGTGAGTGCTTTACAGTACAGTCTTCACTGACATGTCATACTAGTTTTTTCACAGGACCTGTCTCATGCGGTGCACAGGATGGCTTTGTTCTAGGGATGAATTGGGGCCGGGCAAGACTCCTGCTTTTTTACCTCCACCCCCTTTCTCAAAATCTCTGGAGGTGGCAGGGGGGAGCTGACAGGGGAGCCTTTTTTGGCATCTGGGCCATTTGTCTATAGCCAGAAGAAATAATGCTGCAGCATAGCAAGGGGGGGAGCTGTCAGACTTGCTTGTCTGCCACTGATTAAGCTTGCACATGGTTCTTTTTTAGAGTGAGCAGAAGCCACTTGGATTAGGGCAGAGCTGCCTGTGTGTTGATGAACACGCATTCATGGGTGGGGACTTTTCCCTTCTGAGGAGGGGAGCGATTATGATCAGCAGCATGTGTTTACATCTGACCCTGTGTTGCAGGATAGTGAGTCCTTCTGTCACCAAAGGGCTTCATATAATCTTGCCCTAAGCCAACTGTGGGAGCACATGTTCAGTTGGCAGATTCATGCCAGAAGATCGCGAGTCCTGCTGTGTGCATGTACAGGGGGACTGATTCCCTTTAGACGCTAGAGGCTGTGCTGCCAGGCTGCTAGTCCCCCTCCTGCTGATCTGGGCAAGGAGAGAGTGAGCAGTGCCAGGGAGCATGCTCCCTTTCCTTCCCTCCATTCCTTTTTACAGTATCAACCCTTGCATCTCAAAGGGAGTAGCAAGGTGCACCAGCAAAAGGCCTGGCCCAGATAATTCTCCACTCTGGAGCAGTGCAGTTACACAGAGCCAGACTCCGGCTGGGCTCAAGCTTGCAGCCCCATCCAGGAAGAGGCCAGAATCAGAATGGTAAACTTGGCCGCGACGGAGGACTGTTTCTACAAGAAAACTCATAGGGGGAGATGAGAAACGAAGCAGAAAGGGAAACCGATTGACCCAGGGAAGGGGGGAAGTGCAGCCAGTCTGCAACCACATCTTGCTTAGGATGCCTGTGCCAAGGCGCAGGCACTCTTCCCTTCCAGGTTTCACCATGAAGCAAACTCCCATTGATGGCTCACCTGTTGTAGTTATGGGGGTGAAAACCTACCATGCTCAGAGGGACAGTGTGGGGCTTGGACACCACTGACAGCCTCCACGTTGGGCTTTGGGATGTGATGTTCTAGCCTCCCACATACAGCTCATTGACTTCCCTGTCACAGCGGCATGCTGCCTTGCTTAGGGCTGGGATAGCACATGTGGCACAGTCTAGTAGATGGTGGTAGGGCAATAAGTAGGCCAAGCCGATCAGGAGACCTCTGTTCTGCCCCCATTAGTTCTCCTGCATGGCTGTGGGGAACTCCCTTCCTTGCCTGGGTTACTGGAAGGGTGGTCCCTCTTTTCTTCAGCACTCACAGTGGGGCCAACCTCTTTGGTGGGCATGACACAAATTAGCCCCACACCCTCCCCAGGTGCTGCTCTGATCCTCTTCCTGATTTGCTGCTTTGCTTTCTGCTCCCTGCTTCCTCCTGATTTGTTGCATGCCACACAGACTGCCCATGCTGGGTGTCAGCCCATGCTGCAGGTTGGCCACCCCTGGATTATGAGCATCTCCGGGCAGGGGGTGCCTCCTGCTATGTGTGCACAACGCAATGGTTTTCTGATCTGTGCTGGTACCTCTAGGCACTACTGTTATACTCCAAACAGATGATGTTTAGCAGTGCAGCAGCAGCTCTGTGATACAAGCTGGTATCACAAGAAGTGGGGGCTCTTGGACTATAGAAAGCTGCTTAATCTGCAGCATTCCTTTTTGTTCAGTACCTGTCTGGTTCTTTTTTAAAAACAGCATCAAAATTGCTCCTTCTTTGAATATGGGCAAGTCACAATTCACCAAGCTCCGTGTGAAGAAGTTTTACCTACGTTCTCTTTTCACCTGCTGTTTCCTTTGTCTGGGTTCCAGAGTCGTGGGGCTTTTAAATTAGTTGAAAGCACTTCTTTATGTCTCCCCACACTGTGCTGTCCCTGTTAGGATCTTGACAACTTTAATCATATCCCCTCTTAACTGAACCTGTCGAAGAAGAACGTTATTATTTCTACTCTACTGAGAAAATTACTTCGATAGTAAAGTAATATCCTGGGAGAGATTTTAGATTTAAAGGAAAATTTTGGATGGAGAATTTCTGAGGTATAGCACAGCAGTTGATTTGCTTCTGATTTGATGTTTAAAAAGATTGTCTCCTGGTGTAGCCATAGAAAGAAAACACTTCTTTATGGAGCTTATTTAAATCTTAGAACTTCTCTGAGCGCAAAGCTTTCAATAACTTGCTTAAAGATGCAGAACACTAGCTCCTTTAAACATCTGGGAGGCTTCGACCCTCCCATACACACCCATAGCCCAAGGTACCCCCCCCCCCCCCCACACACACACACAGAGTCTTTGTGTCTGTTTTACTGGATAGGTCCATAAATTTTCTGTTCCAGTGACACATAGGGCTCCAGTTGAAATCAGAACCCTGTTGTGCTGTAGGGATGGGTGAGGAGAGGCAGCAATACAGATAGGCCAGGCGGACAAAAAGAATATCTTCATCCCCATTTTACAGGTAGGGAAGTTAGACACAAAGAGATCAAGTGACATAACCAAGGTCCCACTGGAGAGTGGTGGGAGGATGGGCATGCAGCTCAGCTTTCCAGGGCAGAAATGAGATTTTCAAGCCATCTTGAGGGAAATGGCAGCCCAGATTTCCCTGACCTGGGAGATGGGCACCTTACCTCTGCACTAGGCTGCTTCTGTCTCCAGGAGTTGTGGCAGCAGATAGCCACGCACCCAAAACAGTGCCTGGGTTTGGGTATGCCCTCCAGGTGCCTTGTGGGAAGGTGCAGCAGCTGCCCTACCCGGTCCTTCCATCACCTGCCAGGTGGTGGCAGAAGCCTTCTTGCAGTCAGGGAGCTGGTGTCGCTCTGTGGACAGACTCGTCTGAAAACCCCAGTTTTAAATGCACAGCACCTTTGCAGGACAACTTTTGAAGCACCTGCAGAAGAGAAAGATAAATATTCCCCTGGACCTTGGTTTGTCCTGCCCATGGTTGGCACATACCTGCGTGTGTACTTCCATTTGAACATGGAAGGTCTGGGGCATACCTGCGTGCGTACTTGTATCTGAATATGGAAGGTCTGGGGCATACCTGCGTGCGTACTTGTATCTGAATATGGAAGGTCATGTAAATATCACATTGCCTTTTGAGTCGCATGCAGAAAGAATATTGCTTTCCAGATTTCCTTATCAAATACAAGGGCTTACATCGATAAATTTTATAATAACAATATGTACACAGTGCTTACTGTAACTTACAGCCTGAACTGCTTCTGCTTTGCTTTAGCCTCTTGTATACCTGAAGCCCTTTTTATTATTGCTGGTATAAGAAAATAATGTTCACAGCAAACAAGTCTGTTTACCTTCCATAACAATTGGTAACTACTCTTCTGACATGCCAAAGGCCAGCCATGCTAGAGGGGGATGAAAGGCTCATTTGCACTTTTCGTGCAGTTACTTGTATATACATGTGTGTGTGTGTGTGTGTATATTTCTTGGTTTAAATGCTCATTCATTTAAACATTAATTTAAACATTCAGCATACCACTGGGTGGTTGTAGTGATAGTTCTTGCAGAGTGTGAAGGTGAAAGACAGACATAACAGGATGAGCAAGAATGTGTGGCTTCTCCCACACTTTGCAGTCGCTCTCAGAAAATGCTGTTTTTCTCTCTTGTGTTAGCTGAACCAAATGTAATCACGCTTAGCATATAGAGAGGGCTGTAATATGCCAGTGTGATAAATTTTAACTCAGCATTTGTGGGAGTTCCCAGGAAGTTCCCTGAAGAACTCAGATGAGAAGCACAGGAGTGTACGAACTGCCAGACTAGGTCAGACCAGATCCATCCAGCAGAGTACTCTGCCTGTCGCCAACAAGTAGCTGATGCTTTAGAGGAAGAGTAGTCTGTGTAGAGTGATCCATCCCTGTCATAACCAACAGCAGTTGTAGGTATAGGGATATCCTGAGTCTGAGGTGGTTATATTCCTGACCAACTGTTGTGTTTAATGCACCCTAATGGACCTTCCCTCCATAAATTTATCTAATATGCCTAGGATCAGGTCTGTCCATGTCTAGGCAATTATTCTGTATATGGAATCTGCCAACATAATTTCTTCATCTATCCCTTCTTTCTTCCCCTTCCTCACAGCTGCCCTTTTAACATTCAGATGTTCTTTCTTTTGTTTCTCATTTTGCTTGCCGTATAACTCCGTGCCCTGCCCTGTTGTACATGTGACCACTGGCTGTGTCTGTGGACTGTAGTAAAATATTATTCAAAGGTCAATCACTCTTCCAATTCTATCTGTTTTAGGAGACTTGTTTTAGCAGCTTACATTTATGAAGGGATTATGCCCTTCTGTCTCCTGGAGGTTGAGATGTTCTAGCTGTGTTCTGCAAATGGGGAAAGGAGGCCCAGCTTTTCAGTGGCTTGCCAAGGTCACATGTGAGGTCTATGGCAAATTGAACCTAGTTCTTTTGGTTCTCAAACTAGTTTCTGACTTGTATCCATGTGCTTCTTCACTTAACATTTACACTGCCGTGACTGGTCCTCCTGTCTTCAGGGATGGTCTTTGGGAGATAGGGCATAGCTTTGTGGGTTTATTCACATGAGAGGTTTTGTGGAGGACGCTCAGTCTTTGGAAATGGACAGCCCTTAACAGTTGAAAAAAGGCTTTAGGTCTTCTGTACAAGCCATCAATTCCTCTCACTTCAAAGAAGTATTGGCATTCAGGAGGGGTGGAAGCAGAAAACTGTGGGATGCCTGTTCCTCCAGCAGGGATGCATCAGCATCAGTCACTTCATGCTTCCTTCTCTGGCTGGCTCCTTTCCTCAGCTTGGCAGGCCATATCTTTCTACATGCGGAGGTGACTGGAGTTGATGTTAGCTTTCTAGAACTATTGGGGTAAATATGTGATTTGCTAATGCCAGACACGTGTAGCTAGGTGCATGCTGTTGACTTCCTATACATCCTGCCCTGGGCACTTACAGTCAGATTCACCCCCATGCTGAAGGGCAGTCCAGGGCCTAGACACCTAAATCTCACGCAAGATCTCATCAGCAGGCTTAGGCCTGGTGGAAGAGGCTGCACAGGTCTTGTCACAGAGGCAAAGCTTCATCTAGACAGAGTCGAGGGTTCCTCCTGAGTCCTGCTCCTTACACTGCAAACAGTTGTCACTGTACAGTGATGTGAGCCTTGTGTGCAGGCTCAGCACAGCCCAGCCTCCTTTCTCTTTGCTCTTCCCCTAAAGCCTTGTAGGTAAGTGGTTAGAAAACTAGGATCTGTGCTCTATTTCTGCTGCTGAGCTGTGTGACCTTGGGCAAGCCATGCCCCTTTTGGTCTCCTTTCCCAGCCCTTGTCTGTTTAGACAAGGTAGGTCCAGCACAGTCTGTTACTATGTGCGTGTAGAGTGCCTAACACGATGGAGTAGGCTCCATAGCTTGCCAGACCCAAGCCAGTTTTCATGTACCGATGCACTTTGTCAAGGGGAACTTCTCTCCTGCCACGTTCCAGTCTGCAGCCCCTTCTCACCACTTCCACAGCTACAGCTTGACAAGGTTTTTCAAATGAGAGAGTCCTGTTTTCCCCTGTCTCCTGATGCTTCCTAACAGCTGAGCCATTTTTGCACAGTATCTCCGCTCAGAATTCACCTCTGGGTAGGGAGCAAATCAAGGGAATCATGAGTCTTAAGGGTGAGAGTTTCATAAAGTGGCTGAAAACAGGGCTTAGAGAAGGGCTGTCCAGCTTCTAAGTGTGTGGGGGGCTGAATGCCCTGTGGACTGCACCAGGGCAAACTGTGCCACATGCCACGCAGCTCCCCACTGCACTATGTGCCTGTACGGCCCAAGGCTTACCCTCAGTTTCCCCAAATGTGCGGTCCCACCTCCTGGAGGAGGAGGGAGGGGGAGCCTGGAGACTCTAGCTGCTGTTGCAGCTGTGGTATGATGCACACTATGCAAATATAAGATACACATATGAGCTGTTCACTGTTGCTGAGCAGAAGCCTGGGGGCTACAACTTAACCCCTTGTGGGCTGCATGCAGCTCGTGGGCCGCCAGTTGGACAGCCCTGGCATAGAATGTACCAAACGCTTGTGCCCCCTTGACTCTGATGGCTGATGCTATGCCTTCTTTGGTAATCGCTGTTGATCTTTCTTTCCCCTGTATCTCCCCAGCACTTTTCACCTTGTGGCATGGGTGAAAGATCAAAGGCTCAGTAGGGTCAGTTCCTGCCACGTGCTGAACCCCTCCTAGAAGGGGCTGAGCATCTTATATTCTTGTGCGTTTGGGGGGGAGTTAGGTGTGCATCATATCACAGTTGGCATTTAGCACCTCTTAGGATTGGTCTGTGGGCCTGCAGTGGAGGACTTGAAAAAAGTATTAGAATATCTGAGGAACTTTGATTTTACAGGTTTGAAATCTCTGGCATCTTTAGTCGATGCAGATTCATAATCTAGCTCTTCAAGTGTTTTACAAGGGAGGTTGGTGTCACAATTCCCATCTTAGAGGTATGGAAAGCAAAGCACAGGGCAGTGACCTGACTTCTCCAGGGTCACCCAGCTGGCCAGTGACAGTGCTAAGAGCAGAACCTACATCTCCTGGACCAGGATTCACAGAGGGGCTGAGAGAGATTGCGGGAGGGCTGTATGCAGTCTTTGTCGGCATGTCTCCTTTCTGAGCAACAGGTCCTCTCTGTCACTTCAGTTCTCTCACACAACTCTCTCCTTCCTGCAGATCCTTCTTTTCTAGTGTGTGACCTTGACCTAGTGGCAGGCTCTTAGAGGTGCCCCCTTTTATTGGCTGCCCACCAGGGTAGGAGGAGAGAAACAGAGCTGTTCACTGCTGCAAGGGCTTTGAAGTTGATCCAAGGGGAACTTGTATTGCAGATTCTAGGCGATACATCCAGAACTGGAGGAAACAACACAGCTGGCATCTTGAACAATTCCCCATCTAAAAACACAGTCAAACGGCTATTGTATGTTGAGCCCATGCTATTTATATTGTTTCCATTTCCAGTCTCACATCCTGGAGGGCTGGAGAAGGGAGGGGTGGGAGGAAGGGCAGAGTGTTGAGCTGGACATGTAACGAGGGAGGAGTGATGGAGCATAGTGTTTGAATGCAGTCTCTGAAAATGTTCCATGTTTGGTTGGAGTGACGGGGAGCGGGGTGGGATGAGGAAGAAATGGAGTCGGGACCACTTCACCTGTGCCGCTGCAGAACAGCTGGCGCAAAGACGTATTCATATATAAGAGGACTGGCCTATATGCTGCGGCATTGAAGAGGAACAATGCGAACAAGGGTCTTCGTAGGCTACAGATGACCCTGGTGACTCATACTGTACATTGTTATTAAATGCTGAAAAGACTGAAAGGAGGATTTTTGTTCCCATGCTACATAAACAAGACTCGAGGCACGGCAGAGATGGCCTTGATACAGCTGTTCCTGAAAGAGTGCTGAATTCATATGCAGATCCTCATCTCTGTAAATTGTGCAGCGAGGGACCGACTCTGCTGGCTAAAGCCAGGTCTAGCGCAGATGGATATTATTCCACCTTCCCCTCCCCCCGGCACTCCCTGATGAGCATATTGTTGATCTGCAGCATGAGTGCTCTCCAAATTCATTTCACTCGTGACCTCAGCTGCATCGGGGTTCATGTGTTTTCTATGGCCAAGGTCTTAATTGAAATGAAAAGCTTTAATTAAAGGGAAAAATAAATTTCCCCAACTTCTACACAGCCTGCTCAAAGTTGAGTACCTCTCATTGCCTTCGCGTGCAGGCTTATTACAGACAGGGAACGAACGCCAGTTCCAACTGAGCTTGGACAAGGAGTGGTAAAAATGAAGAGCTGTAGTTCCTGGCTATCATGTCTCATATTTATTTGGTGTGGTCGATGTGCTTTCTACATTCAAATAAAGACAGTTCCTTCTCTGAGGAGCTAGCTTGGATGGACACAAGGAAGGCAAGATGCCCTGAAGGAGCTGCTAACTTAGAGTATTATTAGCTTTCTGTTTGCATTCATGTACCTCTGTCTGTCTCTGTCAGGGATGGATCTGGGAGGGGTGCAGTGGTGCAGTTGCACCCCTTTTTAATTCCTGCTTCACCCAAAATTTAAGTCAGCTACCTGGCAGTGGCAGCAACATTTCTATTCAGGCAGCAGTGAGGCAGTGATTGACTTCAGGACATTTGCAGCACAGACACAAGTTGCAGATGATGCTGTTTTGAAATGTCTTTGTCTGAACCCTCATACAATGAAGGTTCAGATTTTCACCCAATTTTCAGCCATTTTTGAAGCAGGCTGCAGCCATGCCTTTGTGCTTGGTTATGGCTTTAGACCGATTTCTGTGGCCAAATCTGGCAAAAATTGTTACTTCTGTCTGCGCCCATAGTAATCTACTTGATTCCTTCTAAACTCTTCATTCCTTAATGACCCTTGCTCCTTTTTTAATCCTCTTGATATTCCAGTAATCAGGGTGTCCTTTCTTTTGCAATTCTGCTGTTAGCTGCTCCTGATAATGCAGTTCCTTTTTCACTGTTTCAGCCTGGTGAGGCAGGCAGCTCTGGGAGGGGTTTTGACTTGGGTCCAAAAATGGGTGTTTCTGAGACTCTTGGGGCAAGTGGGGTTGTTCAGATGTGGAAAGGGCTTCCCAATCTGTGGTGGGGTGACTGAGATTTAAGGGAAGGGGCTCAGAGCTGTGGGGAGGTTTTGAGCTGGGTAGGGAGTATGGGGCTCTGAGCCTTTGGCATTTTTGAGCTATGATGGGAAGGGGCTGCTGGGGTGAGGCTGTGATGAGCAGGGTGTGGAGATAGGAGGTTGTTTTTGACTAAAGGGGGTCAGGCTGGGGGATTCAGAGGGGAGTAGGTAGTTCTGTACTGGATGGACTGGGCCAGCAGGAAGAGAAGATCAGCTGAACTTGGTTCACCATTGTCAGCAAAATATTGAGAGCTGTGCCAGCCAGGGTTGGTAGCATTTGGCACTCAGTTTGCAGTGGTGCCACTGACTGGTTGAATTGGGCTGAGAAGCAGACTGTGGGAGGGATATGCGCAGCATTTATTAGCATACCTCCATTCTGACTAACAGATCCTCTCCGTGGCTTCAATTCTCCCACACAGTTCTCCCTTTCCATCGTTTTGCTTTAGTAAATATGTGCGTGACCTCAGACTAGTGGCAGGTCCCCTAGGGTTGCCCCTTCTGGCAGTCCACCGGGTTAGGAAGAGAGAGAAAGCTGTTCGCTGCTCCAAGGACTTTGGAGTTGATCCAAGAGGAACTTATATTCCAGTTTTTAGGCGATAAATCCAGAACTGGAGGGTGTACATTCCCTACAGGAGCGAGTGATTGCTTTCCAGACCAGTCCCTAGGACTTCAGGGAAACAGTTTGTGTGAGGAAGATCCCAGGGACATGAACAGGGGTTGCTACAGATTCAAACAGTGGAGGTGTGTGGGTTGTGTGTGTGTAGTGCTCTGATAGCAGCACTGGCAGCTGGCTCTTAATGAAACAGAGGCCGGAGCAGAGCAAAGGGCTTTTGCTGATTTTAATTTTTTTTATTATTATTTTTTCCCCTAACCCAGTCTTTGATATTTGATAACAGACTACCCTGCATGGATTTCTCTCCTGTGCTGGACGTGGTTTGTGTCTTTGAAGAGTGCATTAGGAGCTGATCAGTTATTCAGCTGAATTTCAGTTGTGTGGCAGTTGCAAGAGGATCGGGCATGCTCCTTGAGCAACAGATAAAGGAACTGCCAGGAGTTATCCAGGGTGCTAGCCTAGCTTCAAGGGACTGACCTATGTTGGGGTTATGGGAGGTGTTGGTAGAGCCGCTGCTTGTCTTCAGCATGGGCTGTCATCTGCCGCTGGCTAGATCAAGGAGGGAGCTCAAGATAACCAGTTTGCCAGCTTCCTGAAAAGGCTTGCAGTGTTGGGCTGCTCCTTTACAGCCCCTTGCTCTTATGCAATGCCCAGTCATAAGTGGACTTGTGAGTTGTATGAGTTTATTGATCTGCTTGTCTTTATCCTGATTCAGAGTAAAATTCACATGCTTTCCTAACACCCAGAAGGATATAGAAATGTTCCACCCCCTACACATACACAGTAACTGATCATTTGAGCACATAACGGGTCTGAGTAAATAGCAGAAAAACATTTTCTTCGAATATTCATTAGAGTTTGAAAGCACATTTCAATTTGACCTTGTTTGCTTTCTGCAAACATTTGAGCCATCAAGTTTTACATGCATGAGTACTTGCAAAAGGCAAATGTTAAGCCTGGCTGTTTGCTGGAAGCCATTTGGAATTGTATATTCTCAGCGGTAGTATTAGAAATCTGGAAGTCACATTGTGTTGGGCATTTACAGAAATCCCCCAATCAGGATTCAGAACCAGTGCGATGGAACCGCTGCAAATAAGTGACACAATGTGGATGTTGGTGTCCAGATATCACACATTCACAAGTGACTGTTTATGAGCTATTCATGAAGCGGGAATGCAAGATAGACTTCACAAATGGTTTTGAATAACAACTGAATTCAAGAACGGCACGATCTACTCATGAACATTAAAATGTCCGGCCTCCCCAAGCCTTGGATGCTGCTGCTGAGCTGGGTGTGTGGGGATGGATGGAGTTGTGCTGGCTTCTAATTGGAATACTTTGAGTCTGTAGGTGATTATGGTCTTCTGGATTAAATAAGGAGGAGGACGAGAATTTCATCACTGGGATTCTGTCTAATGGGTTCAAAACTCGTGGCAGAGGTGATATCTTTTATTACACCCACTAGATATTTGCAAAAAACCCCACCTTTATTTGCAAGCTTTCGGGCACAAGCACCATTTATCAGGCATAGGAGATTGCAAAAACTGTAAGAGTTCTCCTAGGCAGAAATAAAAATGAATTTAATGCCTGATGAAGGGTGCCTGTGCCCAAAAGCTTGCAAATAAAGAATTTTTTTTGCAAATATAATTTGCAAGCTTTTGATGGGATCTCAGTGAGCAGGACATTGCCAATGCTTCATCCCAGACTGAAAGAGCCAATTGCTACATGAGAGAAGGAGACGTGTGCTGCCCGAGGAGCCCAGACCAGGGGTTTCTTCCCATGCAGCGCAGTGCAGTTGAAGTTGCTTTGCACTATGGTTACTTGAGGCTGCACTGAAGTTTTTCATGTGGCCAGGCCATTGTCCTTGGATTCCTACGCTGACTGGCTTTTCTCCCGGAAAGCAAATCAGATCACTGAGGAAAACCAGAAACATGCTGTGCTCCTGACTGCCGTTGGCTTGAAGACTTTTGACCTGGTTCAGTCACTCTTGTACCCGGTCAAGTTGCATGACAAGTCATCTGATGAAATCCTTGTACTACTAAGAAATTGCTTTGCATGGAGTCCATCTGAAACACTGAGACAGTTGTCAGCTAGTGCAATCCGCTTCCAGGCAGGGGGATTGCAGCATATGTAGCAAAGTTGCATCATTTGTTTGAGAACTGTCATTTTAGTAACAAGTTGGAGTTTCTGCTGGGGGTGGAGGTGTGTGTGGGGCTCGAGATGAAGCCCTGCTTCATAAGACTCCTCCTGAAGCAATCCAGGGAGCTCTAATGCCCCAAAATAAGTAGGAACTGCAAGCGTTCTTGTAACTGGTGAATCTCTACCATTTCTGCTTAAAAGAAAACGCCAGAGTCGGTGAGCCTTTACATTGTCTGTTTACCAAGGAAGCAATGTGGAAATGGAGTGGATGTCGAACAAAGCCTCTATGATGTGAAGCAATTGTTACATCCTGGAGGGCTAGTTCACTACTACTTACCTGGGACGCTTCCCCCTATGGAGTTTGGTGTTAGGGACTGGGGCATGGGTTGTCTTGCCTAATGGTTAGACACCTGAAGCATGGATGCAGTATAGGTTGGGTTCCCAAGGAGCTGGGGTCTGAAGGGGTCTGATGTCAGAACTGGAATTGGGAGTTGTATCCAAAGTAAAGGCAGTCCAGGAGCCAAACCTGGGGAGGGAGCCAGAGTCAAAAACAGGATTTGCTGAGGGTTAGACCAGGACCAGAAACCAGAAGCCAGAACCGGAGGTAAACCAGAATCAAGGGCAAATACTGGAATCAGGATACACCGAAGGTCCTAGCAGATCAGAAGTCTGAGCCAGAGGTAGGAGTCAAATCAGACCGAGAACCAGCAAGGAAGTGAATGGAGGGTCAGGAGCCAGAATTTCCACCTTTGCCTGGACGTATTATTTATTCACTGAGAAGAGCCCAACCAGCACCCTAAATCATTTCACCACATATGCTCCATTGGTCCTTACTCCTCAGTGCACGTGATTCAAATCAACACTGCCCTGGAAGGTCAATAGCCAATGCAGATTTCCTGTATGACTACCAAGGGTCCAGTGTTAGCCTGAGTGCTAATTGCATATGGAAGGGGTGTCCAATGACAAAGTTAGAAGAGAAATTCAAGCCATTTGTTAAATGCCAACATGAACATGCTTATAAGGGATGCCTCCTATGGGGTAACAGCATGGTTGTCCTTAGCAAAGGTTAAACATGAGTCCTTGGTGCTTTCCGTGTTGGACATCCTGGAATTGTTTGCATGAAAGCACTTGCCAGAAGTTATATTTGGTGGCCAAAATTGGATGCTGATTTTAAGCAAACTCTAAAGAAGTGCAAACTGTGCCAAGCTACTCACCATGCTCTGGTTAAGACTTATATCTATCTGTGGGAGGTGACCAAGGCACCATGGTTATGTCTCCATATAGATTTTGATGGCCCCTTCCAAGGTCAGATATTCTTCCTTGTTGTTGATTCCTTCTCTAAGTAGATGGAAGATGTTCCAGTTGCATCAGTGACACCATGCACCGTAATCCAAATTTTATGAAAATTGTTTGTGATGCATAGTCTTCCAGATATCATAGAGTCTGACAGCGGTCCACAATTCACTTCTGAAAAGTTCAGGTAATTCATGGAAAGAAAACCTTATCTACTAACAATACACTGAAGTGGATTGTTGATGGTGCTTGGAAACCACAACAGTATGTGAACCCATGCATAGCCACAGGTTGAAGATATGCGGCACTACTGATGAACGTGCTGGCTGGAGACTTGTTTGGATCGGCTCCACCCAGACCTGGTAGCCAAGTATCAAGCAAAGCAAGAAATCCAGTTCTCCTCAAAAGAGGCTGCTTTACATGTGTGGACCTTCAAACCAGACGCTACTGTGTATATCTTAAACTATGCAAAAGAGCAACTCTGCTTGAAGCTACAGGACTGGTGGTGTACCAGCCAAGACGCCAAATGGCAGGACATTTTGTAGGCATGTCAACCTGATGTGAGGTTGGATTCCAGATGATGCACCATCTACAGATCCAGAAGGCAGTAAACCACTAATACAGGCTTGTCCAACATATGGCCCACGGGCCACCATGCGGCCTGCCAAGCCATTTTATCTGTTCCGAGGTGGCGGCGGTGGAGTGCGGAGCTGCGGCGGGGCCAGGGCGAGGCGGGCAGGGCCGGCCCGCGGGCCCCAGCTGGCAGTGAGGGGAGGGGAGCTGCTTACCCCCGCGGGGCCTGGGGGAGTAGCCCTGCACGGGAGGCCAAGCAGCGGCCACTGGCACTGCTGACCCGCGCCTGCCTCCTCACCCGCCCGCTTCAAGCCAGCCCCACTGCCCTGCCCCACAGCAAGGCGGCGCCTGCTCCCCTGGCCAGTCTCTCCCCGGGCGCTGCGGCTCTCTGGGCTTGGCCGCCTGTGCGCGAGGCCCCGAGGGGGCTGCTTCTCATGTGCTGCTGGGACGGGAGGAGCACGGCTGGGTCTGCACTGGCCAGCAGAAGCGGTGGCGGAGCCATGTGCCGCTGGGGACGGGAGCAGCCTGCACTGGTCAGTCCCGAGCACACACGGATCTGCTGTCACTTCTGCTGGCCGGTGCAGACCTGCCAGCCTCCTCCTGTCCCCAGCAGCACATGGGAAGCCAGCGTCAGCTGCATGCTGCTTTTCCTGGCCAGTGCTGACCCGGTTCTGGCCAGGCGAGTCCTGCAGCACCGTGCCAACCGGGGCATGGCACCGACGGGCCCCAGGTTAATCCCAGCCTGGCCCCGCAGCTTCTCCAGCACCAGGTCAACCCAGTTGTAGCCAAGCGGCTCCTGCAGCACCATGTCAACCCGGGCATGCATGCCATGTCAACCAGCACCATGTCAACCCCTGCAACTTCACTGGTGTCAAAGGTCACATGATATCACTTCCTGATATGATACCACTTCCTGTGACGTCTTTGAATATGGCTCGCCAGCCCACTGGGTGATAAAAAGTTCGTGATCCGGCCCCACATTCAAAAAGGTTGGACACCCCTGCACTAATAGGACCAGTTCTTACAAGTCTGTCAGCTGTTCTTCCAGGCCCATCACGTCTTCCAGCTGCCGAAGTGACTCAAGAAGAGCGGAGACAGGCTGCTCTGACCCCCGAATTGAGTTGTTTGAGGCAAGTCACCATTTGGCCCAAGTACTTAAAGGACTATGTTATGTAGGGGAGAGGTGTGTTTATGCACTGAGTGGAGGTGTGTGCACTCACAACCTACACCCCTGCACTCACTACTGGCAGTTGGTGGGGTTATTCTATGTTGTGTTCATCTCCTGGTGCTGCCCGTGTTTATCCTTGAAGAGCCTTCAGTTAAGCCTTTTGGGTGTACGGTAAAGATGGTTGCCCTGTTGTTCCCTGTCTGGTTTCACTGGCACAAAGAAACCCCTGCAATACACAAAAGGCACCACCCTGTTCAAGTCCCTGAAAATCTGTAAATGAGTCCACTTTTACAACACGCCCTCATATTAGCTTCTGTAAGTCGCAGAGAAGCCGCTAGGAAGAGGAGGACTCACCCAACCTTTGAACATAAGAACGTAAGAATTGAGTCAGACTGCAGGTCTATCTTGCCCCCAGTATCCTATTTCAGAGAGGGGCAGAGTGAATGGGGTATGACCAGGGTTTGTTTTTTTTTTTTTAAGTCTAGAAAGGTCTAATCTAGGTGTTGTGTCCCTAATTCCCATGCTCAGTAGATTACAGATGCCCCTTTCCTCCAAAAATCTGCCCAATCCCTTTTTTGAGTCTCACTGAACTGTAAGCTTCCACCACATCTGGTGGCCATGAGTTAGACACTTTAATGACCCGCTGTGTGAAAAAAGGCTGCCTTTTGTTAGTTTTAATCTTCCTCCCTACCAGTTTCATTTTGTGACCCCTAGCTCTTGAATTGTGAAAGAGTGTAAATAATAAATCTCTATTGACTTTTTCTTCGTCATTTAGTATTTTGTAAAACCCTACCATGTCCCCCTCAAATGTCTCTCTTCTAAACTGAATAGGCCTGATCCCTTTAGTCTCTCCCCATATGGAAACCCCTCTATACCACTGACCATCCTTGTTGCATTTCTTTGGACCTTCTCTAGTTCTTCTGTATCCTTTTTGAGGTGCGGGGACCAGAACTGGGCACAGCGTTCAAGGTGTGGGTGCACTGTGGGTTTATAAAGGAGCATCATGATACTTTCCTCTCTGTTTTTTGTTTTAACAGTTATTCAGGGCAGAGGCCTAGCAAGCCTGGGGTGCAAACCCTGCAGGAAAACTGGGGGGAGGGCACAAGTGGGTGCCAAAATTGCCAGAGGGGAGAGTTGCAGGGAACTCCAAAACAGTCCCTGGCTAGGCTGTGCAGGGTGTCCGTGCACCAACTGCTGTTGTTGCTGCAAGAGCAACGCTGTGCGGCTGCTCTTGCTGCCAGGATGCAAACTCTGTGGGGATGGGGGCGGTTCTGGTGCTCCTCCTAAATTGGTGCCTGGGGCTGTTGCTCTTCTTGCCTTCTCCTAGTTATGCTACTGTTTTGGGGTTTGAACAGGGTGAAATACGATTGCAGTTAGGAGCCCGAGTCGACTTCAGTGCCTAATAAGTGAAATAGGATTTGGCTTTTGCAATACAGTCTAGAACAGGGATGGACAAAATACGGCCTGGTTCAGCCTGCCAACTGAGTGGATCCGACCCACGGCTGCCCCTGTGGGGCCGAGCCCTGCCTGCTCCCACCCACGCCTGCCGACAGCACTGCCCTGGCCCTGGCCCTGGCCCTGGCTAGCGTACAGAGCTTGCCAGTAGGGTAGCTCCTGCTGCTGCTGCAGCTACCCAGGTACTGCTCAGCTCCCCCTGCCTCCAGCGGTTCGTCTTCCTCCCACCCCTTCTGTGCCGCTCTGGGCAGCAGGTACCATGGGGAGGTCGTGGGTATGCGTGCCAGGCACCACACGCCCAACCAGGTGGGGTGGCTCCTGCACCTAGGTGGCTCCTTCCCCAGTGTGCAGGGCTCCAGCTCCAGGCTGCCTTCACCCACTTGGCTGCCTGCAGTTGGCTGCTCATCACTCAGGGCAGGTGTGAGTGAGAACATGACGTGGGCTACTCCAGAGGTTTGCCCCATGAAGAGCACCGCAGGGACAGCCAGGGGCCAGATGGGTGGGTGGACTGCACCTGCACCACACTGCCCAGGCAAGCTCTGCTGCATGCGCCTGCTGCTCCTGTCCTGCCCTCCTTCCACCCCCAACCAGTTCCTGCAACCTAGCACTTGGGTAGCTTCTCTCACATTCCTCCATAAACACAATATGGAAGAGTAAGACTATATACACACTACTCCAAAAAACATAAAGCGGGACAAAAATAATTTTTTGAAATAAAATTAAAATAAGTTACAGTAGAGGTTGGATTTTTGGTATACAATTTGTTTTGTTATCTATAATTTGTTAAAATGCTATCTTCTGAAAGATTTTATATGTGCAACCCTCAACAGCTCACTAAAACTTGTTAAGTGGCCCTCCAGCTGAAATAATTGGTTCACGCCTGGTCTAGAAGACCAATCTCTCTTCAGACAGGTCACAAACAGATAAGGGTGTGAATTCAGCACAGTGAATTCGGAAACTCCCAGCTGCATTTGATTTGCTTTACCATCGGTTGTCAAAAAATGCACATAAGGAGAACTGGTAAAAATGGACAAGTCCTAGCAAGAGCTAAAGGGTCTTTTTTTAAAAACTTTTAAATTATGAAAGTTTACTGGATACAGATTAACTTTCTGTGCTCACTATTTATTATTGTTTCATTTCCCTGGATGTGGGAACTGCAAGTGCTTTGATAAACGGGTTGAAAGGTTCTATAGTTTTTCCAGAGGTAATCTAACTATGTCTGTATCCTTTGCTGAACAGCTAATTTGTAATTTCCTATGTAATGCTGCTTAGTGAATTATAATGATACACTAGGGTCTGTTTTCCCTCCCTGTTCTTCAAGAGGGGAAGAGTGCTACCATCAGAAAAATTGTGCAAAGTCTGGAAACTGCCCATTAGTCCTGTTTTTAAATTGTCAATCTAATAACAAAACTCCAGAAAGTGTGTGGACCATATGGCCCAATTTCTCACGTTGGGGTTGGAATGTTTCCACCTCCCTGGAATATGTTTCTTCAGGATGGGTGGATAACAGCAGCCATATTTCTCTTGTTTTAAAAGCCATCATAAACCAGGTGGCGGAATTGTAGTTCATTGCTGTGACCTATAATCCTGCGCATATGCTTCCGCCCTACAGCTAACCACTGCAATCAGAACCTGATAACAAATCCTTTCAAAGTCAGTGCCCACTGGATATTTCTCCATCCAGGTTATATCCCCGAGGCAGAGTGTGCAGGAAAAATCAAAACTGGCTTCACAACCAGACAGTTACATTTCTGTGCCTTGAAACAAAAATGGTCTGTAGCAGAGTGAATGAGGGGGCTAATTTAGCAAATGGGTTTGGTGGGAGGTAATGACTGTGCAACCCTGGCAATGATGGGAGGGCTTACTCTGCTGAGCAAAAGGTATTTGGCAGGCCACACTCACACTGACGTGTGCCATAATCAGTGTTGTTTGGCTGCTTCTGTACTGTCAGAAGTGTTGCAGAGACCAGTTTCTCCCCCTGCAGCACCTCCCTGCTTTGAACGTCTGTTCTGCTGAATCCATTCCTGGGCGTCTTGAGGCTAAAGCCCCATGCATCATAATGACAACGTGCCCCTCGGCAGGGATTTTTGCATCTTACAATGCAACACAAAGAAGACAGGTTCTCTTAGACTATTAACGAAAACACCAGTGATGAACCAGATTGTTATCCTTCCTGTGAATAATTGAAAAGTCATTCCATTGAATACTTAATTACAATAATATTTGGTCAGCACATGCCCCGGCGTTCTTTCATGCAGTCTACTTCGGAGAATCACTGCAAGGAAATGACCTGCTAAAAGAAAATATTTTGTCGTATGCGACCATTGATTTTTTTACTAATCAGTTATTCAGCTGAAATTGGTTAATTAGCTCAGCTCCATTAAGACTCATTGGCATTTAAACTCAGCATTGCTAAATAATTACAGCTTTGTCTGCTAAACCCATAACCCTGGATGACCTTATTATTATTAAAGTGTGCATGTTCTATTCTGTTTATAATCACTTCCTTCAGAAAACCCTTTATTGAAAAATTGCAGAGAGGCAGTTTCAGAGTTGATAACATAATGAAAGGACTTTGTTGCGCAGAGACATCTTTGCTTTCTTGGTTGGTTTTTTGTCACTTGGTGGCTTTTACTTAAACTGGGGAAATAGAAGGAATTGGCAGGGAATTTTAGGGACTAGCTGTTTAAGGAGGAAAAGCAATATGAGGCAGCCTAGCATCGTACTCCTCAAAACTTCCCACTCGGCCTAATCATTTCCCCTCTATGTCTTTCTCCTTTGAAGACAGGTGGAGAGCTGTTTAAAAAAAGCCTTCTGGGAAGGGAGAGGATTAGGAATAGTTTCAGATAATGATTATAATTTGCTTGTTTTCCTTCACAATTCTATCCCTTAATAAGCAGGTGGCTTCCTTTCAAGGTTTTTGCAATGGAAAAAATGTAGTATGAAATGTATTTCTCTCTCTTTTTTTTTTTAATTAAAAAAAAATAAATTGGAAATAGCAATTCCAAATGAATTAGGATGAGCACAAACCTCAGGTGTGTGTTTGTTAGTATGGTGAGGAAGGTGTTTAATACCTGGGAAGCATCCAATTGGTATTACTGGTACTTTGAAGCTGATTAATCTCTAATATATTATGCGGTAGCTAAATTTGGGCACTGGGAATTAGTAGCAAGCTCAGGAACTTTTCACTTCAAGGTCATTTAATCTGAGGATGAGAGTCTCTATCACTGTTTTGGAAAATCCTGTGTAATGTAACACTGATATTCTCATCTAGCTATCCAGACTTTTTCTGAATCCTGTTATGCCCTTGGATTTGGTGATATCTGTGCTACTTCTGTGGCAGAATTGTGCATTATGAAAATGATGTACTTTTTGTATGCCCCTTTGTTCCTTTATTAAGAAAAAGGGTAAATAGGAGTTTCCAGTTGAATCATTTGCAGCTGCAATAGAGCACTGAACTAGGATTTGGCAAGCCACTCACTGTCCCGTGCCCCAGTTTCCCCATCTATAAAATGGAGGTTATAATACTGACCTCCTTTTTGAAAGCTCATTGAGCTCTACTGATGGGAAGTGCTACATAAGAGGGAGGTATCATTATCTGTAATGTATTATCACATCCCCTCTTCTTCATCACCTCTGATCTAAGTGTTCCTAAATGTATAAATCTTTTTTTATATTGAAGGCCTTCCATGCCTCTAGTCATTCTCAGTGTCTTTCCCTTCTGTTATCTGCATCTTTTTTCAGGCAGCATAACCAGTACTGAGAACCGTATTTCAGGTGAGGTCATACCACTGAATGTATAGAATTGCTTTATAATATTTTTCAGCATTATTTTCCATCCCATTCTTTCTACAGCCTACTTCATACATTATTTCCTTTTTTTGACTGTGACTGAAGAGGGTTTATTCAGCTGTCCACAATGAGGCCCAGGTGTGTGTTTTGTCTGGGTGGTTATAGTTAATTCAGTATCCAGTAGGGTGTAGGCGTCATTCAGTGTAGATCACCTTGCCTTTGTTAACAATGAATGCAGCCTGCCATCATGCTGCCCATTTCCCTAGCTTTTTTTTTTGGTCCGTCTGAAGTTCCTTTCAGCCCTCTCCAGTCTTGGTACGTGTTGTACTCTCTGCAGATTTGGCCACTTGCTCTTCATTATCTTTTCCTCGTTGCCAAATATATTTAATAATATGGGGTAACGGAACACGCTCCACTGCCAAACTGCTTGTTGGAAACTGCCCCTAGCAGGAAGGGAGCTCCAGGGTAATTTCCACAGATGTGGGATTTGCTGTTTCTAAACTATCTCAGACAGCTCTTCTTGAAAACCTCTATAGAGAATCCACAAGTTCCCCAGACAGCTTCTTCCATTGTCCTGCTGTTCTTGCAATTAGGATTCCCCACCCCCATGGAGATCTGATCTTAATCTTCTTTGTTATAGGCTAAGCTCATTGCCTTGTGTTCTGCCCCTTGTGGGAGAGACTAACTTTTCTCCCTTCCTTATGTCAGCCTTTCAGGTATTTGAAAACTGCTAGCATGATGGCCCCCCTTAAATCTCCAGACTAAATATACCAAGTCCCTTCAAATCTTTCCTCGTATGGCTTGTGTTCCAGTCCCTTTGACTTCTTAATCACTAATCTCCAGATCCTTTCTCATTCCTCTACAGTCTTCTTACAATGCCTTGCCCAAAACTGGATGGTATTTTAGCTGAGGTCTAACCAGTACTGATTTAGAAGTTAATTACCTACCTTTTGGTGTGCACAGTTCTCCTGGTAACACAGCTCCTAAGCTACATATTTTTGTGACAGCATCACGTTGCTGACCCATCGAGACTTGGATCCCCCAGAACCCTTGATCTTTTTTGGCAATGTTACTATCAAGCCAGTTACCCCCATTCTGCGTTTTGTGTATTTTTCTTTCCTATATGTAGCACCTTACACATGTTTGTGGAATTGCATTTTGTTGTTTATAACCACTTATTAAGATCCCTTTTGAATTTTCATCCCGTCCTCCAAAGTATTTGCCACCCCTCTCAGCTTTCTACCACCTGCACATTTAATCAACACATCCTCTATTTCCATATCTATGTCACTAATAAAAATGTTGAACACCACTGGACCCCAGTCAGATCCGTGGGAAACCCCACCTGAGATACTGTCTGACATTGATCCGCAAACAATTACTTTCTGCTTGCAGTTATTCAGTTAATTATATATTCACCTAGTAGTATTTCTATGTAGTCCACCTTTCCCCGGCTTGCTTATGACGACATCATGTGGAACTAAGCAAAAGTCTTTTTAAAACCAGGTATATTATGTTCATCTTATTTACCTTGTTCACCAAACCCGTTACTCAGTCAAGGAAGAATACAAGTTGGTTTGCCCAACTTCGCAGGCATTGAAGTCAGGCTGGGGAGCTTACGGTGCCCTAGGGCAGAGGTATCCAGCACAGTTGGGTTGGCAGGCTGGATATGGACAACCCACCGCTGATGGCCAGGTGAGTGGTAGCAGCATTAACTTCTGGTTACTGACTATGCTGCCACTGCCTGTCCCACTGCTGAAAGAAGTTCACAAGAGGGACCTCAACCCAGAAATTGGGCAGTGGGGTGAACAGCAGCACCCCAAAGTGCTGGCAGTGCTGTGACAGTGACTTGGGCAGCTGTGGGGGTTATCACTGCTCACTCAATCGCAGAATTTCCGGCCCCACTGACCAAGATTTAACCACTTGCAAGCTGCTATTTGGATAGCTGTGCCCCAGGTTTTCCTTTGTACAGATGGGTATTACATTCACCTTTTTTCCCAACCTTCTGGAGCTTCCCTTGTGATCCGTGATTTTGGAAGTAATATTGCCAATAGCTCTGAAGTTCCTTCAGCACACAGGATTGAAGTCTCTTAAGCCTTGACTTAAATTCCTTCAAATTACAGTAGTCCTGAGTTCTTCTGACATGTTTCTACTTACCATGGTGTGCATACTTTTCCCTTCTTGGTTTTTTATTGCTTTTGCCAATCCTAGGCACAATGTGTTGGGTTTTTCACACTTTGTGAATGAGTTTGTTTTGTGAAGCTTGAAGTGAAACAGGAATTGAGTAGCTCTGCGTTCCCTGTGCCTCCTGAAGTACAGGTTTCCCTTGCTTTATGCGGGTTCTGTATGTGCAAATTTGCTCTTATGTGATGACCCTTTTGATACCAAAAATTTGTTATATGCAAGGTAAATTTGCTCTTATGAGATCAGTGTGGTGGAAGCCTGCAATCGTCCACTTTGTATGGTGCATTGTGGGAGTTACATGCACCAAAATATAGTCTGCTGTGTGGATCTGTGCTCCTCGCTCATCGTCTGTGACACACGTTTCTGTAGTTGCTGCTAAACATTCACCATCTCCCTGTGCTTGTGTGTATAGGTACTCTTCACTTAATGTCATCCCAGTTAATGTTGTTTCGTTATGTCGCTGATCTATTAGAGAACATACTCGTTTAAAGTCACACAATGTTCAGTTATAACGTTGTTTGGCCGCCGCCTGCTAGTAGGTAACTACTGTGACGTAATTGGATTTGCTTAACATTGCTTTGCTTAAAGTCGTGTTTTTCAAGAATTTAACTAAGATGTTAAGTGAGGAGTAGCTGTACTGTCTGCTGTTGGTGAGTACCAAAATTGTCTTGTAAAAGTGGTAGAAATGGGTCTGGGGGTCAGTACAGTCAAGGTCTTGGAACGTATCCCTATTTGTTACATTGGAAAGTGGGTTCCCTTTATGCGAATTCAAGTTATGTGCTGTTTTCCAGGAATGCATGTACCACATAAAGTGAGGGAAACCTGTAACTTGTCTCCACTGAGCAGCAGACCCTCAGATCCCCATGTCTGCCTATTTTGTCTGACAAATATGGGTTGAACACCTTGTTTCCTTTAACATCTCTTGCTATTTGTAACTCATTTTTTTAGATTTGCTCTCCTGATTGTATCCCTGCACATTTATTTCTGTGCTGTTACTCTTTTTGTGCTGGCTCTTTTCCAGTTTCTAATGGATAAGAGTGCTTCACTTCTTATACCATCCCTCTTAGCAACCTCTTGGTAGGCACTTTGTCAGAAGCTTTTTAGAAGTCCAAATAAATTGGGTCCCCAGGGTCCCTGTTTGCACTCTTGTTTGTTGACACACTCAAGAGAATTCAGGTAGATTTGGATGGTCAAGTGTTCTCCCATGTGTGTGTGTGTTGGGTTCTCTCTTCATGCCCTGCGCTAGCCAAGGATGGCAGGGATGCTGACCTGTCCTCAAAGGCTTGCCTACTGTTACCTTTTGATATGGTATATTCCATTCTGATCAGGATGCTTCTCCTTATCTCGGGATTGGATAGCATTGGCCCTTGTGCTTTCCTGAACCAGCCCTTTAGAAGATGGCACTTCATGTCCATTTGATTATTGGACAGAAGATGCTGGGTTAATTTAGAGTTGGGTGAATATAGGTTTCCCTTCATTTATGTGGTACATGCGTTCCTGGAGAACGGCACATAAATCGAATTCACATAAAACGATCGCACTTTACAATGTAACAAATAGGGATGGGTTCCCATGGAGGGGAGGGAGTGAGGCTGGGACTAGGGAAGGCGGGGGGAGGGGTGCTGCTCCTGGGACTGCACAAGGTAATAAAGCAGAGGGAACAGAGTGGCACAGAGCAGCACAGAGCAGAGCGGCATGGGGTGCAGCACTCACCCCGGCCCCAGGAGCAGCTGGTGCCAGTTGCCTGCAGCCTCCAGGCTGCACTGTGTTCCACTTGTCCCCACTCACCTCTGGTCCTGGGCTGTGCTGTGCTGTGGTGCTGGCAGCTGGTGCTGGCTGCTTCTGGGGCTGCTGTAGCTGGGGTTGGGGTGAGTGCTGTGCCGCTCGGGGCTTCGCCTGTCCGCACTTACCCCAGCCTGTGCTAGAGTGGCCCTGGGAGCAGCTGACACCAGCTGCCTGCACCAGGGCAGGGCGCAGCCCAGGAGCAGAGGTGAGTGGGAACAGGCGGAACACGGTGCAGCCCAGCCGCTGCAGCGGGGCGCACCGCGCCCCCGCCGAGCGCCCGCCGCCAGCCGATGCCGGCTGCTCCCGGGGCTGCTGCAGCCAGGGCTGGGGTGAGTGGGGCCATGGCCCTTTTTCTTTCCCCCGCAGACTTACCTGCTTGGGCAGGGGGTGCGTCTATGCTGATTGCATAAGAGCAAATTTATCTTGCATATAATGAATTATAGGTCTAAATATACTCATTGCATAAGAGTGAATTCACATATAAAGAACCCGCATAAATCGAGGGAAACCTGTAATGGATTTTTCAGTTCAATGGCTAAAATAAACAGTGGGGGAAAAACAACAATTATACAAAAAGTCAGGTCAAACTGAAACAAAAATCAGCGTTTTTGTCAAAATGAGAACCCTCCCAAATGTTTTATTTTGTATTGTCCTGAAATGTTTCATTTGGCCCCAAAATCATAGTTTCATAGTAGCTAGGGTCAGGAGGGACCTGAACAAATCATCTAGCCTGACCCCCTGCGAGAGGCAGGAATGAATGCTGGGTTTACAAGACGCCAGACAGGTGATCATCCAACTTCCTCTTGAATTTGCCCAAGGTAGGGGCGAGGACCACCTCCCTGGGAAGTTGGTTCCAGATTTTGGCCACCCTAACAGTAAAATATTGCCTTCTGATCTCCAACCTAAACCCTATTCTCCATCAGTTTATGACCATTGTTCCTCATCACCCCAGGTGGTGCTGGGGAGAAAAGAGCTCTGCCTATTTGCTGTTGAAATGGTATGTTTCCTTTTGGAATAACACTCATTTTAAACATTTAGGTCAGCTTTTACACAAAAATAGACCATTTTTGGAGGTTCTTGGAGGTTTTTAAGCCCAGGCTAGACAGCCTTGGCTGGGATGATCTTGTTGGGGCTGGTCCTGCTTTGAGTAGGGGGTTGGACTAGATGACCTTCCAGCCCTCATTGTCTCTATGATTCATTTTAAAACACAAAGATGAAAAGTGTTGCTGAGATAACGTTGGAGCCAAACACAACATTTCTAAAGAGAAGTATTTCGTTGAAAAATGTTTTCCTTTTTTTTTTTCCAAAACTGTTTGCTGAATTCAGACCTAATTTGCGGATAACTCCGTCTTTTGGCAAATTTTATGATCGTCTTAAATTCCGCTTAGAACCACTGTGGCTTTGAGCAATACGCTGTACTGAATCCATCCTTGCTGACGGGTCCCTTGCCATTAATGATTGACAGGAGGCAGCATTTCCTGTTTGTTCCAATTCAGGATGGCATGAACCTGGCACCTGAGCAGCAGGGGCAGTAAAGAAATTAGTGATGAGCTAGTGTCTCTTAAGCTGCTGCCTTATATTATGGTGTAAGTCATAAGGAAGGATAAAACAGGAAAGTCATAGGGTAGCTATTGTACGTAGGAAGGTTGGCCTAATTTGTAGGGCCCTGAACTGATACCCTCGAGTAGGGGTATCAAACATATGGCCTACAGGGCTTCTAGTGGGACTAGAAATTCAGGGTTGGGGTCTGTCCCCAAAATCCAGTGTACAAAGAGGCCCGTTGGGGGTGCATGTCTGGCAGAGGGTAAGCGATGGCTGCATTAACTCTGGCATCTCGCTGACATGACGCCACTCACCGCACCCCCATGTACGAGGGATGGGAGGGGCTAGATGAGTTTCATGCCCCTGCCAGGGTGGATCCAGAGGGGGTGCAGTGGCATGGCTGCACCCCTTTTTCAGGTTGGATCCTGCCTTGGAGCCTCTGGAGACTTTTTAAAGACTTAAAAGCATGCAAGAATCCCCCTCCCTCCCCTTTGTGACCAGGCACATTCCCTGCCCTACCCTTCCTCTCCCTCTGCCCCCTGCTGCTGCTCCCTTTCCTCTGTCCCCCAGGTCTGGGGTGGGATAAAGCTGCAAGGCAGCTATTGGGGAGAGCTTAGCTGGGAACAGGAAAAGTAGTAGAGGTGATAGGCAGAGGGGTCCCCTTTCCTGCCCCTGCTCTCTGGGGGACCAGGCAGGGTAGGGGAACCTATTCCCTCACCCATCTTGCTGCTACAGCTGTTACTGTTCATGGTCCACATGCACCCCTCCTGGTGCAGGTAGGCAGGCCCCCTCAGAGGTTGAGAGAGGTCCGGGCTACTTCTATTTTTTGAGGCTCCCGGTATATTAAAAAAAATATTAATTCATAGTGCACTATAGGCGGTGTGGGACACAAGTTTTAAAGTTGTATGATAAACGTCGTCTTCTTTCAATCCTGTCAGTCTCTGTGCCTATATGTATAACCTCATTTGGAGATAACCTCAAAAGTCTAAATTTGAGGCCTGGGCCAAATGGCCTTCTTGGCCCCCCCCTGTGATAGGCCCTGCAGGTAGGAGTGGCTTTGAAGCTTCATAGAGAGGAAAGCAGTATCAGCAGGAGCAAAGGGGTGAGGAAGGGGAGGGGATGTGTCCCCAGTTGGGGGGAGGGGGGGACAGGTCAGAGGCTGGGAGTGGGGGAACAGTGGTGATGGCTGCTCCTGTACTCCCCTGTCCCCTTTTGCCAAATCCTGAATCTACCCCTGGTCCCTCCTCTAGCGGCCTGAATGCTGGAATGTTTGTGGGCCTCAGTTCTCCTGTAAAATGGGAGCATAATTCCCTTCTCCACAGTGGCATTTAGGAAGCTAAATGCTCACATTTTGACCTGTGGAGAGGCTAGATAAACAGGCAGGTGAAGGGATATGACTAGTCACGTTTTCTGTAGCACTGAATCCCGTCCTAGATTCAGGAGATGCATACAAAGGGAAAGGGAGGAGAACTGCAGCGAATGAGAGTAGATTAAAAAAAATTATTTTTTTTTAACTACAATCAGATTCAGGGGACAGTCCCTTTGATTACTAGAGGCCTCTGCTTGGTTAAACCACTCTCAAAATGCTTAGCCGCAGGGTCCAAAACGACTCATTATCGTCCTCACTAGGGTCCTGTTGATATAAGGATAATTGCTTTTGCTCAAAAGACATTAAATCACTGTGGAAGAGTTGAGCTGGTGTAAATTACTCACATCTTCTTCCCCCTGAAAATGAAGGACTCGGTGGAAAAGTTGTAAAGAGGATATTTGTAATTGAGTTCTGACAGCGGCACAGAACAGGGGACTTTTTCCAGGTGCAGTGGGTGTTCATTCTGCATGCAGTGTGCCTGATTCCTGTGGATCAGTGATTATGGAAGAGGAGCAAATGCTTAGGGGCAAAGAACAGGGTACTGTCCAATGTGTCCCTAAGAACTGTTTGACACTTGCTTTTTATAGCAAGCTCAGCTGGTTCTTATAGCAGAATGGCACGTTGACACAGCGATGTTTCTAAGGAACCTGGGAGTGATGAAGACAAAGACTCCTTATGAAGAGTGCTGACTGGCTCCCACTGCATTCTGTTGATGTTCATGGGAGATGCTGGGCCTCTTATTCAGGTGCCTAGATACGGATTCAGGAGTCTGTTTTCAGACCCTATTTCTAAATGTCTTGGGATTAGAGGATCCAGATTTCAGAAGAGCATAATGGAGAAGAGTTCTCAAAAGGCATTTAGGTCCCTAGCTGAGCAGGTGGACACCTAGTACGATCTTTTTGTAAAACACCGAAGCAGGTTATGCGCCTGGCTTCATTTGAAACCATTGATAGTGACTTAGAGTCCGACACCTAACTTGGTTAGGCATTGGTAAAAATCTACCACGCCTCCATTCTGCATCTTTGGAAGCTCAATACTGTTAAAGATTGTGCTGCTAAGAATGTAAGTTTCAAAGAAAGCCAATGGGGCTTAGATGTCAGTTTTCTTGAGATGGCTCCTAAATCACTTATGTGCTTTTGAAAACTTTACCTTAGAAGCCTATTTCTTGAGGTCTGTCTAGAAATCACAGGCAGGAAGATTAGATGAATTGACAAGAAGCAAGGATTTTATTTGTATGTAAATGTTCTGAGTAATAAAACATAGGGGAGAAGATGATGAAAATATGGCATATTAGCAGAATTGTTATAAAATGGAACATTTTTAGAGTTTTCCATAAGGCATCAGCTAGTCTTTAAATTAAAACAAAGCATATTTTAAGTGAATAAAATGTTCTTATTTAAAAAGACAAACAATAGCTTAAATTAGTACATTGGTGTACCTTCTTGTGTACCACGTACCCCCAACTTAAATGTGCAAAATGAAGAAGGAAAGATTTTTCCAGATTTATGGATACATAAAGCAGGAACCAAGCGTTGCTTGCTCTCCCTTTTCTGCTTAGGCAAAAGCTAGTTTTAATGCTTTCATAACTGAATTGTCAGTAGCTCTTGGTTGCTCAGCCAAAAGCTGAAACTGTAGTTGCTGGACTCTGTGGGAGGATACAGGATTTTGAAAAGACCTAAAAACAACCTGCAGGGCTCTGAAATAGGAGATGAGAGACCAAGAGTAGTTAACAGACAGCAAAATTAGGGAAGAAAGGATAACTTGATTAGTGGAGCGTCAAGCCCATAAAAAAAGAGAGAGGGTCATTAATATCTGCAGAGTGAAGAGCAATTGGCAGGAATCGGGTAGATTCTAAGGAGTCATGAAGTTGATTAACTCCATTGGTGCTTCCTGAATAGAAATGCCACTGCTGCTTCTGGGGAGTTGGTCTTAAACTTTGGGTGGACTAAGAATCAAATTGGGATGTTACTGCACCACTGCACCCACACCTGAATCTGCCCCTGCTAGACTCTGTCCCTCCCTCCATACAGCTGCTGGAAGGAAGAGAATGAAAAGAAGCATCAGTCATCTCACAGCATCTGCATTCTTCTATTCTGGGCAGAAAATCAGGCTACTCTTTTAAGACATGTACCTCAATTTCAGAAGGTTAATTTGTGTGAAAAAGAAGACTGTGTTAGCAACTAAATGTAATACATTCGTAGTTTAGAGTTTTTAAGTTGTTAAAGATTTTTTTTGCTCACCCTGGTGTTGTAAATATGACATTGAGTCGTACTGTGTGTGGGTATGCAGTACATTTGTCCTCACCTCATGAAGTCTGCCAGTAGGTATCAGTGCATCATGACCATTTGACACAAGGTTTTTGTGGTAGCACCCGTATGGATGGATGCTGTTGGCAGTATCAGTATATCTATTGTCCTTTACTGAGTGCCACTGCTGTTGCAAGTTACTAAGCTGGCATTATAATAAATGATACTAAGGCACATTTGGAAGCTACAGTGAAATCAGACAACCTTAAAATCCATTTATCAAAGGTACTCTGATTCCCATTTCAAGGGCCGGTGAAACAAAAATGAATATTCTTCAAAGAAGCCTAGTCTTAAGTAGAGTTTGGTAATGCTCATATGAAGCATAAATGAGTGCATAACTGCCTAGTGGCTCATCTACAGGAGACTGGATAAAGCTGAGACAAGTGAGGTGCAGAGTATGTGTGTTTATTGAACTGTTTCCATTACAACATTATTTTAATTATCCATTTTGCCCTTCAAAGTAAGAGAAAACATTTTGCCTCAAGTGAGAGAAACTTCATATTTCTGGCAAAAAGCCATCAACAAGTGATGTATGCAAGCTGAGCCAATTCTCTGTTGCAATGTATACGTGACTTTCACGCTTAGATAAGAATGCAACGTTATCATGCGCCTTTCACTGTTAGATAAGGATACTAGGGTGCTTCAAAGTCATTTGGAGCTCTAGGACTTGGTGCAGAGAGGCTGTTAAATGCACTGAAATCTCTCACGGACCAACACGGCTACTTCCTTTATCCCTGAAACATGGATTAGCTGTTTGAAAATGAAAACTTCATAATTTTACAAGAAGGAAGCAAAATTCAATGCCTTGAAACCTGGAAGCTAACACCCCCGCTCCAGCCTTTTGTTTCAAGCCAAATTTGCATACCTGCAGAGCAGCCTCAACACAAGAGAAATTCCTTGCCCAGGAGAGCCTTCCATCACCAATCCGCCTGTGAAAAATGAAACATCGTAACAAGAAAGAAGCATTATTCAAATCCTGCTTGCCATCAGATACCTCTGTGGTAAATAGACTGTTCCAACTTTTATCTGACCTGAATTTGTGTAAAATGAAAAATGAACTTTTCCAGCCAGGAGATCTTATACCACCCTCCAGCTCTCCTGTGAAATATGAATTTTCATTTCTACGTGGGAGAAATTTTATAATCTTTGCATTCTCCCATGTCTGAGGAAAGGCACGTGTGCTGGAAAGCTTGCAAATTAAATATTTTTTTTTGCAACTGTTTAGTTGGGCTAATAAAAGATATCGCCTCTAGCACACTGGCTGCTTGTATTCATAGACCAACACAGCTACAACCTTATCCCTGAAATTTCTCACTGTCACCTTGCCACATCATATGATTTTTTTGCTGTGGGAGGTCCAGCACATTGTTCAGCATCTCTGGATGAAAGGAGGTATAAGGGCTTATGAGTCTTCTGGACTTTCTCCTCTGGGGAGGTGCACATGCTGGAAGACAGCGCCATTGCAAAAGGGCTTTGTTTCACGTCATCCAGATGGTGAAAGGTACTATCTTAGATGGTGCCTAGCAATTATGGTGGTGGATAACAAAGTATTACCTGAGCTCTGTAGGTGGAGTAAGTAATCGCTGTTTGACAAGTGACAATGCTGAGATGGGTAAAAGCCGATCACTCTTTATTTTTCCTTTGCCCAAAATAAATTTAGGAGTTTGTCTCTTCCTGGCCAGCCTTGTAGGATGCAAGACAACCTGGCAAGAACTGGGACCATCTGTGACAGTTGAGATGGATGGTGACTGGACTAGCAAGCCCTGTTACACAAACATTAGGAAAACACCACCCAATGTGTCTGTGTTGGCAGGCTGTGCTCAGGAAAGGCCTGGGCCTGGAGTTTCGAGGAATGTTGCCTGCCAGAACTAGCTGTGAAGGTGCACTGGCAGCGCTAGGGGAAAAAAAGCTTGCACAGCACCTGTTTTATTAAAACCTGATTCCAGACAGAGCTTTAGGGCCTCTATTTCATAAATATGAAATTTGCCCAAAGCACTATATTTATAGACAAACTTCTCATATATGAGGCAGGTCTTCATTTACACGGAGACTTCTTGGTGCAGTTCTGACAGTGTAGAGGGGCCTTATTTTAAACGAGAATCTGATTTGTATGTGTTTGCTTAACCAAAGATGTAAAAAAAAAAAAATCTTATTCAAGAGCAGGAGATAATTGTATTATTGGTGTCTTCTTATTAGTCATCCATATATCTCCATACTAGTGGTTTGTCATGCGAGGAGTTTGGCCTCTCACAGTGGCACTAAAGATGTCATTGGGAGCAGACACTAATAAACATAATAAATAGTGAAGTAGTAATTCCTGGTGTAATCAAATTCAGGTGAGTTAATTTCATGCCAGATCTTCTTAGGGAAGTAGAGCCGCAAGTGCACACAATTCCTTTAACTGCTTTTGAGTTAAAAGTGCACTGGATGATCTTTGCTGTTGGTTGTGAAATGCCTGGCTGCATCTCTCAGCAAAACTGAACCACACATTAATTCCAAAGCAATTAATGGAACCGATCCCTTTCCCCTTTGCGCGGAGTTGGATTGCCCTGCACTGTTACCTCCCTTTTGAACCTTGTTCTGATGACAATTAAAAAAAAAAATCCTTCAAGAAGAAAGGTTGTAGGTGTTGTTTTGCAGAACCTGGAAGGTCACAAATTGTTTGATAGCGCCAAGAATCAGCTTTTTGGGTTTTTTTCTCTGCCTTATTCAGGTCATTAATTCAGTGGTTGGTAAAGCTACCTGTGTGCAGGGTCTACTGTGCTGAAATGGCTGGTCTAAAATCTGGCAGAGTACAAAAACACTCTTCTTCACTTTAGTAGGTTTTGGATACAGCTTAAAATGGGGGACTACTTTTGACAGTGATCCTATTCAAGGGGCGTTCATGTTTGGCATTTCTAGGGCTTGCCTTCATTAGGAGGAATGGTGTGACCTTAACTTGGGTAAGCTAACTCAAGGGAAGCAGTCTGTGGTCAGTGCTAGAAAAGACCAGGTCATTGGGAATGTAGTCCTGAGTGTAAGAATGATTTTCTGGGGTGTGCAAGGTTAGCCATCCAGACATCTCTGGTGCTCTAGCCTGCTGGGTGTTGGCATCAGAGTGGAAGCAATTTACCTTGCTGCAGACCTGTTAGCACTTATGGGTAGAAACCTGTTTTCTTCTTGGTTGCCACAACTTTATCTGAGAGTGTATCCTGAACAGCATCTAGTTCTGGTCCTGACTCCCTTGAATGAATGTGGGCAAGTTATTTTTCTCTCTCTTTGCCTTGCCTCCATTTCTATAAATGGGAATAGTAATCATTCCTTTCTCCCATGTGTTGTCTGTCTTTACCCCACCATTGCAGGGTGTTTTGTATTTGTGTGAGGATTCTTTTTGGAAATACTCATGATCCCTACCTGGCTTTTGTATTGTACTTTCTGTCTCAATGTACTCAACAAGGGAGGTAAATGTCACAATCCCCATTTTACAGATGGGGAAACTAAGTCACAGAGGCTGGGAACAGATGTTGCTCCTGGACATGTGCCTGTGTTTGTCCCAGAGCAGAAATCTCTTGGGATTGGAGCTGTATACACATCACCCCTCTGATCGGTGTTTAGTGAGTAGTTGAATGCATTGCCACTAATTCAGTGATTCAGTCCTGGGATAACTGTTCAGATGCACTTTGCAAAGTGCTGGGATAAACTGTTAGTGCTCCTTATCCTGTGGACCTATTTAGGATTTGGTCTCCAGCCTAAGGCTGGTTCTCTTAGCACTGCCCTTTTAGCATAGTTGTAGGCACTGCAGCAGTAGTTACAGAGGGAGAAGTGGGGTTTGCTGTGGAGCCCTTCTCTCCTCTTCATTTGCAAGGCTGCATACTGTCAGACGTGCCTTGTTGTGCTATGGAGGCTTTACTTTTAGTGACTTAAAAGGGGGGCACTGGATGCATCCTCCAGGTTGCTAAATCATAGAGCGGTGAATCTTGGCAACCTCAGTACAGAGCCCGTGCGCTGGGAAGAAAGGGTACTGTGATAGGTAGAAAGCTAGACCTGCTTGTACCCAGCTGTGCGATCTGTGGACAGACAGGGCCTCGGTCTCCAGGGCTGTCAATCTAGCACGAAATCTGTTGCAAAGCTGATGGCTCTGCCCCACCTTGTCAGCTTTTGCTCCCCTTTGCGTTAACAGTTTGTTGTCAACACGCTTTCCTCAGATGCAGGGCAGTATGTTGAGACCTTTCCCAGTCCCAGCAGGAACCCGCTGCCTCGGGCCTGGTGCTTGTCACTTAGTGACATGTTTGACACACCGGCTAGCTCTGATTTAGAGCTTGATCTTCTACCCAGAGTGGCTGCCCCTGGGCTTTTCATACAGGGCCGTCATGTTAGCTGCAAAAGAAGAATAACGGAGCAAATTCACAGTAAGGCCCAGTGAGTACATAGTTAATGAACATAATGTCTGCTCTGGGCATATGAGCCAGTCAAGTAGCCAGTGAGGCTCTTTATGTACAGAGTTGAAAATTGCTTAAAATAAATGCATTTCTAGTCCGTGGAAAGATAATACGGGAAAGCAGCTTAACATCTAGCTCACATGTAAGCCTGATCCAGATCCATAAAGTAGGTATTCCTACGGCTGTCACCTTGGAGAGACTTGATATGGGAAAGTTTCTCAGAGCTCACGTCACACATACCCCAGAGTTGGGTTTTCCACAACTTGCCATTGTGGTGGTCAGGGATTAAATAACCCTGGAAGCAGAAAAATCAGGGCTCTGCTTTGCAAATGTGTCCCAACCACTAGACTACAGTGTCATGTTCATTGTGCTCGGGCTCGCTTGCTCAATAGACCTTGAATGCTTTTCTCCACAGTGGCATAGCTTTGATAGGAGGGAGCGTCCCAAAGCAAATGTACACAGTAGCTTATGCTCACATAGTGGGGTCTTGAGGAGATTCATTCTTAAATCTCCCAAGAAAGCGAGGGAATTAAAACCAGGTCTCTCCTTTTGTGGGTGAGAGCTATTACCACTAGGCTGTTCCATAGAGTTGGGGACACACCTTCAGAGCAGCCATCTCTTAAAAGAAAAGAGTGAGCGCTGGTCCGCTCTTTGAAAGAAAGAAAGGTCAGATGTCTACCATCAGGAGAGGGTTTCAGGCTCTAGGTTGTGAGAGAGGATTTCAGACACCCGCTTGTCCTCAGCTTATCCCTGGTAGCTGGCTTAGGTGGTTTTGTGAGCATTTTCAGAAGTTGTCCGCTCAGTCTGCTGGCTGTCTTGGATCCTGTGCTTCACTCTTTTTATGCACCGGATAGGGCATGCACCATTTAGGCGTCTAGGTCCTTTAGTGATCTGACACTATAGTTCTTTTTAACTCTCAGTTATGAATGTTTCTAGGGGTCGGTTGCACCCTGGACAGCGTCACTACAGAGGGGAGTGTGGGGACCCCTTCATGCCTCTGTGTTAGCTACTCCAACCTGGAGACCAGATGCCCAGAGGGAATCGGTGCTGCACACCTGCTGTGACCTTCCCAGAGCAGGTGGGTGTAAAATGGGAAGAAACTAGACCAGCAGTAAATTGCTTCCCCTCCCCCTCGCCTTTTAACTGAAGCAGAAAATGAACCAGAGAGTTGAAAGGGAGAGGGGGACATAATCTTCTACAGTGCCAATTGCTTTCCTTCCAAAGGAAACAGTATGCAGAGAAGAAACTCATTTCCCACCCTGGGCACAGGGCATGCGGCAAGGGTTTCTATCTTGCCTTAAGTGCTTATTGGGATATGGAGATCCTGAGATAAATGGGGTTTTTTGAAAAAAATAATTTATTTTTTTTAACAAC
This sequence comes from Alligator sinensis, assembly GCF_000455745.1. Taxonomy (NCBI): domain Eukaryota; kingdom Metazoa; phylum Chordata; order Crocodylia; family Alligatoridae; genus Alligator; species Alligator sinensis. Next base: position 1,975,460 of record NW_005841975.1, on the reverse strand, counting down.
TGGGAACTTGAAAGCCTAACAAACAAGAGTAGCTTTTTTTCAGCTTCCTTGTTCTCCGAGGCAGCGGTTCTCAATCTTTTCCACGCTGTGGAGATCAGGTCTGGGTCTGCACAAAGGCCCAGCTCTGGGTGCACAGGGCACCCCAGCCTGTGCAGTTCATGGAGCTTGTGTGCCTTCACGGTCACACAGCAGCTCAGCGGGGATTTTTGGAATTACAATTTTGGCCTTTGGTGCCCACATACTACCAGACTCGCACTTTTGGCACCTAACACCCGTCTAGGATTTAGGCCTGTCATGCTGTGCATAACAGTTTATTTCTCTTACTGTGCAACTCCTTTGCCATAAATATCATTATTGCATTTTGACTCGCAAGATGCCTTCCACCCACTGCCTTTACATTGTTCAGGAATTAATCATACACATAGTGCTTAACTTCAATTTCAGGGAAAACTATACACATTAGATGGGGCTTTTAGTGAATTATATCATCAAGAAACTGCAGGTAGGCGTGGTCATAATTTTTTAATGTATGTTGTTATACTTTTTTTTCTGGTGAAAAATAGTTAAAAAAAATTACAAGGATGTTTTAAAAAATATATAATAGCTAAAAGTCAGTCAGTTTCCCTCTGCTTTCAGGTTTGCTAATTCCTGAGTTTCATACTTTAGTTATCTTCCAAAACTGCTGGCAAATCACAGACAGCAGGTCTAAAGCCTAGCATACAACTGTCTAAAGCCTAGCATAATCCAACAGACCCTATTTTTACTCGAAATGTTTGAGATGTAGCTGTTGCTTCTGAATGTTACCTTGGGCTAAAGGCACGGCAGGTAATTGAAGGGTATTTCCATTTGCAAGTAGTTTGCTTTAAGATTTGCAGCAATCTTTTATTTTTTTAAGTCTTCGGATGTTCAGTTTTAAAAACGTGGGATTTGAAAGTGTTTTAAAAACCCTTAATAGTTCACCTTGAAAGCTTCCTTAAATCTTGAGTGAATCAAAATGAAGACATTTATAACACAACATACACTCAGGCTGGGAGAGGAATTTTATTAAGTTAGGAGAGTCAGAAAAATAATAATAATAAAACATGTTTTATGAACTTGGTGAGAAACTTATAAACTAGGTGAAGTTTTACAGCATATGAAATTGATACAAGTTGTAAATTTGAATTCCCAGACTAGTCCTCAGGTCTTGTTCTTTATTACATGAGGTAACATTTTCCACTTTTAATAGTTCACTTCAGCAGAGGGAATGGGGAGTTTTATCTTTCTGAACGACCTGCTCTAAGTGTGCTATAATCAAACATTCACCTGTCCTTAAGGCTCCATCGATTACGTTTATTGAGTAACACAATATTGGTGGATCACTGGCTCATACTTATTATCTGCTTTGCCTGTGTGTGTGGTCCAAAGTGATACAGTGCAGCGTCAAACCTTGTAGAAAGTCTGATTCCGGTTGATTCCTTCTGTTGGTCTCTCCTGTTTTCTCCTAGTTGCTCAAAGGTTTCATTAGAGGACTCGTAGCCTCCGAGACCAAATACTTATGTCTAATTAATTTAAAATCAACTTTGATCAGGGACCATTTATTTTGATTTCCCTTTGTATGCTGCCTTAAGCAGGTCTTGGTCCATGAAAAGGGGTCTAGATGCTGCCACAATGCAACAGCGAGCATTGTGGTCATCTGTTATAACGGTACTATTCCAAATCTTTGGGTCATTAGGAACCAGTGGAAAACTTTATACTAGAATATGTAGTAGCAGTGCATGGAAACCTTCCCAGAGTGCTGTCACAACCCACCAGAATATTGTTCCGTAAGTACCATGTCCTAAATGGCAGTGTGCAGGGAGCAAGACAGTGTAGGTCAGCTATCAAAATGAATGGTGCTTCTTGATTCTTTTCCCTAAGCTTCAAATGGAGCAAAAGTTGTAGCTGCCTTGATGTTATTTTATCCTGGCTAGAATTGGTGCAACTGTGCAGATTCTGGGAGGTGTTTTCATAGTTGTAGAGCAAGCTGATAGGCAAATGTTTAACGTGCGGTGAAGAATAGTTTTAATTTGTTTGCTTAAAGTGCAGTTTTCTGCAAAGTGACTTTAGCAGATGTCATTGCGAGGGTTCACGTATCTTGAAATTTAGTGGTTTGCCCGTTTAGACTTGCTTAGTTTACAAGCCACTAGAAAGCGACTTTGACACGGCAAGGGTTCACATATCTTGAAACGCAGTGGGCTGTGTGTCAAAATTGCATCGTTTACAAGATTTTAGCAAGTGGCCTTATCAGATGGCATTTCACCCCTCTGGAAATTCAGTGGTTTCCATGTCAAATGTTCTTGGCTTACAAGCTGGTAGATTAGTTTTTTCCCCCTGATGACCAGTCCTGTTAGCACTGCCTTCCATCTGAGGGCCAGACTGTGGTTTTCCCAATAAATGACAAAAAGCTTGAACTAAACTGGGGCAGTGAGCTCAGGCTTTAGCAACTGAGGATGTGGAGGAAAAGGCGGCCAAGGGGTACCCTCAAGCCACCTTCAAGGCTTCTGAAGTCTCGGATAGGAGCCAAAGTAGCCTCCCAACAGTCATGGGGCTGCTCTGAAGTTGCCAGTTCAAATGACTGCTGAGGGTTTGTCTTGTTGCTTGGAGGTTGACAGAAAATGCTGTGCTCTAGGCCTGCCCTGACAATGCCCACTATGCCAAAATCTGGCGTAGATCCAGCTATGCCAGGCCAGGAATTTCCTGATAGCTCAACGAACAGTGACTTCTTTCTTTCGTATGACACAAATGGTGCCTGTATCTTCATCTTCGTGCATTTTGGCGTTTTTGTCGGTTCGGGAGCTCTCGGCTGTCAGAGACACTACGAGGGATCGCTACTTGGAAGTGGCTCTCGTTGATCCCTGAACTGTGACTGCCTCTGCCTCTGTTGGACTATACTCAGTGACAACCCAAATCTGGCCCTAAATATGTCTTATCTAAAGGTTTTCGCCGGCTCTCTGTTGCTTGGAATGAGTTAAGTTCCCTTGCATTGACTTGGTCCAGTCAGGTTTTTTTGGTAAATGTGCAGAATGCATTTTTATGAAACCTGATGCTCGTGACAAATAAGAACCTTTACTTAAGAAAAAAAATTAAAAAGCATCCCTGGTAAATATACACGTAGACACATGCATATATACAGCATTCCTCCTCGGCAAATATTTATTTACCTAGCTAAGGTAGTTGAACTAATCACCAGCTTATTCCTTTAAGAAATGGTAAAGTAATTAAGGATTTTTAAAATGCCTTCTACCCATGGGCCTATTGGGGCTAATATGTGTGGGTTTGTAAATATTTGGATTCCTATGTGCTTTTTCAAAGAAAAAATAGCAGTGGTAGAAAATTGAAGCCAGGCAGCAGCTGCGAGCAGATATTTTCCACAATGCCCTAAATGTGGGTCAACGGAAAAGTGGCCCATAAAGGAAAATAAAATTGGACTTGTGAGTTTATGTTGCATAAGGGGAGGCTCAAAAAGCATTTCCCCAAATAGGGCTTTTTTTTCTATTTTGTTTTAAAATTTGAAATTCAAGTCCTATATAAGTGGAAGACTCTATGGCGACTAGAAGACTAGTCTGAAATGGTGACTTCACAGGAACTAAATACACTTTGAGAAGGGAAGCGGATTTATAGTCAGATTCCTTGTGCTTCTTTTAACACTGGTTTAACTTTGCCAGCCAGTGGATATTTTGGTAAAGGAACAAGAAAAGAAGAATTCTGCTTTATGAAGAATGTTAAGATTTTGATATTTGTTTTCATTCTTTATTGGAACAAAAATGAGACCTTTCAAAATATATTGTGAAAGAGCATGAGAGAGAGAGAGAGACCTTCCCTCAAAAGAGCCAATAGCCTGGTAGGTTGGGCACTCAACCTGGGTTGTGGAAGGCAGAAATTCACTGCCTGCTCCAAACTGGGCAGAGCAGTGACCAGAGTTTTGGTGCCCTGCATCCCAGCTAAGTGCTCTGCCCACCATGTATTGGCTTTCCTGGCCCCACTGATTCTTACTTTGACCACAAATGTCATGTTGGACCTGAGGCATCGTCCCACAAAAAACGTGTAGAGATGGACGTTTTTCTGCTTTACATGTCTTTTGACAATATGGTGTTTTCCAATTGAGGAGGCAGGGGAAGAAGAAAAAAAATTTTTTGTCAAATTTTATGACCTGGCTGTGATTCTGGGTACAGCCAACGTCAGCACACCTTAGTTCATGACAGAAAGGAGGAGTCGTGTAGCTGTGCCTCCTTCCCAGGTTTGTGGAATCTGGAGACAGCGAGAGACCAGTTGATCTCTACCATGAGTTACAGACAACCCAGTGGGTACTCCGAATTACTGCTGCCTGTGCTCTGGCCAGATGTCCTTCCTCCAACACAGTCTCAGTGGGCTTGTCTACACATGCAGTTAATGTGCCTGAATTTTCTGCACAGAAAATTCAGCAGCATTAAACTGCAGGTCTGCATGCATCTGAACATGTGCCTGTTGGGAGCAAATTTGCTCCCAGTGGGAGCAGTTCAGTTTAGGGCTGCTCCTGCCCTGCTCGGCTCCCCCTGCCGCAGCCAGGGGGAGCTCCAGGCTCCCCCAGGGTGCTAGCCCTAGGCTGGCAGGAGGCAAAAGGGCTAGTCCTGATCTCTGCGGGGTGGGGGAGAGCTGTCCTGCCAACCATGTGGAGATTTGGGATGCATCCCGATCTTCATGGGGCTGGGAAGCAGCTGCTCAGCAGTGGGGACAGCTCTCTCAGCCACGTGGAGATTGGGATACATCCCAATCTCCATGTGGCTGGGAGGCAGTATTCTGCTGAGCCAGGACAGCTCTCCCTGTCCCTTGTGGCCTCCTAGGCTGACCAGGAACAATTTGTTCCCAGTCAGCATCTACATGTGCTCTAATGTGCCTATTTTCTAGTACTTGTATATACAGGTACTAGAAAATGGCACATTAGACTAATGTACTGTGCAGTAATTGCTGTGCACATGTATACTGTGCCACTTTACTGCACCTTAGATTAGTCTAATATGCAGTAAAGCGTTTCATGTAGATGCACCCAGTCTTTTTGACCAGGGCCTCTTTACATCAGGGCTGTGATTGTGCCCTGGCCAGTGTAGGGCTCTTCTTCTGGCTCTGAGGTAACTGGACTGTGATACAACCCTGTGTGGGAGCTGATATCCATTCCCCTTTCTTCCTATGAGAACTGATGTTTGGAGCCGAGTAGAACTTGTTGACCAATTCTTATGTTTGCTAAAAATTGCAGGTTTGGCAACTCCAAATCATTTTGCAGTCATGTCTATTTTGCCAAACTGCACTGGAAAAAAAAAAAAGAAAAAGCCAAATGATGCATTTCACCATTTTCAAAATGAGCCGTTCTGTTTTTTCAGTTCAAGCCAACGTATCACTTCAAAATCTCCTCCATTTTTTATTATTGAAAAAACAAAGCCCCCTTAGGCTCAAATGAAAACCAAAACATTTTGTTTGACCTGGAATGATTTCTTTTTAATTGCCATCAAACCAAAGTGTCCATTATTTGGACAGCTCTCCTAGCAATGTGTGTCCCCTGAGGCATCTAACCAATCTTCCAGCAAAAGAAGGGAAGATCATACTTGATGTTCCTGATAGCTCTAAAAAAGAAAATAAATGTCAGGTCCTATTTATGCAGCATAAAGAAACAGAGAAGGATGCCGACCCTGTTTTTTGTCTCTCGCTTATGACAAAGGTCTGTGACTCACAGAGGTGAAAAGCTCTTTAACCCCAGTTTTGTGACTTGTGTCATACTGTAGTCTGAAAGAATGTGCACAGGAGTGGGAATTGGAGCCTGCCACTGTATTTGGTCAAGGTACAGCTACTTTCCTGCCTCAGTTTTCCCACCTGTAATGTGGGGATAATAATAATTATCTGCCCGACTAAAATGGGCATTGAGGATTAATTAGACAACGTTGGCAGTGTACTGTATAAATACTTTGCATTGCTGTTGCACTGAATTAGCTGGAGCCTCAGTACAGTCTATTTCATTGAAACCTGAGAGCAGGCTCTGGTACATGAGTGATGGGAAGAAGAAGATGCGAAGAAGTTTATTTTATTTTATTTTACTTACTTGCAATCCACAAGAAGAAGCCAGGCATATATGAAGCTTTATGATTCCCTCAGTGCAGTATCATTCATCTCCCCAAGAGGCACGAGAACGGAGATAGGCATTTGCCTGGGGAGCTGGCTAGCTGTGGAAAGGTACCAGCCCATCACTTCTTTAAGGGGTGCCTACACGAGTGTCCTATCCATGTGCATCTGGGAGCTGCAGGAGGGATTGTGCTGGCATATCACAGCTTCACGCTGCCCTTAGCATGGTTAGGTGCCTTCAAGGCACAATTGGGCCATCAATATTTAAAATGCTTTACACTCTGGTCGTTTCTCTTTCTGTCAGTGGTAATTTATTACATATATTAACCCTGGTCTGTTGTTCTAATGTCTGGGTGTTTCTTTTAAAATTCCATTTGTATCATTCAGCTGTAACGGGCAACTTTGGTCTTTTGTTTCTTTGCTGCAGTCCGGGAAGTCTTCTGCATTTATTTAAGAGGCAAGAGGGGGAGGAAGGAGACTGGGGAGTTCACGGAATTAGATCTTCTTTTTTTCTTTTTTTTTTTTTTTTAAAGCAGTTGAAATTCAAACCCATCTGGGTATTTATACAGCAAAATCTTCTGGATGAAGAATAGGCCAAGATAGTCACATGACTGGGGCCAACATGAAACAAAAGAATCCATTTATTATCCAGGCAGGAAATTTGTTCTTCTAGATGTTGTAGCTGCAGACATAATGATTTCATTTCCTTCCAGATTAATAGCTTTTGCTCCTTGTTTGTGTGCCTGTATTATTTCTAAGCATTTTCTACTATATATATATATATATATATATATATATATATATATGTGTGTGTGTGTGTGTGTTTGTGTTTGCTTGCATGTGTGTGCACATGCAGGTGTGGCCACTTATGCAACTAAGCATTTCTGCATTGGGTGCTAGGAAGAGGGTGAATAACTCGGATACGAAGGGTTTGTAGTCTGTCTAAGTGAAAGACAACGGGGAGGATGTTGCATTTGCCGGTGGAGTGACATAAGGGAAACTGGCTTTGAATTTCTGATGTGTCCCAAAGGGGCACCCGGAAGCAAGTAAAACTGGCAGAGCTGTTGACTGCGGGCTATGCTGTCAAAGAGATGGGATGAGGGCCAGAGGTTCGCGGTACTAGTACAGAGGTATCTTTGTTGACCCTGCATCCTGTAACCTCTGTGGATCCCTTCAACCCTTTAAAGATATGCTGGGGTTGGTGTTAGGATCCTTTCCCATGGAGGACATAATCTTGCCCAATGCCATGGCCTCAGTTTCATACTTGCTACAGCAGAACGCCTTGATCGGTATAGAAGCCTGTAGACTGTCCTAGCATGTGGGTTTATTATCGACTCAGATCAGAATACCCCATACTGAATCACCTGCAGCATAATTAAATAAATCTTTGTTTTTAAAATTCACTGGGACTCTCATAACTTTAATCTGTATCAGAAAATGTGTGTATCATAATCATGATTTCTGTGTGATGAATACTTGAAAGATTGATGTGTTCCCTGTCCCCAAATCTGCCCTCTTTGCAAAAAGATTGCAATACTAGTAGAACATAATTTTTTTTTAGGATGAAATCCTGACTCTGTTGAAGTCAAGTGGAAAAAAACTTCCACTGAAATCAAATGGGGTCACGATTTCATTCGCAATTATCAAGTGCTACTTATTCTAGTTGTTTTGTAATTGCATGCAAAGTATACTTGGTTTCTTTCCTGGTTAAAACTGAATTAATCTTAAAATACTTCAAATGATTACAAAAAACATTATCTACGTATAGACCCCACAATAGTATGATATTTTTGAATCCTCACAATTTTTTCACAGTTCCTTGGTAGTTTACAGATGTGAACAGCAGGCCTTGACCCCACGTTTCATGCCATATCATAAGTAGCCAGAAGGCTCCCATTCATTACACAGTTGGAGGGGGAGGGGTGCAGATTGGTGTGATACAGCAAAAAGAGGGTCTGGGAAGACCAAATGGAAGGGACAAGGTAGCGTTCCATGTTGGGGTACAGCTGCCATGAGCCAGTCCAAATCAATCACAGGGAAGGATCTATATCACTAGCTGTCAGGCTTGTTAGACTCAAGGCACCCCTCAGAAAATGTCAGCTCTTAGCTTTCACCCATTTTTATGGGAAAAATAATAGAGGAATTCTTTTGTTGCAGAGAACTCAGAAAGATCACAGCAGGTCAGGATGCTTTTGACATCATGGATTCCTCTATGAAATCCCTACGTCGTGTGTTTGCACACCTAACAGTGCTAATACTATGTGGCACCCCTAAAAGGATCTCACGGCATCCCAGGGTGCTGCGACATCCTGATAGAGAATCATTGTTCTATACATACAGCTGTCAGGATAGATTATAGAGCTGTAGACTATTTTCTCCAGGTTCTGCCCCTCCCCTCCCCCCCCCAGCAATGGAGGTATCCTGGCAATGCCCCAGTATGCGATAGAGCCTGGCACTGAACCTGTGTTACCAGTGTTGGTGATATGACCTGACTGCCATGTGGAAATACCGCACGCTGGAGCTGTGCAAGACCTGGAGTATGTGGAGCTTCCTATGTCTTGATTCACAGAGCTGATGTCTATACATCTGGTTTTCCTAGCACCAGCCTTCCCTTTCCTATAGTTTAGTCAACAGTATGTCACTTCATGCTGATGCCCTCCTGTTTCTGCTCTCTAGAAATGGCTCGGTAGTTGATGATGACCCTGTGACGCTTCATTTGAGTAGCTCCTTACACTGCCTTACCTTCTTTGTTTTTGAAGAGCAAAATAGAAGGGCTGCTGCTTCTCATGACAGACTAAATGGATCCACACATGGCCCTGGCAATGCCGGTAACAGTGCTCTGCACAGGTTCAGGGAGGCATCTGTCACGATTCACCGTGCTTCTTGCTAGCACCCTTGTTCAGTATGGCATGGTGACAGTGGGTCTGATTTTCCACTGCCTTGCCCCTTGTCCTCGTGTACATCTCTGGGCAAATAGGCATGAACCCACCACCGCATCATAAAGGTCATGTGTGATGCACCTACTTTAAGAACCTCGGACAACAAGGGACCTCCTGTACCAAGTCCAGTCCCCTGCTCTCGTAAGAAACCATGTCCTATCATCCCTTTCCTAAACTGTTCAAGCTCCATCTTAGAGCTAATTAGGTTTTTCAATACCCCCATTACTCCAGTTAGAAGTCTCTTTGCTGCTTGGGTTGTTAGAAGCCTTTCCCTAATTCCTAGCCTGAGTCTGTCCGTGATCAGTTTATAGTAGTTTGTTCTTGTGCCAGCATTGTTCTTTCCCATTTCTCCCTAGTGTTTACTCCTGGCATAGTAACGGAGAGCAATTCTATCTCCTCTCAGCCTTCGTTTTGCTAGGCTATACCAGCCAAGCTCTTCTAGCCTTCCCTCGTATGGCAGGCTTCCTGTTCCCCTGGTCTTTCTAGCAATGCTTCTGTGCATGTCTTCTGGTTTGAATCCACTTTTCTTGAACTACGGTGATTAGAACCGTATGCTGAACGCCAGACAAGGTCTCCTCAGGACCTTGGTAGAATTGTATGATTATCTTCCGGTCTCTGCTGGAAATATTTTGCCTGGTACATTCTGGGATCATGTTTTGCATCTTCCTGGTCTCATCACAGTAGTGATTCACAGTCAGCCCCTGATTAACCAGGGACATGCAGCCTTTTCTCCCCCTTTGGCCTCTTCAGCTTGGTACAGGTGTAAATGACTACAATCCAGGGGATGATCAGGTATATGCTTTTTGGATTTGCAGAGGTCAAAAAGCTGGCAGATGCTCGGCTGGGTGTATGGGAAACAACACCCACTGCGCTTCCTAGTGCCATTCTTTAACTGTTAACAATTTGTCACTCACAGGCACATTTGAAAGAGAAATGCTAACATTAAAAATAAACAACAGCAATAACATAGCAGATGCGTAAGTGCATATGGCAAGAACTAGCGAATGAATTGGATTGGAAGGGAGTTCCAGTGGGTGAGACCAGAAGAGGTGCCGTATACTCTTACAATGCCTCCTTATTTGTGAGGAACACTCCCTCCAACCCATCAGGCTGGTTTAAATTTGGTAGCTATATTTACAGGGCGTAGGCAGAAATAGCACTAGCTGTCTGTTGCTGATGCTGGACCCGCTGGAACTGCATCAGACAGGAAAGGAAACCCCAGGATCTGATACCTTTGCACCTGCTTCTGCATCTTTCACCCAAATGTTCCCTGGGCCATTGGGAAGCACAACAGGATGACAGAAAAGGGTTCAGGCACACTTTCCAAAGGTAATGTAGGAAGTCTGTGGTAGAGCTGCTTAAAAAAGATTATTTGTTTTGATAATTCCGCAAATGATCAAAAGCCAAAATATTTCAGCTGAAAATGGAAATGTTTCTTTTTAAAATAGTGTTATCGTGGTACGTTGTGGGAGCTGTAGGGCAGGAGCTTTTATGCTCCCATTCTACTCCATGGGTTGAGCTTTCTGGCTAGGCAGAATCTTCTATAATGCCCCATTTTTTTCCTGCTTTGGAAGAAAAGGGTGTATATCATAGCTGCCCCTAATTGTAATGTGTCATGGGAGATTTTTTTGACCAGTCTTCAGTGGCAGGGCAACAAGCACCACCCTTGTCCCTCTGAGGAGGTCAACCTCCATCTTACCCAGTAGACCGCAGGGCCTCTCATTTCATTTGGTTCAAATCTTTCAAGTTAGGCCATCTGTAAAATGGAGATAATTATGCTTTATACTTGATAAGAAGAACACACTTGTTTACTATGTGGGCAGTACAAGATTTTCAATGTCCTTAAGTGTTCTCTTCTCTGCTTTTAACTGCTTTGGTTTTGAAAGAGATTTTGATGGGCAAGTACATTGCTGTCACTTAGCAACCCTTCGCTGGGTTTTCGAACAAAGTTTTTCTTTTAATTTTTGGAACAGCATTGTAGCACAACTCTGCTGTGACGCACACTGGGGGAAAACTAGAGTAACTTCAGGGACTTCCACTATAATCAGTCCAACTGAGAGTTGAAGTTTGCTTGTAGTGTTGGAGAAAATTTACTGATCTGTCCTCCTGCCAGCGCACCATGGGTCTCCCTTATGCGTTTATGACTGTTTTGCCCAGCCTGCTTTTAAACATGTCACGCACAAGAACTTCAACCATATTTATTAGGGGAGCATACCACAGAGTAACAGATCTTGCTGTTGGGAAGCTTTCCCTGATATCCAGCATGCATTTTCCATGCCACTGCTCCTAGTAATACCCCCCTTGTATTGTATTATATTAAATAATTCCTCATCCCCTTTTGGTATTTTCATTCTTCAGATACTTAAGCCTTACTATTATGTTCCTGCACCCCATAGTCATCTCTTAGTCAGCTATACTTATTTCATCCTCCACCCCCTGTCACCTCCACCTTATCATTTCTATTGTTTACCTCTGAACCCCGATACTAAAGTGGTGCTCAGGACATGCGTAACACATGGGCAGTTGCACCAGTGCTGCTACTGTCCTGCCTTTGACAGATGCAGTCCAAAACTATAGCTAACCTTCCTCTCCTCTTCGATACTGCCCTGTACACTCAAGTCTCGCTTTGTGTCCTCAGTCACTCCTGGGCCTTGTGCACTACCCAGGTGACAAGTCAGAGGCTGTGACAGTCTGGTCATTCAGAGATGTTGAGCAATAGTGTGACCTAGAGCACAATGTACAGCGAAAGTTACTCATTTCAACAAGGAAATGGCAAACAGTCAGGCTCCACCTGCAATGACATCCCATCGGCAGGGACAATGGTAATGATAATCAGCAGCTATCAGCGCAGTCATCACCTCAATAACTAAACCCTCTTGCTGCCGAGTGATGGGTCAGCGATGGCTCACCTATTTTCTTCTCCTGTAAAGCCCTCACATCGCATGTTGATTGGCACAACTGCCCAGATTACTCTTAATTTGCCTCACCTGCCTGACCCAGTGTATAATGCAGGTCTTCAGCTCTTCTGGGAAATATCAGTTTTCATTTCTACCTAAGAGAGCTTGTACAATCTCTGCTCTCTCCTATGCCTGATGAAGGGTGTGTGCGCCCGAAAGCTTGCAAATAAATAATTTGTTTGTAGATATCTAGTTGGTCCAATAAAAGATATCACCTCTTCCATTAGTTTTGATTCCTTTTGCCTCTAGATCGATACGGCTACATCCTGGATACCTAATGCAGGTCTTAGAAGACTTCCTGCTCTGCATCTCCCAGCACCTGCTTGGGACCCACCTTGCAGATTAATCTGCATGTCTAGCCCAGGTGTTTTATTCCTCCTGTGGGAATTAGGGTTAGGGGGAAAGTGGGAATGAGGGATAGGCATAAACCAGGATTACAGATCCTCTCCCCACTTCTATGTGGAAGCAGGCTTGATTCTGAACAGAGCATTTTTTTCAAGTTTTCTGGTGAGGCGTTGGCTGCTCATTAAGGCAGCATTACGCATGCAGCCGAAAAGGAAACTGTCCTAGCAAATAAAAGACTGGCTTTGGCTCGGCTCCCAGCTCGCAGATGGTTCTCCTCATGCCTGCTCCTTTGGAGTCTTTTCCCAGCTCACACTCTCGCAGGCGTCTGGGCTGGAGGCAGGAGTGTGCTCTGCAGGAAGGGTGCCAAGCATCCTATCCTGCCAGCCTTATCTTACCAACTCCCCAAAGTTGATGGATCGGAAGGGCTGATAGGAAGCCAGGGGCTGTTTGCGCTGTGTGGAGAGAGAAAGGAGACTCCCATGTGGCTTCTTACACAAAGCGTAGCATAAGCAGCATGGGTTTTCATCATCCCAAGGCTCCTGATTTTAGGTTGCACATCTCATTCTCTGCTCTCGTGGAATGTGAATGCTGGTGCTCCTGATCCAGGTTTTACTGCAGTGCTAAATATGCCTTATGTATCCCCCCATCATCTTTGCAGTGTATTTTGGGGCTCTGCCTCCCCATTGAGAGAACAGTCCTTTACCTCAGCCTGCACTGGGCTTTTCCAGCCCATTTTCTGGGAAACCATCACTTTTAGGCTGCTCCCATCAAAGGTAGCAGTGATGCCTGTCATACTTCACTGTTGTTTGCCCGAGCCCTGCTGAAAGTATCCTGGAGCCGGAGGGCAGAGAGGAGCCAGCACCATGTTGTGGTTCCTGAATGTGGGCACAGCAGGGGAAGTGGGGGGGAGCAGTGTGCTCGGTGCTTCAGGCACAGTTCAGATTACATGCCAAAAGCTTGTAAAAAGGGTACTAAACTCCACATCAAAGTGACATATTTTCACAACAGCAACTGGCCACACAGTGGCAAGCAAGACTTTTGTAGCCTCCCTTTTTCCTATGCTTGTGGAGCAGCTCTCACTGAGGGCTTCTTCCTTGCAGAAGAAAAACCTTTCTCCCCTCCTCACTCAGGAAGGCTCCTGTTGTTCCGCAAAGTCCAGGGATTTGAGGATTATTTGACGAAGGATGTGGAGGACATTTACCCAGTTGGATTGTATCAATATTGCATAGAAGAAAGCTTCATACAGAGAGACAAGTCTGGATGGGCTAAGAAGGGTTGTGAGTTTGATGATCTGGATTACTAGCTAGCAGGTTCAGTGATAACACAGTGACAGTAGCATGAAGAAACTCATCTAGGATTTTCCTTAAGTGCTTATTTGTGCTGGATCCACCACGTATTCTTGTTCTTTTGACATGCCTAAATGTCTCCGTTTCATGTGCTGATAACCAGCTAGGCTACCCGGTTTCTTCTACACATGGTATGGTACTAGGCTACTGCATAGCATGGCACTACTGGTAAGAAATGAGCTTATACATCATGTTGTTTGCAAGAAGAAGCTTGCTGTTATTACCTTAACGTCATATTCACAATGCATTTAGGTCAGCCCCTGAGGTGTAGTTTAGGTTGTCACTGACTTATTTTTTGTGGGATTATTTTCTCCCCCCATTTTTAGAACAAAGGGTTGCAGGACTTTCAGACCTATAATAATTTGTGGATCAGCACATTGCTTTCCTATGATGACAGTGCCTTGATGTGATGATGGCAGACTAAGTTGATGTGATGATGGTTGATAACTCATAATGCCATGATGCGATGGTATAATAGCAAAGTGTGAATTCATTATGATTCATTGTCCTGGAAGTCAAAGGCTAAAAGGCTAGGTGCAATATTTTGTTTCTCCCAATGCCTGGTACTATGTTTGTTCTCTCAAATGGATGGAACGGATTAATAAAGACTTTAGAAAAATCTAATAGGTATTAAAATAGAAACCCACCACTACCAAAAATGATAGATAAACTGTTTGGTGAAGTCAGTACAATGGGAAACACTTACACTGATGAAGAAAGACTCATCAACGAGTCCAAATACAGGGCTGTCTAACTTCTCAGTGGGTGGGGACCACTTGCCACAGGGGCCACACAACATGCGGTTCCCCCATCATGCACTCCCCCTGCAGCTGCATTGTTTCTGCCGCTGTGTTGGCTTCTCCTGTCACTGTGTGGTCTGACTTGTGCTCCCACTGCTGCCATGTGGGTGCTTCACCCCCCCCCCCCACATCACGCCATAGTCTCCTCCTACACTCTATCTCTCCACTTCTGCTATGCAAGCCACCTATGTCCCTCTGAGACCTGCTGCTGGAAGCACTATAAAAGAAGCAAATATTGTGGCTTTGATTTTCCAAAGTGCCCAACATTAACTTAACTCTGCTTTCACAAGTCAGTGCTAAGATGCCTGTGGAATTCCGTGGAGGTAGAGCGAGGCTAATCTTGGAGTGCTTTCAAAAACCTCACCCTACATGTGTTGTGGGTAGAGCTTGTCTTTCCCCATGGCTGTCGGTCCAGATCATTTCCCCCATGAGAAACGCACCTAAAAGAGTTGTACTCGAGGAAAAAAAGCTGTGAGATACAAACCACCCTCAGGCAAAAAGTCAAAAAGCCCCCCCAGACTTCCCATTGTACAGTGTGCGCTTTGTTCTTGCAGCAAAAGCAGTTGTGGAAATATATATTGTGGGCTCAATTTTTGGTTGCGTGGAACTTCCATAAGCTCCAGCTGTGGTCAAACAATGCTCCACAGCTCTATGAGACCGATTGCTTTTTGGATGCGATGATAAGGCAGCAATCCATGGGCCAGAATTAGAAATGAGCGGGTATAAGGATACATGTTTAATTGCAAGAGAAGTTGGGGGAAGCTGCCTTCTACACAGTGCAACACCATTGCTAGTTAAATGCTGCAGGTGTGAAGTTAGCCACCAGAGGGAGCCTGTATTGTCCGGTCAGTGAATGCAAGGAAAATGGAAGGAATTAAACACCGAAATTAATGAAAGTTCTGATACTAAGGCAAAGGAGTTCAAACAATATATATTAAGGTCTACATTCCCATTTTATTTTTTAAAAATAATTCCCGAGATGTGTTTTTATGGACCACGAAGTCGGATCCATAGACTCTTTGCATTGACTTGGGTGGACTTGGAGGTGGGCCCTTAGTGAAAGAAGAATTTTCTTTTGAGAGAAGGTGTTTATGAAGAGGACATCATTCCACCCCCCAAGGCTGTGGTATGGACAGGCTGCTTCCAGTTCCTGCCTCCTGCAGCAATAGTGGTGCTTTGTTTCCAGCCTTGCTGTGACTCCTGGGAGGAAAATCTAGTGTAGAGTATAAGCAGACAGCCACCGGTCAGAGATGATCTAGGTGTAGCTATTCCTATGTTCTACTATGGGTGTTTTCCATACTGCTGGTCATGTTGTTGTCCCCCCTCCCCCCCTTCTGCTACACATGTCAGGGTGTTTTTAAGCCTTGCCAGAGGCATTGTGGTGGATACAGCTAAAACTGAGGACTTTGGGGTGTGCCAATGCTCCTGCTGGGACCAAAGCCAGAGGTTTCTGGCTAGGTCTTGCCCCTCTACTCAGGGTCAAACCAATCACCATTTCCTAAGGCTCTGCACCGTGAGTATGCGCATTTCACCATTGACTAATTAGTAAGTTAAAGTTAAACTGCACTTTATTGGCCAGTGAGATCCTAAAGGTACTTCTAGCACTGCGGGAGGCCACAAAGCAAATGGGGATTTAAGGCCCATTTCCAAATGGAGACTTACCGCTCCAGTGAAGTGTGGAAATGCTGTCACAGTCTCTTGTAGCTATAACATATTGAGGCGAGTTTTAATACACCTTTATTGGCCCTTCAGAGTTGCTCCAGTATACTATGTAAACAGGCATTTAGAAATCTTGGCAAATGCATTTTACTATTTACTCAGTAGACCAACTGTCATACAAATACATACCTAAATACTGCTCAAGAGTTGCTAGTAAAACTCCTTGAGCAGAGGTGTAGCATAGTTACAGATCACAGCTGCTGGTGGTCTTGAACTTTTGGTTTTTAATTTTTCCCCCCTTTCTCTTTTCTTTTCATCACTCTGAGGTTATTGAAAAAGGGGAATTTAAAATCGCACAACTTTATTGTAAATGGACTGAACTGACATAGGAGATTCCCAGACCATACTTATAAACCCCTGACAGTATTCTCCTACAGCTTCAGGAAATAGCTGGGATATCTCCAGCACACCCCACTCAAAGGAGAAGGGAGCAATGCCATCTGATGATAACATCTTGTCTTCTTCCCTCGTATGACCAAGTCCAGGGGCTGTCATTGAGAACTGCCTAGATTATCTGTTGTTTTTCCGAATGGAGTAAGGGGAGAGAGACTACCTCAAAGGTAGCAGGACTCCAACTATAAGATGCTTTATAAGGTTATTGCCTTGGAAAACACTTGGAAACAAACTGGAAGGTGGCACAGTCCATGGTGCCTAGCTGTGAATTGCTGGTCCATCCCAGCACTGCCCCGGAGCGAGTGGGCAGCTGTGTTGTGCTCTAGCTGCAGCTTGACTGCTCCCCAAGGGAAGACGCGAGTGAAGTGCATTTTAATTAGTGCCGTACAGAAATGATAAGAGTCCTGCAAACCAGAGCCAAGGCTCACACCCAGAAAGAAAGCATACCACTTCTAAGTGAAAACAGGCCAGTGAGCAACAGTCTTGTTCCTTAGTATTAAATGGCCTCTTCTCTATCACCTTCCAGTTCAGCTGAACCTTTACAATTCGAAGGCTGGTGCTTTTCTAGGGGTGGAGG
>NW_005841975.1:1953079-1958245 GCF_000455745.1 Alligator sinensis | reverse complement strand
CTTTCCCTAAATCCTGCCTGCTCCAAAATGGTGCCATTCCGGCTGTTTCCTACCCAGGGAAGATGGGCTGTGATTAGCCTCTTTAGAAAACTGAGGAGCAGGGTTGGTTTAAGCAAATAATATCTCACAGAGGATTTCTTTTCTCCTTTTCTTTCAACTTCAAGCTGTTTTTAATTCAGTGCAGAGATTAAATCAGACCTGAGCCCTGGAACCAGGTAACATGAGTCTGACATGTTAATTTCCTGTTGTGCCTACAAAGCTTTCTCAACGTGCCATGGTGTGCTCCCCTCCCTCTTTGGCAGTTTAACTAAGATAATAAAAAGCGGAAAGCTGCGCTAAATTCCACTTGGGTTTTACAAGCCTTTCAGAAGACATTGGAGCGCCAAAAAAGGTTTGTTTTGCAAGGCATTCTGGGAAGTCATTTCCTGCTCAAAGCTTGGATGTCAGGATGGCTGCTGCTTCATTTAAACCATCATTAAAAAACAACGAAATGCAGATTCGGTTTTCTTCCCTTTAAAAGCATAGGTTTTCTAGCCAAAAAAATCTGTCTTGTGAAAATTATATATGCCCCCCGGCTGTGTCTCTTGCTTTCTCTCTCAACACTTTCTAGACCAGTAGATATGGACATGTGTGCATAATCACTTTGGCCTTCTCAGTCCAAATTTGGGACTGAGATTTTACTCCATTAAGGAAGGACAAGGTTTACAGAAGTACCCATCCAGGGCTGCTTTGAAATAGCATTTTCCCTGCTTTTGAGGGTGGAATGGATGTCTTTCCAGAGCCTGGTCCCACAGCACTATCCAGCATGTTCTGTATGAGCACCGCTGAGGCATTGCATCGCACAAATGATTCTCCTTCCCACCCGCCCCTTTTGCCTCTTCTGGCTGTGCATAGTTTTCTTTGTGTGGAGCCTTATTCATCTGTCTTGCACACACACAAGCGTGCTGCTCTAATCCCCAGGTCTGCAGGTTCTTATTTGTGCTCAGCAATCACAGCATGGCAGGAGAGGGAGCCCCAGGGGCTCAGGTTTCATTACTCAGGCGTCAGAGAGAATTCTTTCACTCCGAGCGGCTGCAGCCTGTTCTTTTCCCAAGCAGTCCCCTTTGTCTGTCTCAGATTTTGTGCACGCACGTCTCTTCTTTTCATCCCTCCTGGTGTTGTAAACTCCCGGCCCAGACCCTTGTCTTAGTTGCGCTCCTAGCTTCTCCTCAACTCTCTCTAGACCAGGGGTAGGTACCCCTCGGCACAGGTGCCAGAGTGTGGCACTCGCAGGCATTTTGCTTGGCATGCACACGGCAGGGAAGGGGCCAGGGCTGCATTGTCACAGTGAGGATTGGGCCCTGGCACACTAACATGTTACAAGATGAGGTTGCAGGTGTTTTTGGCACTCTACCCAAAAACATTGCCAATCCCTGCCCTAGACTCTACCCTATACCCTCGGTTTCCCCTCACCTCTCTTATTATTATACTTTATAGATGTTGTCCCCTTCTACACAAGTGTATTAATTTCTCTCTTGCTTTTGCCAGTGGGGAAAGGGCCATCCTTTTGTAAGACTAGCTGCTTTTGCTTCTGCCTTCGCTTCCTGCTACGAGATGGAGAGAAGGCAACCGAAGGCATGATGCTTGGTCTGCTCTGCGGCTAGGGTTATCAGTGCTCAGTTAACCGGCCATGAGGAATGCATAGCTGTGTGTGTCCTGTCATTTCCCGCCCCCTGGCCTTTTCTCAGAAGGAAAACATCCTCTCTCTGCTGTACCTGTGCCTGCCATACCTGGCCAGGATGAGAATACCTGGTTGGCTCCTTCAATACTGTAGACAGTGCTGTGCCTCGCTGTTGCTGCTTCATGGGGACAGATTGATTTCTCTTTGCCTCTCATGCTCTTTGAGCTCTCAAGCTCACTCCATATGGTGCAGAAATTGGAAATGATGTTTGGAGCACTCACCAGCTCGGAGGGAATGATAAAGTGAAAGCTGTGCTGATAACACGAGGGGGAGGGTGGGGGGGAACTTGCACTAGGTATCTTGCTGCAACCATGTGGCTTTTGCAGTTTCTCTTATTTAGTTTTAGTGTTTATTCCCCCCCCCCCCTTTTTTTGTCTGCATGGTTTTCACCGCACTCGTTCCCTCCCATTTGCAGTGTTTCCCAAGGTTGCCGCTTTCTTTCTGCATCTCTCTTCTTTCTATATGTTGTATGCGCAAGAGTGGAATAGTTTAAATGTGTATTCTTAGGACCATTTTCAAGAGTGCTAAGCCCCTATTTAGGTATCAAAGCAAGGGGCCAGATTTGGAAAAGAGCTTGGTACCTCGGGTGTATGCTTGGCTCTGAGTTTTCCTGAAAAGCTGGTTGCAGTTTGATTCCTACTTGAGAACTGAGCCATCCTGAAAGTACAGCCTCAGCACTGGGCAGTGGAAAATTTCATCTGGGGCTGTATTGAAACTGTAACCCCCTGTGATTCAGCACTCCCTGGGGGGTGATGTGTGCGTGTTTTTTCCCTTCATTTTGAATTCGAGTGTGAGGGGGGGATCTGATATTTGGTTCTACCGACTAAACTGGCTTTAGCACTCAGAGGCCTGTGATCACTGAAGTGGAGAAAACTCAGGGATGTGGCGAAAGGAAAGATGAGCTGGTTTAATGTTGGCATAGAAAGTCTACTCAGCACTCACTGTGGGGGCAGGGAGAGTGTGCATCTTGGCTGTCAGGAGGATAATTGGGTGCAAAGATATCAAATATGCGCACCCCCAATGAATCAAGCTGTTATTTCTGTGAGTATTAGGCAGTTAGCAAACTCCCTGAAGTCACTGCAGCTCACATTTTGGAGAGGAGCATGTTTGATGCTTTGTCTTCATTTGACTTTACTGAGATGTTTTTCTCCGTACCTCACTAGTAGTAGAAATGGTGGCTAGGGCTAAGGCAGGCCAGCGGCCAGCAGTTTCACTTCCCTGTTGTCTAACCTTGCTCAGATCTAGGAAACAAAGTGGCTAGAGTGCAGTCAGCTGTCATTGCCTTGACCCTGCTGTCATTTATCTATCCCCGTCTTACTGGCCAGCGCTCATTCATTACAGAGAAGTTGACTCCTACCTTCAGTAAGCTAATGATGCCAGCCTCCATTGCCCGCATTGTTAGTTCAGAGGTGCTTGTTCTCATGCTGCTCCCTTTCGCTTGGGACGAGCTCCTTGCAACTGCCTGTGAAACTACCCCCTTGGGTGCAGACACGCGTAGAAGTTGTGCCATTCTGAAATGTCGCTGATTGGGAGCCATTTCTCACTTGTTGCAGGTCCGAGGTGTGCAGTGCCTTACTATTCCAGGTAACGTTCACTTTTTTCTGCTTTCCCTTCTGTCCTAAACACGAGTTCAGTAAATGCCAGTTGATTATGGGCAGTGTGCTTGGGGTGCCTGGGAAACAGGCAGTGCTTGGATTTCAACTTCTGAGGTCCCAGGGGCGTGGTGACAGGCTGTGGTCGCCTAAGGAGTAGTGAGGATACAGTTGGCTGTTAGGAAGATCGCTTTTACTGAACAAGCAGTGCAAGGGAGCTTGTTGATGAAAAGTGATAAAAGGAAAAGAAAACGCTAGGGGCAGTAGAGTTTTGGCTGTGTACCAGAGTGGCCAGTTGCAGTGGGGGCATGAGGAGTGATGCAGTGTGGGAAGCCTGGAGGACGGAGCAGCCCCATATTACAGGACACTTGGTGTCCGCACATAACACTGAACTGGTGCATCATGAATTGGTTCAAAAGAGGACCTGGTTTTCCAGGTACACTCTTGAACCTTTCCAGGGGGCTTCAGACCAGTTTAACGAGCTTGTATGTCTGTCTGGGTCAGGCTTAGACCACATTTAAACCAGTCTAAGCATCACATGCGTCTGTGAGCATTGTCCCCTCTTTAGCTCCTGCCTTAAAACCCTCCTTTGCTTCAATGCCTCTGCAAATTGACTAGACTTATGTTGCTGGTGTGCTGTGACTACTGACCGCATATTGTCTCATTGTTTCCTTGGGTTTCTCCGTCTGTCTGTGGCCATCTGTTGTCTCTTGTTTTATCCTAGGATGATAAGCCCTTTGGGGCAGGTGCCGTCTTTTTGTTCTGTTAGTAGCACATTTTAGCAAAATGGAACCCTGTTCCATGGCTAGGGTGCCAAGACGCTAAGGAAATTCAAATAAGTAATAACAATAAAAATGTACTTAGGCGATGTGTACCCTTGGAACGGTTTGCAGCTTTGGCTGTACCAGAGTACTACACCAGCTAAGGGCTCCTAGTTTGGACACACTGCTTATATCAGCAAAACTTTGCTTTGGCTGTGCCAGCTACAACCTACTTTTGCTGGTCCAAATGTGTCTAGGCTTTTGGCAGCACAGTTACACTGGTTACAAGTCCTACCCAGATTATGTAGTTGGCCTGTTGAGAGGTAGACTTGGCCTTTGCATACATGTCTGTTATTGCTCTTTCTATGATGGAGATGCAACAGCTTGCGCTTCCCTAAGCTAACTTAGTAGAGGTAGGGCTTATGGCACACCATTAGTTACTGCCATTCTTTTGAAGATTTTTCCATTTTGTAACATAACTGTGACATGCTGAAGAGTCTTCTCCCTTGCAGAGTCCAGAGCAAGGCCTTCTGGATCTGTAGGAAGAGCCCTTTAACTGCTCTGCCACCAGGCCCTAGCACTGACCCTAACAGAGTCCTCCTGTTGGATTGAGAACCTGAGGCAGAGTTATAGTAAAATGTAGCAGCTTCTTGAGGCTCCAGCTGGGACCTAGGGTGGTATTTGGCTGTGCAAACATGCAAGGAGAGATGGACCCTGTTCAATAGAGAAGGCAGGCGGAGCCTTGAGAGTAAGGGAATATTATTATCCCCATTTTACAGATGGGAAGGTGAGGGGTGAGGTGATTTGCTTAAAATTACACTGAAGGGTTTTCAGGGGTATAGGTTGCAGCTGTGTTGGTCTAAGGACATAGGCAGACAAGGTTTCATAGTTTCATAGTAGGTAGGGTCGGAAGGGACCTGATCAGATCATCAAGTCCGACCCCCTGCCATGGCAGGAAAAAGTACTGGGGTCAAACGACCCCGGCAAGGTGTTCTTCTAACCTCCTCCTAAAGACCCCCAGGGTAGGAGCCAGCACCACTTCGCTTGGAAGTTGGTTCCAGGTCCTAGCCGCCCTGACTGTGAAGTAGTGCCT
>NW_005841975.1:1948606-1952886 GCF_000455745.1 Alligator sinensis | reverse complement strand
GACAAGGTGTGGTTGGCCTTCCTGACCGCGTCCCCACACTGCCGGCCCATGTTCATTTTGGCATCAATAATGACTCCAAGATCCTTTTCTGCCTCTGCACTGATGAGAAGGGAGTTCCCCAGCCTGTAGGTATGCTGCTGGTTCTTCCCCCCAGGTGCAGTACCCTGCACTTGTCAGTATTGAAACCCATCCTGTTCTCACCTGTCCGCCCCTGTAACCTGTCTAGGTCCAGTTGCAGCCTATTCCTCCCTTCTAGCATGCCCACATCCCCCCACATCTTAGTGTCGTCAGCAAATTTGAACAGGGTGCTTTTTACCCCCTCGTCCAAGTTACTGATGAAGATGTTGAACAGCACGGGTTCGAGGACCTGGGGGACCCCGCTGCCCACATCCCTCCAGGTCAAAAATGACCCATCCACCACCACTCTCCGGGTGCGGCCCTCCAGCCAGTTAGTGACCCATTTGACCGTGTAGGCATCAACACCACTGTCTCCTAGTTTCTTACTGAGAATGGGGTGAGAGACAGTGTCAAAGGCCTTCCTGAAGTCCAGAAAGACTACATCCACCGCTACCCCTGCATCTACAGATTTGGTGACCTGGTCATAGAAGGCCACCAGGTTGGTCTGACAGGACCTGCCTCTAATGAACCCATGTTGGTTGCCCCTAAGCATAACCTCCCCTGCTGGCCCCTTGTGGACATGCGCCAGGATAATCCTCTCAAAAAGCTTACCCAGGACCGAGGTAAGACTAACTGGCCTATAGTTCCCTGGGTCCTCCTTCCTCCCTTTTTTGAAAATGGGAACCACACTGGCCCTTTTCCAGTCCTCTGGCACCACACCAGAGCACCATGAGTGCTCATAAAGTCGTGCCAGGGGTCCCGCAATGACCTCTGCTAATTCCCTCAGCACTCTGGGGTGGAGGTCATCAGGACCAGCTGATTTAAATATGTCCAGGTTCTTTGGGTTATCTTTTATTAGACCAACTAAAATAGTTGGAAACATTCTTCTTTGCAAGCTTTTGGATACAAACACCCTTCATCAGGCTGAGGAAACATCTGCAGTTGGACTGGAGGGTTTTGACACGGCTAGAAATCAAACCCAGGCATCCCATGTCCCAGTCTAGCACCAGGGGGTGTACGTGAGAAAGGAGAGGAACTATCCCTGGCTGGGAAGCAAAGGGAGAAGCGACAGCAGGGAAGAGAATAAAGGGGAATTTGAAAGGCAAATAGATGCAGAACCTGTGGTCCAGGTGAGGGGCACAGGAAAGTCAGGATTTGCTTTAAAAAAAAAAACAACTTGCTGTTGGCTGACCCGGTAAAACACTGGAAACAGAATGATTGTGGATTCAGCCACTATCATTTCTTTGGAAGAAAGAGACTAAAAGGAGGTAGGTACAGAGGAAAGGAGAGCTGCACTTCCTCATAATCCTAGGGGAGCAGTTGGTGAGATGAGATCAAAGAGCTGTGATTCATGAGTCTATGTACCACAGACTGTTTAAAACCCAGGAGGGGGCAATGCTTTCAGAGACACTGCTAACAACTACCATCCTTCCTGAGTGCCTGTCAGAGGCTCTGAAGCTGGGAGTGAAGATAAGGCCATCTTCATTATTTAGGGCTTGATTCTGCTTCTGTCTTTTACCTCATTGGGAACTGGATTGGGTCCTTGTAGGCTCTGATGTGCAATCGACTGAACAGATTAGCAGTGCCCTTACTTGGAGCAGCGTGTGGGCCAGCTCTTCATGGGATGCAGCTCCTAGCCCCAGTGAAGTGGCACATGCCTCTCTGTTAGAGTTGGTGGAGCTGAGCAGATTGGCACCAGCTCAGAGTCAGGCACCAAGTTTCTTAGTGAGATCAAATAAAAACAAAAGGTGCAATTGCAGCCACAGCATCACTTAAGCTGAACGTGCTGCTGAGCTCTGCTCTGCCCAAAGGATTGCTTCTCTGGCAGGGTTTATTTAAGGATAAAATCACTAAAAGAGGCTGGGGAGTAACAAGTGCCTTATCCTAAGTAGCAACCAGGAAAGCAAACCGACTACATCTTTGTCGTCCCATAACTGGGACTTTGTTTCTGTTTTTCCAATCTGCGGATCTCCGTTCATCATTGGTGAGCAATAGGAGTGGGTTCAAGCTGACCTTTGGGACCCTTTGCATTAATGACTTCAGGGAAAGCCACGAAGGACCTGTGGTTGCGCCGTCAAACTTTTTCTCCTCTTAGAAAAATACCTGCATATGCACCATCAGACTGACTAATTTAGGAGCTAGAGGAGAAAATGTTTTTAAGTCTTTGGCCTGTTGTCGTTGTGAGAGTTACCATTTGCGGAATTTCCTGGGCTGAAATTCAAGATTGGACTCCAGGGCAGTGGAGGAATTTAGGAGGAATAGTGGAGGGGTCTTTTAGCAACCTTCTGTTCTCCCTTGTTAAAAAATGCCAAATCCAGCAGCGGTGTTAACCTGGTCTTGCTGTGGCCTGGAACTGCAAACAAAAGATGCAATTCTCCTCTCTCTCTGGCATGTACCCAGAGTAACCCTTTTAGTGGCAGAAGGGTTGTGGACAGTGGGAATCAAAGCTTTGCCGGGACCTCTTCGAGCCCCACTGGACCTATGAGACAAGTCAGCTCTTTTGGGAAGTCTGTAAGCGCCTCAGGTGGATCTGTCACAGGAGCTGGACCTAGGTTCTGAATTCTCTGCTGTGAGGGATAAAACGAGCCTCAGGCATAGGAGCAGTTGGAACCAAATCCAAAACCCATTTCTTTGAATTTTAGCTTTCCTTCAAGAGCTCTTTACACATGCAGCAGTCAACTACTCCCATAACACTAGCATTTTACTCATTCAAGGTTTGACTTTCACATGTGAGGAAGGGTTTCTGGTCGTGGGAGAAAGAGAAGTAAAAAAAGACATTTTTACTTGCAAGGTAAGGTGCTGCTGGAGATCATCACATAAGTACAGTACATAGATGGACAATGAGAAGAGAAGCTCCTATTGATGCATACTGGGCACGTCTACATGTTCATTAATGCGCCTAAGATACTGAGCATTTAGTTGAGTATTTCCTTAATAAAGCAAAAACTAAATGCACAGTACCTATAGTTGTTGTGCAGTAACGCTGGCACATGGTTATTTAGTGATGCTTGCTGCGCATTAGCCTAATAACCCTGCACAGTAGGCTATTAGCACAATTTTTGCCGTGACAAGCTACTGTGCAGTGTTGTTAGGCCAGTGCGAGGTAAGCATTTTGTGTAGATGCACCCACTGATAATTATTGGCGGTGTGAATATTGTAGTGTGAATACTGTAGTCAGCAGCAAGAATTGCTGTATAACCATGGTGTATTAGTGTAGTACTGCACTGATCTAAATAGGGGGCTGTAGAGCAAGTAAATGGGGAAGATCTAGATCAGGACACAGCTCTAGCAAACACTTGAAAGACAATAGGACCAGCTGTTAGCATCCAGGACTTATTTTTGCCAAAGAATAAAGAAAATCTAAAAAGTTAAAAAGTCTTCAGAAGTGAAGATGAAAGTTCGCTGTCTAACAAGACAGGCTGGTTGACAGAGGGGAAAGAGAAACATGGTAGAAAGGAGTTTGGAGAGGCTGGGACATCCAGATTTTGAGAAACCTAAACCTTGACGTGTGCAGTCTGAGCTGTTATTTTAAAGATAGGCTTTCTGTGCAATACTTTTTTACAAAATAAATGATGCTTTTATTTAAGGAGACTGTTTGATCTCTGCTTACTGCTGTCACTGCCTCAAAGGAAACAATATTGCAGGATTTGAGCCTACATTTGATATGCTGAAGTAATCACATTTAGTAACAAAGCCTTCCTGAGAGTGGGTGAAACCCTGAGCCAGGTGATGGCCCAAGGCATGCAACCAAAAGGAGGGTGTTCTCCAGGAGAACAGGTTGGGACAGAGGTATACTTCACCTGGGAACAGTGACAGATTGCTTTCCCATGGAACTGGTATCAAGGGAAAATGCCAAGGTCTTAATTGATTTTGTAAGTGAATTTTTAACCACAAAGTTAAACAGCTTTCCTGGTTTATTTGAAGTATCAGCCTCTTATCACCGTCATGGTTTAGGTTGGATCCTTTTGATATCTTTTAAATAAGATACGGCAACTAAGAGCCAGGCTAGTCTTCATGTATCTTTCATAGTCAAGTTTGTTTGTTGCTTCAACATTTTGACAGCTCTTGTTGGCATTTCAGATGTAGGGCTGTACAGAGATGCATGTTTTATAGAAAGCTTGAAGCTTTCCTGAAGAAGATGGTCCAAAGAAATGAGTCATTTC
>NW_005841975.1:1932249-1948575 GCF_000455745.1 Alligator sinensis | reverse complement strand
GGGAAACTCAGGATAAATGTTTTGATTTCATAGTACTTCTCAGAGGCAGCGCCATCCTGGAATAAGCCAAAATAGATCCACTGGAAAAACAGAGAGCTGCATTGAAAGGGAACACACGCCTCCCTTGTTTGTTCAGCATTATTACGCTCCACCTGCTCCAGTATTCTCTCTCCGGAAGTGCCTGCATTTTTCAGACCAAGGTGTGACGCATCCATAAAACAGGAGTGCCCTGACAGATGGCACACAGAGTTGAAAATGCATTTGAGGAAATCCTTTCATGACTGGTGTGTCAACGTCTTATGCCCTGGAGCATGAAAACATTGTTCTTTGTAACTGTATTATAATATGTAATTGCAGGTGCTGTTGTTGTGCAGTTGATTCAATAGGTAACTAAAGATTTCTTCACTGGAACTTTTCAAAGGGGCCTTGGGGAGTTGGGAGCTGAGCGCCCATTGGCTTTCAGTTGGATTTGGGCATGTAATGACCTTAATTTCCCTACTTCTGGAAGCCCACATTCTCAAATGTCCTTCTTTGCCTTTCTTTTTATAACATTTCCACCATTATTTTTTTTCTTTTTCTTAAAAAAGAGGTGAACACAAATGGATATTTATGGCCAGGAAGCACTACTGATCTGCTAAAAGGCATTGCTATATTTCTCCAGGTCTGTTCCTGCTGTAGGAGGAAGGGAGCTATTTATATTCCTGCCACCTTTCCCAGCATTCTCTGTTATGGCAGCTTCTAGCTCTCAGACATCAGCTCGGCCTCCAAGTGCCACAATATCCTGGGCCTGACTTGGACCTGGGGCTTATCTGTAAAGGGCCAGAGGACCTCTGCAACAGAACTGCAGGTTCACCGTGGATAGATCTTAGGGCTGAAGGAAGAGATTTGTCCTTGAATGAACTCTGATTGCTCTATTCAAATCTATAGGAATGCGCCCTGTGCATCCAAAGCCAAAATACAGGCTTTGGGTAGCAGAAAATATGAAGCTGTTGAACTTGAAATCAAACCTCTGTGATTCATGTCCGAGGTTTTGGAAAACATTCAATCAATTCTGCCCAGAAAGAGGATTGAGCATCTAAAGGCTTTATTTTCTGAACAGTGCATTCCTGATAATGATCCTGTTTTGCCCACGACTACCCACTGCAGTTAATCAGACTGCAGCGAAGCCTGGCAACTTATGCTGATAATTTATCATTTGATACTGCAGGAAAGAAACAATTTGATCTGTGCTGTCTGAGAGTCCATTGAAGGCATTTGACTGAGGAGCCTATGCAGCCTGTCTGCAGCCAGTGTAAATAGTCCCAGGTATTTTCTTATCTGTCTCCAATGCAGAATTGGTTGCAAGCTTATTGGCACGTGCTCGTTTGTGAATAATGATAATGGACTGTCATCAGCTGTTGGTGTCTTGGCCATTAGGAGGCATATCCAAGCCATTGCCTCTTGGTGTTCTGCGATGGCTCATAGCTGATCTGGTGGCTAGGAAGGGCAAAGGAACAAGGAGGCTTTGGGGCAGGAGATGGGAGCAGTGATGGAAAGGCTTCCTGCAATTTGAGGATGACTAAAGACTTTGAAGTTGGGTTTGTTTATAACCTAGTACTATAATGGAGGCACAAAATTCCTTTGTCTCTATAAATATATCAAATAACAACCATGCAGAGCATACATGTGTAGGGAGGTCGAAGAGAGATTTTTCTCTGCTATGGAGCTGTCTTCTCAGCTGGGTTCCATAAACAGTTTCTTCACCTCTATTTCTACCAATTTCTTGAGATGATTGTGTTCAAGAACCAGGCCCTCTTGGGAGTCATACTTAACAACATTTTCTCCTTAAGATTCAGAGACTTGGGGAAGTTTGGGACTAAAGTTTGCTTGTGAGAACTTTGCCCATCTTTGGAAGCAGAAGCCAGCAGTGAGGTTGCTGTTTTATTAGCCAGGCTCGTTCTCAAAGCTTAGAGTTGACTGCTGCACAAAAATACGTTGATCTTTCCATAAGATGCCACTGCTTGAAACTGGATCTCTTCCAGTGATTACCAGCTATCCAGTTTTCAGAAAGTAGAGAGTGAGCATTAAAGTGGGTCAGTGATATTATTCTGGAAGAGCAGCTCTGAATGATAGTGTTTCCTTTTTAGATTGGTTTGGATACTGGGATTGTTATTGCGGAGCACTGGGATGCTGACATTCATGGTGTGGGAGAGTGAGCATGTGTCTTAGGGGAAAACTGATATTGTTTTTGGGTTTTGGGGGGGGTTTCTTTGTTGTTTTTGCTTTGTTGTAATAATCTGTTCTCTCTCTCTCCCCCACCCCCAATATATTAGTGTGTATGTGTAGAAAGACTGTTTATATATTTCCTTTTGGTAAAGTGCTAAGAGAGCTCCATGGAATATATTACCCCAAGCCTAAATTAGTAGAAATAGATTTTTTTGATTATCAGAATGAGAAAGCATTGACCAGATGTTCATAGTTTTACCACTGATTCTCAGCCAGGGTTTCACAGCACCCTTCGGTGCCTCAAGGTCCTTTCAAAGGTGCCACATAGTGTTATTAGTGTTAGGTGTGCAAACATGATTCTCAAGATAAACCCAGAGATTTCAAATAGGAATCCATAGTGTCAAAACCATTCTGGCCCGTGGTGGTCTTTCTGAGTTTTGCAACACAAAAATAACTCTATTACTTTTCTGTGGATGAAAAAGGAGTGAAAACTAAGAGCTGGCATTTTCAGAGGGGTGTCTTGAGTCTAATGAGGGGTGCCTTGAGTCTAAAAAATGTTGAGAACCACTGGCTTATATATTTCAAAGCTTCAGTAACTTTAAATAGCTGCCTTTGCTAGAACACCCTTGTCCTCCTCAAGGTACATTTCAATACAGAGCTCCAGTATGAATTAAATATATGTCTATACATATTTCTGGGGCACTTCTGAGAAATAATCATGCGAAGCAAAAATTAGCTCTTCCTAAGAGCAAAACTACTGGGTAACAAGTTAGGAAGCAGTGGGAATCTCTGTACTTCATATCGTTCTTACTGGAACTCAGTAGAATGAAGATGGAAAACAGTTCCCACAAATACGTCATCATTTGGAAAAATGAGTTATTTAAAAAAAACAAAAACCTTCTGTGTCTCCCCCTCCCCTTTATTTGATCAGAATTCTTCTTTGTTTTCCTTTTTCCCATGATGCGTGCTTTTTTTTTTTTTTAATTTTATATCTTTTCCTCCCTTTCTCTTATCTCTCTGGCTTGCTCCCCCTCTGTGCTTCTCCCTTTCTCTCTCTCTCTTCCCCTCTGTAATTTGCTTGCAGGCGGGTTGTCTCTTTGATTTACTGTGTCTCCTCTCAATAAGATTATGATGAATGGATTGCAGTGCTCAGCGCAAGCTAGTCCAACACCACATACGCACGTTGGGTCAGGCCCCTGTAAACAGCAGAAGCAGAGCAGGGATGCACAGATGACCCTTCTCTTTCTGTGTCCCATACAATTCACAATGTGCTGAGCTTTTTCAGTTCCTGCTTTCTTTAGCAGGCTTTAAGGATGTTCAGCATCTCACAGGATTAGGCCAATAAAGCTGAGCACCTCTGGGGGTACATGCCCAACTGTGCCGTACCTGCACTTACAAGAAACACACACTTATTCATAGCTACTGTTAAGACCACAGGAACTATATTAGGGTCTGATCCTGAGAGGGGAATACAGATTGAACCAAATCACCCCTAAAAAAAAAATCACTTAAAAAAAAGCAGACAGCAACAGTAAATGATATATTAACTCTAAAGACATTAATGGACCGCAACCATGAGTCTAATCATTGTCA
This sequence comes from Alligator sinensis, assembly GCF_000455745.1. Lineage (NCBI taxonomy): Eukaryota > Metazoa > Chordata > Crocodylia > Alligatoridae > Alligator > Alligator sinensis. The sequence continues at coordinate 1,944,777 of NW_005841975.1, read as the reverse complement.
CTGTTTGGGGGTAGGGATACCAATGTCATATTTGAATCTCCTTATCCACGTTGCTGCTGTATTTTTGTCTGTCAGATCTGAACAGAGCAATTAATTATTTTCCTGTGCTGATTCAGATGTGTTTAAGAGGTCCTGGGGACAACTATTCTCAGGAGACTTTGTCCTAAGATAGTAGGAGTTGTTACTGTACCATTCTTGGAGATGGTCGTGAGAATGCTTAGAGTACAGGCAGTCCTTGACTTTACAACGTTCGACTTATGACGAACGCACTTACAGTGTTTCTAAATCAACGCCATTTCAACTTTCCGATGTCTGTTTTACCTTTACGATGCTCAATCCAACGTCACGCCAGTGAACAAGTTTGGTGCACCACTCATCTCTCAGCGCCGATCCACTGCGCTGCCCATCTCCCTAATTCAAGACACTCAGTTGCTGTTCCGATGCCATTTTTACATGGTGAATCTTTGTGTTTCCAAACTTTTTCTTAAAATTTAGTATTTCTTTGCCCATAATAATGGAAGAAAAGTGTAAATCTGATGCAAATGATGTTTCTAAGAAATGTAGAGCAATTACTAAGGAAACAAAAATGGAAATAATTAAGGGGTCTGAAAAAGGTGAGATGCCAACTGAAATCCGCAGAGCTTTGGATATCCCCCGAACAAGTATCGTGGGGATATCCAAAGACTAGGTAAGAATTCAGGAACATGCTAACGGCTTAGCGCCTATGCAGTCAACTGTGACAACTAAGCAGCGTGTTGGACTTACTGCTCAGGTTGAGAAACTGTTAATCGTTTGGCTAGCAGATTAAAATCAGTGCTGTGCTCCTGTGAGTTTAGGCATAATTCAAGAAAAGTCTAGGAGTCTTTATGGTGATCTAAAGAAACAATGGCGGGGGCGGGGGGGAGTTCTAATGCTAAGCCTTTTTAATGCAAGTAGGGGGTGGTTTATGCATTTTAAAGTCAGGGCCAATTTGCATAACATCAAGGTCTCAGGTAAAGCTGCCAGTACTGATGAGGTAGCTCAGTGCTTTTCCTGAGACTTGGGCTGAAATCATTGAAGAGGGTGGGTATTGTGCTTGGCAAGTTTTTAATGTTGACAAAACTGGGTTCTTTTGGGAAAAAATGCCGTTGAGAACCTATGTTGGAGAAATCCATGTTAGGGTACAAAGCTTGCAAAGTTAGGCTCACTCTTTTGCTCAGTACCAATGCTGTAGGTGACTTCAAACTTAAACCTTTACTTGTGTACCATTCGGAAAACCCCAGAGCTTTCAAGGGATATTCCAAGTATCCCATATCACTGGGATACTCCCAGTGATATGAAAATCCAATCCTAAGGCATGGGTCAGTAAAAACATTTTTGAGGATTGGTTTAATCATCATTTTGTGCCAAGTGTCAGGGATTATTGCAGCAAAAACAATCTTGCTTTTAAAGCATTGTTAATGCTTCTGGTCATCCAACCATTCTTGATGACATGCATCCTGACATCAAAGTGGTGTTTGTGCCCCCCAACACCACCTCATTGTTGCAACCCATGGACCAGGGGCTAATTGCATCCTTCAGGGTGTACTATCTTAGGTACACATTTGCCCAGACCATCAGGGCTATTGAGAAGGAAGGTGTTCCAACTCTGAAGGAATTCTGGATGGGCTTTAACATTTACGATGCAGTTAAGAACATCGGTGAGGCATGGAATAAAGCCAATCACATTTGAATGGTGTTTGGAGAAAATTGTGTCTTGAGTTTGTGTCTGACTTCCAAAGCTTTACAGACACTGTTGAAGAGGTGACCAAAATGTTGTTGAAATGGACAAAGAACTCAACTTAGAAGTTGCACCAGAGGATGTTGATGAGTTGCTGGCATCACATTCTGAAGAATTAACTAATGAGGACCTCATTGAACTGGAACAGCAAAAAGTGGCAGAGGAAGAAGATGCACCCACTGTTGAAGAAACTCCTCCTCAAAGTCTTGACAACAAAGTGTTGGCTGAGGCATTTCAATATTTGGAAGCTACCATGCCCCTGTTTGAGGAACATGACCCCAACATTGAACGCAGTGCATCAGTGAATAGGGGCATATCCAACATGTACAGCTGCTACAGAGAAATTTACAAGCAAAAGAGGAGAACATCTGTCCAAACTTCCTTGGACACTTTCTTTGAGAAAGCACACAAGACTCCAGAAAAACCTGCAGCCAAGACTCCTGAGAAGACTCCAGCAAAGAGCCCTTCAAACAGTCCAGCAAAGTCACCCCCAAAGAAGTCCTTCCAAATCAATATGATTGCTATTTACAATATAAATACAATACCGTAGCTATGTTACTCATCTGTAATTGATTGAGTATAAACTTCTGGGTTATTCTTGGTGAAAATAGGGTATTGGACCTTCGTTTAGGAACCAATCCCCCATTTATAACATTGTTCCTATGGGAAAATCAGTTCCAAGCTATGACGTTTCTACTTAAGATGCGGTTTTCAGGAACCAATTGTGCCGTAAATCTGAGGACTGCCTGGAATCCCAAATGGGCATGTCTCTGCTTCTTTTTAATTTTTTTTTATATAATTTTTTTTTTAAAAACCATCAAAAACAGTATGGTGATCAAAATTAGGTAAAAAATAGCACAAATTAATCATCTACTGTAAACCACCTAAAAGCTCCTTTCCCTGCAGAACTTAACAGCCTCACCTGGGCTCCCAGCCTTCTAGCAGCCCCTTTCTCATGGTGCAGGAACAGGGCAAGGAGGGTTCAACCTACAACTTTGTCGGTGCTGTGAGAGCACAGTGAGCGCTGAGCTCATTGCTTGGTCAGTGCAGGCTCTTGCAGAGCTCCATATGAGCAGTGAGCTCTGAGCTCACCAGCCTTCCTTCTGTGTGGCTCTAAAGTCCACGGGGTGAATGCTGCTACTGTTTCTTCTTACCTTTTTTCCTCCTTCCAGCTGAATTCAGCAGCAGAGGAAAGGAGGGGACCAGCAGTGGCAGTGCTCACCACCTGGGCTCTAGAGCCCTGTGAAAGCAGACGTTCCTACTAGACCACATGCTAAGAGCTCACAATTGTAGCACAGCCAAAAGGAGATACAACCCCTCTATTTTCTGTATCCTGACCTTAACTAATACACAATATAATGATTTTTTTTATATTTGTGCATATGTGCCTGTGCGTCTGTCTGTAAGCTTAGAAATCTAAATAGACACTTTATGCAGTGTCTGCAACAAGTACTGTAGAGCTTAATGTCACATACATAAAGATAAATAGGATTTGTTCCTTGATATATGTATAGAATTTCTTCCAGCATATAGCCAGATATTCACAAAGTTGTTGCTGGGTGAAGGTACCTAGTATGGTATTTCACTGCATTATTCTGTTTCATTCTGACATGTGTCTCTGGTGTAGTGTGCTTTGTTGAAATCTCATATCAATACTGGATTCCAAGAAAATGCTGGGACTTCTTCTGTGCCTGGGGCTTGTTTTATTTTTGTCCAAAGTGGCACAGTTAATGCTCAGCTGACTTTCAGCCAAGGTTGAGATTTTGTCCACCTAGATCTGTTTGTATGGAAAAAAGACTATGCATAGCACTGCCCAGACCACTATTGCCCTCCAGAAGCCAATGTGTGCTTTCTTTTCCCCTCCTCTAGAAGGCCCATTATAAATGCAAAAGTCTAAGGGGCATTTTATTTAAAAAAGATAGGCAGAAAAATGCTTAGTATTGAATTGTTTTGTTGTTTAAAGGCTCCTCCATGGTTCAAACTCGTTTTGTTATTCTGTGGATAATCCTTGATCATAATGAATCCACGGGAGATTGATGGGGATTGCTCGTTATGCACTTGCAGAGCAGTTCCACTGTAATTCTACAGCAGCAAGAATGCACCATTAAAGGCAAAGAGCCATGGGAATGATGGGCCATAATTAGTTGTTGCTGTAATATTTTTGATTGAAAGCATATAGATATTGTAAGCGGCTCTTTCGGGAGCTGGTGCTCTTAGGAAACTGTTAGGAAGAGGAATGCTTATCAAATAGAGAAAGGGTGATTCCACTCTTACCTCGCCTACCTCTCCAGCACCATAATTAAAATGTCTGGCGGCTGTGGGAGAGCTTTGAGAGATGTCTCGGTGCTCAAAATGCACGCTTCGGTACCAGGCGCCAGCTCATCGGGCGCATGAGAGGCACAGTGCAGAGCTCAGTGGAGGCTGCCCTCCTTTTTAATTAGGAATAAAAACCATACCGAGGTTCTCCTGAATAATAGGCTCTCTGCAGGCCCGATGTGCGCTGACTGTCTCTTTTCCTGTAGTGACACTGCACAAGATTCTCTGCTTTTCTCATTCATTGTTTTGAGGCCTGGTCCATAAAAGGAAATCTAGAGGAGGCGAATCTCAACTGGATCACGGTATTTCAACTTTGAATTTTGCACTGTAGTAATTATTACTTTCCGCCCAAAATTACAATGGCAACATTGAGTTACATAATTAAGCACCAATGACCGGAGTCTGATCCCCCTCACTCGCATAGAATAGCAAGTATCTCATTGAAATCTATGGGAGTCTTTCCATCTACTTCAATAAGTTTTACATTGAAGCCTATTGTCAGCAAATACAAAATATTATGAACAGGAGAGTAAAAGGGAGTAGCAATAAAAGTCCTGATGTGATCTCAGTCATGTGGTTTGCTATTATAAAAGTCATATTGTAGTTGAACTGGTAGAACCACCTATAGTTAAGGTTGCCTTATACTGCTCATTTGTCCGTTTCTTAACCTGGGTCTGCAATGTTTCACTCTGGACGCCTGCCTCAGGCTTTTTTTCCTGTTTTCAAACCTTTGATGAAAGTGGTGGCTAAAATGGTTTGGGCATTTCTAAGAGTGAAGTTAGGAGAAAATACTTTATTTTGCCTATTTTGCTGATAATTATTTCCAAACTTGGAACCCCATGCTTTGGGATAGGGACATGATATTTATGAAGGGAGTTATGAGCGTACCTTTTGCTGACTCCCTGAAAATCCACCCAAGCTGGGATATAGCCAAAAGCCTTCAGAACTGTGATGGCCAACCTTTTTGGCAGCCATGCCACAAGTTAAGCCCTGTTGCTCTTCCCTCTGCAGGCTTTGTTGTGTACTAAGCACGGTGGCTGTCCATGATGCTTGCGGCATGCATGCTGTGGGTTGGCCATCTTTGTTTTAGAAATTGCAGTTGGTGGATGATACGCATTAGAGTATATCGACACTGGTGATGGAGATTTCTTCTGGACAGAACATGCTGTCCAGACTGAGCACACCTCCTCCCCACATAGTGGCTGTGCGTGCCTCTTTGCAAGGCTGCACAGGATGAGGATGACTTTTTCTGATACAGCTTCTTTTGGTTGCAGGAGGCACTAAGCTTTCCATGTAGGTTCATGGATATTATGGCTTTCTTCTTACTCGCTCACCCTTATGCAAAAAGTTGAGATGCTCAGGGAGTGACTCAAACCACATGCTTCCTGCACCTCCATGCTGCCCCCACCGGTATGCTTCCATCTTCAGACAGAGGGGACTAGGTCCAAAGAGTGGAAGACGCTTCCCTCTCCCTTCCCTTTTAACCTTCTCAGTAAGGGATGGCAAACAGTGAAGTTTAGAGACTCTGTGGCGTGGGTGCTTACTGACTGTTGACTGGACCGAGACCAGGAATTCAGAGCTGTCAGATTTCTCCTTCTCCCACTCTTCTCTCCGAAGTTCTGCTCTCAGTGCAGGTCTCAGAGTCTGATATACCACCTCACGCTGGGGAGCTTGGCAAGCCTCTCTCATTGTTTCTAGTAGCTGGCTTTCTTTCTAAACCTCTTTGCCATCTGTTACAATCACTTCTTCTGTTTTCTCATTTTAACTTAATTTCTGCTTTTCCCTCTTGATCTTCCCAGTCTTGCTTACACTTTATGCCTATGACCATCTACGAGAAAGCTTTCCCTTTTCACTTAGGACAATGTCTATGATTGCTCTATCTTAATGATGAGCTTCTGTGTTTCCTATCTGAAGATAAACCAACTTGAGCCAAGGATTCCCTTGAAGAATTCAGTGGTCACAGATGTTTCTTCCCAGCCTCCCATAGCAGAAGATCCTATTTATCTTACTTTCTGCTTTCTAGATTTTGTAATGTAACCTGATCTTGCTTCTGTTCTTGACTTCTTGGTGTGTGCTGTTTGCCAGATCCAAATAACCCACTGGATCCACTGAACTCCTTTTGTCTCATTATGATCTCACCTTTCTGTTTTCTAGATGCTTTTTTTTCTGGGCAACTGTCAAGAATGTTCTGCACAAGGGAAGCCTGAAATATGGAGTTTGGTATATAGATTGCATAGCAGATCTCAATGAAAAAGTATGTCTCAGTTTTCCTGAGGTTCAAATATGGTTCTTCGAGGAACTACCTCCTAGTGGGAAGAATGATGACATAAGATGATGTAAGATCCCAGATCCCATTCCACCCCTAAGACTCTAATTGGCAGTTACGAAGCTTTTAGTCATTTCAGTCACTAAATATGATCCTATTCCATCCTACACAACAGCCGAAATCCCCCCAAATAATCTAGATTGCTTATGTTACCTCCATCTTAATCTGATGAGATCCATAAGCAACTAGACTTAGCCTATTGCATAGGTTGGGAAGCAACCAAGTATAGCCACTTAGGCATTTCACTTTGTTTACATAATGAAGGGTGATTGCAGAGAGGATGGATATTGGGTTTTCTGTGTGGCCATAGGGGACAGGACTAGGAGCAAGGGCCTCAAGGGGAAATTTAGGAGGAGATTAGGAGGAACTTTCCGACAATGTAGGTGGTTAAGCATTGCTAGAGAAAATTGTGGAATCTCCATTCTTAGGATTTTTCAAGGGCAGGCCCTGGACTGGGATGGTGTACTCAGGGATGATCCTGCCTTGAGAAGGGGGCTGGACCAGGTGAGCTTGTGAGGTCCATCTCTACTTTCCTATAATCCTATCTTGTAACCCTGTCTGGTAAAGGGTTAAAGATCTCAGATCTTTAGTTGGATAGAAGCCACACAGTGATTGTTTGGCACTGAGATGTGATGCTGGTGCCATTTTTTTGCCCAGTAGGCTTGTGGATAAGGCAGTTGCTCAGGGGGTGGGTAACTTGAGGTCATTCATTTAAAAAAATAAAATCACTGGTAGCACTGGGCCAGAACACAGGTCTTCCCCCTCCCAGGGCAATGACTCTCTCACTGGGCTGCCTTTTCACACTCCCTATGCCTTGCTGTTTTTCTGCCCCATGACACTTGTATTCCTTTTAATCTATTGCAACTGGGAAGAGGGAGATTATCCTCAGCCTTGCCTAGTCGATGGCTTGATCTTTGGGGCATTCTCCAGGGAAGCAGGAGGCATGGATTCAAATCCTCACAGGGTGAGGTGGGTCTAGAACACAGGGTGCCCCATTTTACAGCAAGTGTCTTAAATACTGCACTGTTGGGCAACAAATAGTCATCACTACTGGTTCCCCGCAACCCCTTACTTGACATGGAATTTAATATTGCTGCCTGTCAAATGCATGGAGAGACATGTGCATCTCTTCTGCATGAGCTGGGTTCAAATGCTGCATCTCTCCTCTTAGTAAGTTTGAAGGATCTTGATCCCGACATGACAGCTGCTCCTAACTCTGCCCAGAGAGAGAAAGGGAAAGACACTTGTGCCTCCCTGGGCAGGACAGGATCACTTTCTGGAGGTCCAGAAGACTGCTTGCTGCCCACTGCCAGAATTGAAGAGCTATGGGTCTCTGCAAGTGACAATCAGGTTAGCCTCTAGGGGCATTTAGGCTGCTTATGGAGTGAACGAGACTGGGGTGCCTTGGAGATGTAGCAGGATCACCCTGCTGAGGCATGATTTTGGGATGAATGGAAACTAAGCCATAGATGCCTAAAGTGGGAAAGTATATGAGCTTCTGCTCTGCCCTGCTGCCTTAATCTGTGCTTTTTTTTATATTGCCTTTCACCCTGTGATTAGTTGCTGTTCTTGCAACAGGTGCATTCTTCTACCCCTTGGTATAAATTAAACCTCTGTACATGACCTCACAAAAGCCTTCAACTCTGTCAGCTGAATGAGAAGTGCTGTGGAGGATCCTTTTGAAGTACAGAGGCCTACTGAAATGTGTCACCATACTTTGCCTGCTCCATTATGGTACGCAGATGGTGGTTCTTAGTAATGGATGCATCATAAATCCCTTTGGGCTTAAGACAGGAGTTAGAATTGTAGAAAATGAGGGTCGGAAGGGACCTCAGGAGGTCACATCTAGTCCAAACTCCTGCTCAAAGCAGGATCAGCCTCAACTGGATCATCCCAGCCAAGGCTTTGTCTAGCTGGGCCTTAAAAACCTCCAAGCATAGAGAGTCTGCAACCTTTCTGGGTAACCTGTTCCAGTGCTTTACTACCCTCCTGGTGAGAAAATTCTTCCTAATATCTAATATAAACTTCCCTTGCTGCAATTTGAGACTGTTGCTCCTTGTTCTGTCATCTACCACCACTGAGAACAGTCCAGCTCCATCCTCTTTTGAACCACTCTTCAGGGAGTTGAAGGCTGCTATTAAATCCCCTCTCTCTCCTCTTCTCTAGACTAAATAAACCCAGTTCCCTCAGCTTCTCCTCAGGAGTCATGTCCCCCAGCCCCTAAACCATTTTTGCCCTCCACTGGACTCTCTCCAATTTGTCCACATCCTTTCTTCAGAACTGGACACCGGATTCCAGATGTGGCCTCACCAGTACTGCATAGAGGTGAATAATCACTTCCCTTGACCTGCTGGCAACACATCTACCAATGCAGCCCAATATGCCATTAGCCCTCTTGGGAACAAGGGGCACACTGTTGGCTCATATTAAGCTTATTGTCCACTGTAACCCCCAGGTCCTTTTCTGCAGAGCTGCTGCCCAGCCGGTCTGCCCGCAGCCTGTACTTGTGCATAGGATTGTTCCTTCTTAAGTGCAGGACTTTGCACTTGTCCTTGTTGAATTTCATGACATTTCTTTTGGCCCAGTCCTCCAATTTGTCTAGGTCACTCTGAATCCTAGCCTTACCCTTCAGCATATCCACTGATCCCCCCAGCTTGGTGTCATCTGCAAAGTTATTGAGGGTGCACTCCATCCCATCTTCTAGGTTGTTGATGAAGATGGTGAACAAAAGTGACCCCTGGGGCACTCCTCTTGATAATGGCTGCCAACTAGACCTTGAGCCATTGATTAATACCCTCTGAGCCTGATACTCCAGCCAGTTTTCTATTCACCTTACAGTCCATTCATCCAGCCCATACTTCCTTACCTTGCCTGCGAGAACGTTGTGGGAGACCGCATCAAAAGCCTTGCTAACGTCAAGGTACGCCACAGACCAAGTCACATCATAATGGAAGGCAATCAGGTTGGTCGGGCATGACTTGCCCTTGGTGAATCCATGCTGATGGTTCTCAATCATCTCCTTCTCTAAGTGCTTCAAAATGGATTCCTTGAGGACCTACTCCATGATTTTTCCAGGGACTGAGGAGAGACTGACTGGTTTGTAGTTCCCTGGATCCTCCTTTTTCCTCTTTCTTAAATATGGGCACTGTTTGCCCTTCTCCAATCATCCAGGACCCCTCCTGATTGCCATGAGTTTTCAAAGATGATGGCCAGTGGCTCTGCAGTCACATCAGCCAACTCCCTCAGCACCCTTGGTCTGGTGATCTATAGCAGACCCCCACCACAACATCATCCTTGTTGATGACCTGTGGCCTTAACCCAGAGACTTTAAACAGGCCAGTCTCCAGTTTTGTACTGGAGCTCTGACCAATCATACAACTCTTTTACAAGTGAGGCTCCAACACTTTTCTTGATATTCCTTACTATGATGCTATATCAGACCACCAACAAGCTTTCAGTCAGAGTGGAGATAAAATACCAAATGGACGGTAAGCTATTTAACTTCACCTGACTCCGAGCCAAAATCAAGACCATCCTAACCTCAGTCATCGAGCTCCAGTATCCTGATGATGCTGTAGTGTGTGCTCATTTGGAAGCAGACTTTGAGGTAATTATCAACATCTTTACCGAGGCATACGAAAAAATAGGACTGATGCTTAACAGTCAGAAAACTGAGGTTCTCCTTCAATAAGCTCGTAATGAACAATGCCCAGCTCCACTAATTCAGATTCATGGTGAGATTCTGGAGAATGTTGAGTATTTCCTATACCTCGGAGGTCATCTCTCGCAGAAGGCTGACATCAGCAAAGAATTCCAACGTCACCTCAGAAGTGCAAGTGCAGCCTTCAGACACCTAAGGAAACTGGTGTTCAAAGATTGTAATATCAGATCTGAAACCAAGCTTGTGGTTTATCAAGCAGTCATGATCCCCACTTATTTTATGGAGCTGAGACATGGACCACATACAGGAGATACCTCAAGTTGCTGAAGAAGTACCATCAACACTGTCTGCAGAAGACCTTTGAATCCATCGGGAAGACAGAAGCACCAATATTAGCATCCTCTTGCAAGCAAACATCATGAGCACGAAGGTGATGATCATTTGATAGCAACTTTGCTGGGTCAGCCAAGTCATCCGGGTGTCTGACTCCAGATTACAGAAGCAAGTTTTATTCTCCCAGTTCAGTCAAGGTATATGCTCAGGAGGATGGCAGAGAAAGTGCTTCAAGGACATCCTCAAGGCCAGCTTGAAAAAATGCAACATCAATATCAACTTGTAGGAGACAATTGACCAGAACTGCTCCAAATGGAGTAAGAGTCTGCTGCAGGGATTTCAGTTCTTTGAAACCTTACACTGACAACTGGAGATGGAAAAGTGGGAGTGGCAGAAACAGCATGTCATACATCAAATCGAGAGCTTGGAGCCACCCACCCTGCATGGAAACACATGCCCAAGTTGCAACAAAGTCTGTTAATCCCCGATCAGCCTCATTGGCCATCTTGGGACCTGCAGATAAAGCAATCAAAGAAGACAATCATCCTTGATTGCGAGGAACTGCCAATGATTAAATTATACTAGCTTACCTTCAATTACTCTGACACTGCTCATGCTACCCCATCCATCACCTCTGCATCCCATCTAACTCTGCAGAACCTTTTTCAGGGAAAGTCAGGAGAAGAAATGCAAGCATGGCAAGGTTACTTGCTGCTCTTGGGAGCAAGCAAGCGCTCCCCAACACCCCTCCTTTCTAACCAATTTGTGTCTGGAACGTGAGAATAACATCACAGATGGATATTCTGTTCCACAAAGAGTATGTTCGTGCATTCTAATTGCTGGCATCTTTACTTGTTACTAGTGTAATTGTGAGTAGACGTTTGTTTTTGTATTGATAATTAGGCAGTGGAACAGATGGTGAAGGCTTAGTTTAAAGTAATGTGTCCATTAAAGAAAATCTACTGTATACAGCTGAAGATTTTTCACTCTAACAGAACTTAAGTTTCTCTAACAGAGTTCCTCTTTCCGTAACAAGGGCTCCAGCCACTCCAGCATGGTCAGTAGGCCTGTGCAAAGTGGCTAGTATTCGTTTCAGATTCGGATTCAGATTTGGCCGATTCAGGGGAGAGCAGTTTGATTCGGTGATTTGAATCACTGTCTTGAATCAATTCGGCCGAATCTGATTTGGAGATTTGGCTGCTGCTGAACAGGCTGAATCTCCAAATCAGCCCCATCACCCGCCTGCTCTCCCAGCCCCCCCCCATGGCTGTCCCATCTGGCCTCAGCTCCTGGCTCTTTTTTTTTTTTTTTTTTTTTTTTTTTTAAGTCCTGGCTCACTGGCGCCTGCCAGGGGGGTGGGGGCGATCCTTGCTGTCCCTCACTGCTCTGCACTGCGTGGGGAGCTCTGCCACGAACCGCTAGAAGCCCCAAGGCCGCTGCAGGAGCTGGTAATTGGGGGCTTTTTTTTTTTGTTGAGCTGGGCCAGGCAGGGCGGCCATGGGGAGAGGGAGGGCTGGGAGAGCAGGCAGGGGTCCGGGGGCACTCAGGGGGGCTGGGGGAGCAGGCAGGGGATGGGGCCTGGCAGGGGTCCCCCCATGGTTTCCTCCTTCAGCCCCCCTCCCCCGCCCTCTACTTACCAGAATGGAGTCCAGGTTCCTGCGGCAACGAGCGGGGGCTGCCCGAATCTCTGAAGCTCTCTGCGTCTTTTTTTAATCGATTTGGAGAGCTTTGGATCGATTTAGACCTTTTAATTGGTCTCCTGATTCAATTCGGATTCAGAGATTCGGCCGCCGAATCTCCTCTGAATCGAATCAGCACCTGAAGCTTCGTACAGCCCTAATGGTCAGTTTTCTCTGATGAAAACTCAGGTCACTAAACACGGGCTTGCTTGATTTCAAGTGAATATGCTGAGACACCCATTAGAACAGGATATTCAGGATGGTGGGAGCACATTGTGCAGCTGCTGTTTCTTGTGTCCTTGTCATAAACTAGGTATTTTTCCAGAATCATGCACAAGTGATGGCTCTTTTCATTGCTGCAGTGAGGTCCGCCTTCGTGCAGGTCTCACCAAGGAGTCGGAAAACAAGCATGCACTCTGTAGTCTGCACTTTACTGTACTGTTTGGGAATACAG
>NW_005841975.1:1900370-1932218 GCF_000455745.1 Alligator sinensis | reverse complement strand
GGTTCAGTCCTAGTAGGCAGCATCACCGAATTAGCTCTGGGCTGCACAGGAAGGGGGCTGGTAGGGAGAGCAGGGATAGGCAGATGGGAATGTAAATAGAATAGAATAATGGACCCAGATCTGCTGGCCTTGGGATCCCACTGGTGCTGAACCTTTGTTGAGGTATGAGAAGGGTCTTCACCCTTCTTTCCTTGTCCCTTTTGATGGGAGATCTCTTCAGCATGTTGCCTCTGCACTTGGGGTGAGTCCTGTTAATGTTCTTTATAAGATGTCCATTTTCATGACATCTAAGACATTTTTCTGGAGTAGACAGCTTGGGGAGTGTGGGTGGAAGATGGACTTTGGGAGGGCTGTCTTCATTTCTGGTTCTGGTATGAGTTTCCTGTTGCAGAAGTGATGATGGCAGGATCTTTGTCATGAGATCTCAGCAAACCGACTCCCTTTTAGATTTCTGTTGTGAGAAGAAGTCATCAGAGGTGCGAAGAGGAAGTCTTGGAACAAGGAGAGAGCATTGCAGTGAGGGAAGTCCTTTGTCCCCTCCAGAAAGTTTGAGTAATTCAAATAAGCTTTGAAATGAGGACCTTTGCCTTCCTGATTTGCTTCAAACTTGCAATTCTAGAGTTCTTGAGCCATGCTGATAGAGACTAAGGAGAGAAGGGGTTATAGCTGCATCAGTGAAAACCTCAGGGAGCATTTACTCTGGGTGAAGCCACTGTAGATGGCTGGAAACCTATGATGAAGTGAAATTAGTGTTCCTATAAATGTATGAAATCCAGCTGGAATAGCAGCTCAGGGTGTGTCAAGCCTACTAGGAAACACATCTTACCTGTACTGGAAAATAACATTATACAGAACATCCAATTAAAGAGATTTATTGAACACTGCAGGGACTTAGAGATATTATTTAAGGGATAAATTTTGCCGCAGGGGTCGTCCCATTGATTTAGAGCTACAACAGCATGCATGATGTCGATTTCATACAACATGGCTTATAATATTGTACCAGTTCTAGGAGGTGTAGAATGAGTACGCAATAAATAGCTCAACTTTAAGCTGCTACACATGTCTAGGGTTTGGCAATTGTTTCCATTCTTTACAATGACATAATGCGGTAGTTGCATAGGCTGTATACATATTATTTCTGATACCTTGCTGTTGTATGAGCATCAGCCACATTTTACGTATTATAATAAACATTAAAACTGCCCTATGTACCCAAATACATGATGTAAGAACCTTGTGGAATCCAGTAAGATGGATATTTAAAAGGCCGTATATTTATCAAGAGTGTAAGCTTGTCGGGGGAAAGTCCCATATTATATGGAAGCGTAGTACCTAGCACAGTGAGCCTCATTTCTGATTAGGTTTCTGTACGTTTGCTGCCAGTGCAAAATAATGAGTAATAGAAATGTATGATTTCTAGGGTTACAGAATATATCATTCAAAGTGTTTCTTTACCTTGAGCACACATTGTTATAATACACCACCTGATGTTTCAGGTTAGGCTTTGATGCTGCAGTTAAAGACCTTTTGCCTTTCCATTCCAGTGCCTCAGCCTCCTGTGCAATGTGGTGGAAAGGGATATTTAGGATACACTAGGGTAGGATATGCTAATGTCCTTCCAATAAAGAAAACACAAGTAACAGCTGAAAGGGAGTTATGAGGAACCCTGCAGTCTAGAAATTTTCCAAGATTTCCTTAAAAATCAAATACAGAGCAGCCTAGTTGGTGTTAACTAGTTCTGCATAATTAAGCTGGACAGATAACTTGATGTGTACTTACTTTGTTTTCTGCTGGTTGACTTTCATTCTTTTTCTGCTGCTCCTTTTCTGAGGGTAGGAAGCGCGATGAAGATGCTACATTATAGATTGCCTGCAATTTAGCAGGTGAAGATCTCGAAAGATGAGATATGTAGGGCACAAGCCTTTACTAGCTTAGCACGTTAATTTGCTCTTTGGCTTGATACTTTTAAGCATCCCCTATGGCGTTAGTTCTGGCAAAACTTCAGCTTTTGTTGTTGCCTGTATGAAAGTATGGCACCTTCTTGGTTTCCATCTGATACAGATTAGTTGAGTAAAATGTCTTGTCTGCAGCTTTTGGACTGTTTAGCTTTGTTTTAAGCAGCCTTATTTCCATGCGACTCTCAGGCAGGACTGAGAAGACACCTGCCTGCTATATTTGCTCCACCTGTTCTGTGAAGTGAATGCGGAGCCACATCCTGGAAGTTTGGAGGAGAAGAGAGTGCATTTCTCGCGGTTACTGTCTTGTGCGTATGCTAGAAACAGAAGATAGCTAGTCACTCTCGAGGGACCTGGGAGATTGATTCAGTCTTTTCTTGATTTGGGAGCTATTAAAGAACTTCCCTGTAGGGGTCCTGACACTGTGACTTTCGTGATCTTAATGGGATTACATGCTGACCTGCAGTTGCAGTTGTCAACTTCTCAGACTGTTATTAGACATGTGAAAAGGAAAAAAAAATAGGGAAGAGCTATAAAAAGGAGCAAACAGATGGCCTGAAAGGGAGAGGAGAGGTGAGAATCAAAGATTAGGTGACAGTAAACCAAGGGAGATGCTGCTTTCAGACAGGGAGAAAGGAAACGGCATGAAAAGAGGAATGAGGGAACAACGAGTGAGAGTGTGAAAACAACATGGAAGGGATGGGGAGATGGCTTTGAGGCTTCCTGTCTGATTAATGATGGTCAGGCTGTGATCCATTGTAATTCCCTCATTAGCAAGCCAAGAAAAGTAATTTTACACTGGCCCCTGACCGCCTCCCCCTTCCCTCCTGTCCCCCGCTCTTCTCCAAGTGATTGATTGCCTCGGTGCTGTGCGTGTCTTGTCCGATGTGCCACGGAGGTGGGGGCTTAGTGAGTAAGACATTTTCACGTGCCCCCTTAGAGAAAGCCGCCTCCTGGGCAGCCTGGTACATGGCTGTTTTATGCCTTCTGAAGCATGTGGTTATTCATAACCTGCTATTTTGCATCTAGATGGTAATCACGGGTTCAGGTTCTGAGTATCTGTATGTGTAGCTGTCTGAATAGTAGAAAAGCCTACACAACCTCTCAGAAATACAGCTACAAGTATTTCAGCAGCTCCCAGCTGATGGTTTTATTTACACGTGGTCCTGGCAGGAATGTAGTCCCGTACAACTTTTTCTTTCCAAAAAGACTCTTGTGACATGGCTGGTGAAATAGTGGAGAGAGGGGGTTGGGTTTCAGGAGAGAGCTTGCTCTGTGTGATCCCAGGGGGTCAGCAATGCAAGCTGGGGCTAGTCTGCTACCTCATGAACTTTCTGGCCTCAGCATCCTTAGCAAAGATCTCTCTTACAGCTCTGCCTGCCTGCTGCATCACTGATTTGCTAGAGATAGGACCCTGGTTGGGAGGAACCCCTTAGGCCTTGAGCATGGGGTTGGTGGAGTCCTTTTCACCAAGGTGGAAGCCCATGATCCCTGCAAGATATGCATTTGCATAAGAGGGAGGCTAAGAAAACTTTGCTGTCTCTCTCCTGCCCCCAGCAGCGCCCCATTCCTGAACAGTATTTCTTAAGAAGAGAGTCTCTTGCAAAATCACATCAAGAAGACCTCCATTACTTGGCAGTTCCAGCTCAATATTCCACAGATGCAGCTTTTTCTCCTGAGATGAGAGCTGTGTAATTTGGCACATGTGTGACCCTTGACTAGGCAACATCCTCCCCTGCCTGGGAGAGGCCTATTTGGGGTCAGCCTCTAATCCACTGTCTGCAGAAGCTATTCATCCGCCATAAATGAATAGGTCCGAGGAGACCGAAGAGACTAACGGAAAGAACCCTGCAGTAATAGAACCAAACACTCATTTGTCATGTTGGAGCAGAGCGGTGTGACAGGCTGCTGCTGCTAACACTAATCCCCCCGTGTATTACAGTCATGCACCGCGGCACAGATAAGAAAGTCGAGCTCCGAAGAAGAGGATGCGAACCTCCCCCTTGTCACTGCAGAGTCTGATGGGCAAAAGCAAAACATATTTGTTAACAATGATGATTTTTTCTTTAACTGCACGAGTCAACAGTTTTGAACAACGTCAAATGCTGCCAAGTTCTAACAGTCAGGGCATTGCAGAAGTCAGTGCAAAGGAAGCACCTTACTGGCCGAAGTTTATCAAAAGTACATTCCAGTGTCAGAGCACCGCCAAAAAAAGCACTCCGGGGAAGCCAGTTATAAGTGTGTTGAACTGCTGCACAGGAAGGGAGATGATGGAGTGAAAATCTTTTCTAAATAAACACTTGTTAAAAGTGCCTTTCCTGTAATTGAACACAGCCAGACTATATATTAAAAGAAGGAAAGAGAGGAATTATGGGTAAATGAGAATAATCTTTGCTGACATAAGTTAGCAGAGTTATTCATTTCCTTATTTACCACGGAGTGTAGGGAGGTTGGTCTAGTGGATAGGAACTCAAGAGATCTGGGTTCAGGTCCCCACTCGGACACACATCTCTGGTGTGACTTCCTTGGACAAGGAACTTTAATCTGCCTTGGGCTTCTATTCCCCATCTCTGAATTAAGGCTGACACTTTAACTCATAAGGCTGTTGTGTAGATAAAATACATTAATAATTATGACGCATTCAAGTACCACGATAGGCGCCCAAGGTAGGGAGATGTCTAGCATGGAAGGCTGGGTTCCATTTCCAGGGCTCAGCACTTACTTCTGCATGTTCATTTATGCATTGGCACACCCACCTGTTTATTTGAATGATTCCAGTAAGGATTAATGACTGTTTAATGAGGTGTATGGCAGTCCATGCAGATGCATGCTTGCGAGGGAGGAAATCATATTTGTAATTTGTGCAAACACAGGGCCCTTCGCGAAGCCCCCTTTTTGTAGAGGAGCTTAAGGCTGACCTGTATTGACAGCGAAGTGTGCTAAAGGATGCGGGGCGGTAGAATTGTGTAGGTAGCTGACTTAAGCAATACACATGAGGAGCTTGGAAACCCAGGCTCTGGGGTTGCCAAGTACTCGAGTGATATTGTCAGGCACGTGAGTGAATGGGAATTCAGTAAGAGGGACTGAAGCACATCTCTCCAAAAGTGCGTTTTTTGACCTGCATTAAGTCATAGATAAAACATGTTGGATAAGGTCCCAGCAGTTTATAAACTAAGAAAGAAGTTTAAAAATAGCCCTGGCTCTGTTGACTTTCTTGTCACAGAATAAGGGAAAAATAGGGCTGGAAGGGGCCTTGGGAGGTCATCTAGTCCAGTTGTTGTTCCCCCTTCCTCACCACCCCAGTTCAAGGTGGGCCCATCCCTATATAAATCACTTGGAAACTTCTAATGAAGGAGATTCCACAACTTCTTCTTTCCTTTCTCTTTTTACATTGTTTCCACTGGCCAGATTAACTGCTACTATTCTTTCAGTCAAGTCAGTCCCAAGGCTGCAGCGATCATTGGGGCACCTTAGATGCTGTAACAACCCACCTCCACTTCAATTAGGTTAGTTGAGTTGCTTTGTATCATTGATGATTCTTTGGGCAGAGTGAGCTGGTGGTGCCCATCTCTTCCTGGTACAGATGGCCGTTGGCTTGCAAGGGAGCTCATCTACCCTTTAACAAGTCTTGTTTTTAGTCCTGCTGGGTGTCCACATGTCCTTCTCACCCAGGCTAGCCTGGGGCGGGTGCTGGTTTAGTCGCCAACAGCCCAACCGTGGTTTACTGGTTTACATGGTACCAAGAGAGGCCTGGCCTGACAAGGACTATTTTTTCATTCTTTAAAAATTATCTCCCTTCTTCCCCCCTGATCCTCCACTTATTTTTTTTAAATCCATTTGAGCTCCTGTTAACTCTTACAAGCCAGATTCTGATACCCTTTCCACCCTACCTGTGGCTCTTTCCATTAGTGTGGCTTTCGGCAGCATTACACCTGCTGCTTTGGCTTCCCACCCACTGCCCCCACCAGGTCTGCGGTGGTGATTTTCCATCTCTCCTCTCTCTTGGATTTGGTTCTCTCTCCTCTGTCCCTCAGCACACATCCTCAGAGTTGTGTGTATCCTACTTCTCAGCCCTGCCACTTCTCACCATTTCAGCATGAGTCACGCAGTTGTAAGTGTTTTTTGGAAAGCTGCTAGTACCTGTAGTGACTGTGTTGGCCATTGATAGTTTGCAGGGTAAGTCCAAAGGGAACAACATACTTTGACTTGATGACATCTACAGCCTGATTTACTGAAGTAAATTTTGGATCTCTGCTGCGGTAAGAGGCAGGGCCATAAGCAATGTTGTGTTCCCATATTCACAGGGAGAGGCCCAGTATTTCAGGCCTCAAGTTGGGCTGATCAAGGCTTAGGTCTCTGCTCTCCTGCAGACTCCCTATGTGGCCCTGGGCAAGTCAGTTTGCTGCTCTGGTCCCCACCCAGGGGAAGAAAGGAAAAATACATTAAGAATTTGTAAGGCACCTAGGTATTGTGGTGATGGGGCCATATAACTACCTAACAAAGATGCAGTGATTGCAAGGAGAGTTTTGATACAAACTAGACATTGAGATACACCACTAATCTCTGAACCTTTTTCTGTGCTTAGTTTGGGTGGGATTCCTTATCTTTCTTATGCTACTCGCTTCACTTTCACCTCTCTAGGACCCGGGCCTAATCAGCAGCACTTATGAAGCGGGAATGTGAAACATTAGTCAAGGGAGGCTGGGTGGAGGTTGCTGGTCAGATTGCTGTAACCTCACATCCCTGAGCAGCTAGCAAAAGGATGGGTGGAAAGATTAATATTTCCCACTTGTGATGGCTGGAATGCTCATGGAGAGATTAGACACAACAGCATTTGGATTATTCGTTTAATTGTACTCATTTTATTTCCCACCCATTCATTTTTCTGGCTCCTCCTGTTTATCTTTCCAGCCTTCATTTCCCCATATTGATATGACCGTGGAGTACAAATTTCTTGGGGAGAAAGTGCTGACTTTTTAGGCACATTAGATGGTATCTGGACTATAAAGGAAAAATCTGACTGAGCAAAAGGGGTGGTTGGGAAGAGTCAGTTAGCCAAGACATGAGTGACAAATTTCTTTTCACATTTAGTAGAGACATAGGAACCAAGCAAATTAATCTGTGCGTCTGCCTTACTGCAAACAAATAAATAAAACCTGAAGGATTTTTCCCATCTGTCTGTATATATTGTCATTATCACTATTATTTTTACTCTCGTAAAAGGAGGACAGGGAAAATATTAGCTGCATTACAGCTTTTTACTATTTTCCCAAAAAATCCTCCATAAAAAAACAAACAAACCATTCCAAAACAAAAAATCGCTCTCTGATGCTGTTATTTATTATTCATTTATCTGTCTGATTTTTGCCATGTTGGATAATAAATGTATGCAACAGCTCAGTACAACGAACAGATGCCAATGCATAAAACAGGATATCCAATGTTGTTGATCAAAGCGACCAGCTGTCAGTGACTAATGCAAAGACCATAGAATTGGCTGCACTCAGTCTCCTTGTTCAGTGGGAAAAGAAACTGGATCAGTGTGTATGGGCCCACAAACAACTTGCCATGGGGTGAAACAGGATGTTAGCTACTCTGTGATAACTGCTTTGGGTGTACACTCTTCAGTCTTGATAAATGTGTGGCAGCTTACCATGCTTTGAACTCTTACCGGAGAGTGAGAGAGTTCACGCAGGCAGCTTCAGTGCACTAGCTGACATGCTACAGGCATACCCCTTCACATACCTTCTGCAAATGTATTCATGTGCCTACACACTGGGACTTTGCATCAGGTCTCTTTTCCTTAATTGTAACAATGTAGCTAGAATTTTGTGCATTTTAGTCGGGGCCTTCTAGAAGTACACCTTATCACACTAACAATCTTTTATAGGTAAAATTAGCTTCTATTTCTTTAGGCTGTCAACTCAAATTCAGAGGTGGTGTCTTAGGAGAATGGTTTTCAAGCTTTTTTTTTTATTTGTGGACCCCTTTGGAAATTTCAAATGGAGGTGGGGACTCCATTGAATTGTAAGTGTGAGTATTCACATGCTTTTGATTGATTGTAATTGGCTTTCATGGACCCCTTAGACAGTCTGCAGACCGCTGAGGGTCCACAGACCACAGGTTGAAAACCATGGCTTTAAGACAAGGGGTAAGGTGGGGTGCTAGATTTTGCTTACAGTAGGTCTGGTCCTGAGTCTTTACTCTGGATTGCATCTGATTGATTTCCTGGGGAGGATTGCCTGAGAAACAGGAAAGTCTCTCAAAGGATGTACTCTGTGAAGAATGTGGACTTCAGCAGCTGTTCAGTGTATTGGGGGATTCACTGTATTATTTCTAAAGAGCTCCAAGAGTCTGATCTCGCACCCACTGAAGTCAGTAAGAGGTTTGTTATTGATATTAATATGTGCAGAATCAGACTCCCAATGCACTTGCAGTATGCTTGTAATTTTGTTCTAAATATCTAGAGTGCTAGTAATTCATTTATTTCGATTCCCTTATGTGTCCTCAGAAACCTTGATGGATACCCGGACGGCTACAGCTGAGCTAGGCTGGACTGCGAATCCTTCTTCAGGGGTAAGTGGATGTCAAAAAATTCTTGTCTTTTTTTGCACATTTATCACGTTACAGGTTTTATGCTCATTTTCCTGAAATGCTGATATGACTCTCAAGCCTTTTTTTTTTCTTGGCAAGAGCTGCCTTTGGTCCACAACAAAAATACTCGTGGAACTGCATCAGCAAAAAGGGATTTCTCTGTCTTTACACAAAACTAGGGAAAATCCCCAAATTTTGCATATTTTGTTCTGAATGTAAAAGAAATTGCATTCCCTTGTCCAAGCATCTGATGACCTGTGAATCCTAAGGTGAATTCCCCCAGTTATGCACCTCAGTGTGATGTGGCCAGGATTACCCCAATTGCCCCTCCTGATACCCAAACCCATTTTGGGGGAATGACTCCCTGACGGAAAGTTGTTGTATCTGCTGTGCCTCTCCTGCTGTAAACCCACTACAGATTCTTTGCCATCATGCACACGCACGCAGTGGGGGCAGGTAGGACATTCCTGGCATGTTTTCAGTCAGCTGCAAAGCAGTGATCTTCACCCACTTCTGAGAATTGGCTTTGTGGAACATGCTTTTGCTCTGCACGGCTGTTTTGCCTACTCACTCTCAGATGGCACCAGCCCCCACTGGTCCCACATTCTGATGACACACAGCATGTGGCCAGGAAGAGGTTATCTTTCAAAAAACAGCCGCACAGTGGAAGAGGATTTTATTTTATTTGTATGTATATATTTATTATTTTTCTGTAGAACCTAATGCTGAGAGTTGTGGCATTGCAATGCACTTGGCAAAGCAGTGAGTCAGATTCTGCTGGTGTACTAACCATGTAGAAACCACACAGCAGTGAGCGTGTGGCTCACGTATAGTTTATGAGCATCAGAATCTGTTTTACTGTGGGAGGGAAGGTTGACTCATAAACAGGGAAAAATGCAGGACGGGGGCTGGAGAAATGGGGAGAAGATGAGAAAAAAATGCATTGTGAGGGACTAGGGGGTAGAGAGAGAACATGGAGCGCACGAGGACAGTGGGCTGGAAATTGTGCCCCTGTAGCCTTTTACCCTTTGCCAGGAGCCAAGAAGATGGAGCGGGATTCCCAGCAAGTAAGCGTAACAGAAGGCTGCTGTAGATAAAAGAAACTGGTGGCATTGGGTCAAAAACCAAAGCATAATGGCTCCAGAAATCTTCAACTATCATCATCTGCAGAGGAGGGAGATTTCTCAAGAGAAGAAGTAAAAAAGGAGCATCTACACATGACTGCCTGATGGTGCAAAAATAGAAAAAAAATCCCATAGTTTCTTCTTCTAGTTCCTGAGCGGTGTTGTGAGACGCTTCAGATCTGAGGGACGCAAGGTCTTCCAAGACTTGGGCCTTGGTAGCAAAGAGAAAAAGCTTTATATGAGAGGTTGCCTTCTCTCTCTTTATCCTTGCTTTCCAACAGAAATGATATCAAATCTGAGTCTGCATATCCAGCAAAGCCTAGGAGGTCTATAATAGCTATAAAAACAAAGCAGTCTTCTCAGTGATATCGAGGATAGAAGCTGCCATGGTTTCTTTTCTGTAGCAGATTGCACAGAAGATGATTTCTTCCTGAAAAAAACCCATTACAGACAAGTTTGTTGATCCAGACCAAAGAAAAATCTATGAAGCCTCCAATGCTTCTGTTGCTGATATGAAAGCGTCACTTGGTATTGGCTCATCATTGTTTCTGGCAATTGGGTATTAGAGGTGCTGACATTATTTAGAGCTGTAGATGTTCAGCATCTTTGGCCCAAAGAGGGGTTCAGAGTGGGGGCAGCCAAATGTTGACCAGCATGCTGTACCTTTTAATGTTACAAAAAAAGATACAATATAGATTTCTCTTATTTCCTACAAAAAATATTGTTACCAGACTTCATTCTTATGAGAGAAAACATTTCACCCTCTGCCATCCTTCTTCAGTGGCTACTTGTGGGTCATGTATAATTTAGCCCCTAGTCTGGATCTGTCTGAGCCTGTGGAATCTTTCAGCTGCCTGAACGTCTAACAGGGGTGTAGGTTGTAGCCATGTTGGTCTAAGGACATAGGCAGACAAGGTTCTTTGGGTGAATCTGATATCTTTTATTAGATCAACTTAAATAGATTCTTTTACTGTGAGATCAGGTTGACGGTAGCCATGAACATCTGCTTTTGAATACATATCATACCTGAGATTATGGTGCAGTGGAGTTCTTTCTGAACAGTTTCTTACAGAGATGTCCACATGAAGAGGATTCAGTCTGTGATGAGACTTGCGGTTTGTCTTTTGGTTTTGATACCCAAAGCCATATTCCTTTCTCATAGACCTAATCCCAAAGAGAGGTCTCTTTCTGGTGGGCCTCATCGTCTCCGACAAGGAAAGACATTCCGCGTATAGATAAGTCCCTGAACTCACTTTCTCCTTTCCTCTTTCCAGGTAAACCATTCAGTGGAGTCCCTGTTCTCCATCCTCAATCTCTCTCTCTCTCTCTCTCTCTCTCTTTCTCTATCTCTACCAAAAGGCTTGTAATTAGGAAACATTAGCAGGCACAAAACAGCTTTCATACCTGGAACATCATCCATAATTGCACTCAGCAGTGCTCTTCCCTGGCTATTAATGTCACTTTTATGAAGTAATGAGGAACAAAACACCCTGAGGCACTTAAAACATCTTTTTTATACAATACGAGTCTTTGTGGAATGGAAGCATAAAATAACCTGACTCACATTCCCCTGACAGAGAAAGTGATAGACAAAGACAGGGACAGACAGGGGAAAAAGATCCGTTAGAAAGGCGGGCATGAGCTTAATAGATAGAATAGATTGATAGATAGAGGGTAAGGTAGAGAGAGGTGCTACAGAAGAGGTGATGCTCAGGTGGGCCAGGGAATGGCTTGAGAGATGGATGGCTCCATTAGAGCAATGAACATATAAGGACAGATAGATGCTGTAGTGAAAAATCTAATATATTTTACTTAGTTATGTTGTATCTTGGTAGAGGTTTTCTTCACTGTGAACCTTTTCTGTGTTGCATTCTAGTGTGGGGTGCTTGCCGCACTAAACGGATGCTGCAGTCACATCTCGGTATTGTTCCAGTTTCCTGAGGTTTTCTCATGTCCACAGTAGTCCTCACTAGCTTTTCAAAACCTGTTTATCTGTGACCTTACAGCCCAATTCTTATTTGGCCTTCTCTGGGGTCAGAGTTAATTTTTTCTCTGAGGGCATTCCCAGGTGGAATCCACAAGCCTCATCATTCTGGCCAGACTTTCAGAAATGCTCAATTGTATATCGCTCTCCAAGAACACTAAAACCATTTGGACAGAGGTTTTTGACAAAATCCCCACCAAACACCAAAATAACCCAAAAGCTCTGCATATTTGGTGCATGCTAGCTGGTGGACTCTTGAAAATCTGGGCTGAACTGGGAGCTGAGCTCTTGTCCCAGACGGGCTGTATTTGCAGATTACAAACATGGCAAAAGGAATCACAAAATAAAAGCTGGTGGCAAATAAACACACCCAGCTGTGAAAGCTCCCATGAGACGGGTATAAAGCTTGAAGTATAAAGAAATGTTATTTACTACAACATGGCAAACAAAGGCATCTCTCCCAGCCTAGAGGCAGCCTGTTCCATAGGAAGAGTTTCACAAGGTGTCATGGATCATAAAGCTGTGAGAGGCTTTTAAGATTAACCTATTTGGCTTCCAACTAATTGAGATCAAAGAACCTTACTGAGTCACACCACCCAAAAGTTTTGTTAGAGCAGTAGTATATCTTTTAGAAAGATACCAAGTCATGACGTAAAGACTGATATATGGCGGTGGATCTATCACCTCCCTAGAGAAGTTGTTTTGGTGGCTAATTACCTTTGCTGTTTAAAAAAAAAAATGCCTTATATCTACTTTGAATTTGTACAGTTTCAGCATCAACCATAGGTCTTGTATTTTTTTATGTTAAATTAACAAGCTGCATCTACTAACAGAAATTGCCTCTCAGTGTGTGTACTTGTAGACTGCCATCAAGTTACTACTTAACCTTTTCTTCAGTGAACTAAAAAAGAGTCAGCTTCTTTATTCTCTCGCTTTGAGTTAATTTTTCCAGACCTTGCATGGTTTTTCTAGCACCTCTCTGAAGCTTTTTTAATTTTATAACGTCTTTTTAACATGTTGACCCCAAGACTAGATACAGTCTTCAAGGAATAGCTCACTACTGTGATATATAGAGGTAATATTTATACATGGATATAACTGGGTGGTTTGTGCCCTTAAGAGGGGGCAGCCAGCCCTGTTGAGTAACTTCAGTTGTGGAGGAGCTGCTGCTAAGGGAGTGACCCCCTGGGAACTTAGAAACCCAGCGAGGAAGGCAGAAAGAGGACTCTTAGGGAACAATTTGGAGAGAAGGAGCCAGCTGGGAATAGAACAGCCTGCTATAACAAGGGGCCAGAGCCAAGGGGTTCCTTTCTGAGTGCCCACAACAAGGTGTTAAAGTTTTTTTAATTATTTGCCTATTTGTTTGCAGTGTAAAGACTGTGTTTGAGTGGGGAGGAGTGGTTTAGTTGCTCCTTTGGGGGTAAACCCACCTGCCAAAGCCAGCACACTAAGTAAGCATCTTACAAGGGACCATAGTGGTAAAATGGCAAAATCAGTTTAAATCCAGATTACATTAAGCAGGGTCTCTTCCTGCTCCCAAACATACTTAACCAGTTAAATAATATTCTTTTTAAGTACCCACCTAATGACAGCATGATCCTAATCTTTTGTTCAACAGCTCTTAATATACATGCCTGTGGCAGGTTAGTGTAATTTCCTGGTCAGGGCAGTCCCTTTTCCTACAGAACAATAGCAACACGTATTCACATAAGAGGTGTCCAGGATATTCTGTAAGCTCTGTTGCCTTATTATGTCATAACTCATGGAAATAATTTCAGCTCTTTCTCACAGCCTGGCCCTTAAGACCTATGGATGATATCCTGTCTTCACTGAAATCAATGGGGACTTTGCCATTGACATCCATAGAGTCAGGATTTTACTTTATAGGATGGTGGAACTAGTGGTGAAATGGTTTTGCTTTCACTGGAAACGTATAATGAAAATGAATTTTTTTTTGTTTTGTTTTTTGCTGATGAACTAAAAATGGCAGCCTATTTTTGTTGTTGTTATTTCTTTTGATAACTGAAATTGAAACTTTTTAAGGGTTTATTTTATTATTTTCCTGGGAACTTAAATTTATTGCCCATAACTCCTGAAAACAGGGAAAAATATTTCCTCATGGATAAATTCGTCATTATTATTAATTGCCTCAGAGTGATAAATTAACTAGATTTTATTGTACATATTCAAATATTGTTTCAGCACTGCTGAGCTTCTGGCTTTAGGGATACCTTGTGGCAGAGAGTTCCAGGGGCTCAGTGAGTACTGGCAAAATAGTATTTCCTGTCATTGCTTTTAAATTTGCCAAATTGTTGCCTTCTCCTGGTGGTGAGAGAAAGGGAGGAATAGAAGTATCTATTCCACTTTCTGATGGTTGCTTTAGAGACTAACATCTCTTTCTTGTCTAAGTCCCCACTGGAAAGAAGTTACTTTTGACAGGAATCAGGGTTTGTTATTGCAATCCCTGAGACAGAAATGGAGCTATGTAGATGGAGATATACCTGTTTACCAGACAAGAGACAGAAAGGCCTGATGGGTCAATATGATGTATAGATGCAAATATAAGGAGAGGCACATAGATACAACACAGATATGAGCTACAGAACAAGAAAGAAGAAAGAATGACAAAGGGGTAGTCGACAGAGTAGATAAGGAGACAGCTGGATATATGAACTGGTAGATAATATACCGATAAGAGACAGGTAGAGAAGAGAGATAAACCAGAAACACAGACAGACAAAGAGGATGGGGGGAAGAGAAAATAGAGCACATATAGCCAATTGCTGCCTCACTTTTATCTCATATGCTTCACTGAGGTTGCCTGGGTATAATCAAGAGCAATATGCATATCACAGTCATGGTGGCATATTGGATCATCCTCTTCAGATTTCCCATTGGCCTGGGCAAGTCTTATCTCCTCTCCTCACCATCTGCTCCCTCCCCCTGTCCTTCTCCATGCCCCCTCACCAAGCTGTTGCCTTTATAGTGTGCTGTTGGGAACCAGCAATACAACCTTGGCCTTTCCATTTCTAGTTGCTGGTGTTAAGTTCTGAACTTTCACCTCTCTACCCTTCCCTCAAGCCTCTTTCCCCTTCCCCTTCATGCTTCTGACTACTCTGCTGCTTCAGAAAAGCTCCCCTGCCATTTTTCTTCCCCCCAGTCGGAGGGTTGTTTTGCCACCTTCCATGGTTGACTGTTGGAGGAACCATCTCATCGCACCACTGGCATGTTCTTGTCTTGGTGCTGGCTTTTGCTAGCTCTAGCCCACCACTCCACGAATTTCCAGAACTGCCTCGGACTTGATTAGATGCACCTCTTCATTCTGGGTAGACTGTTAAAATCAGCTTTTTATAGGTTAGATTAGGAGCAAGAAGCAGGATTGCAATAGGATAAAACAGCCATGCATGCACTGCATGGCTTCTTTACATGGTGACATAAGTGTGACTATACTCTGAAGTATAGGAAAGATTGTGATCATTTAGAATGATACAAATGAAAGTGGTTCCCATGAAGCTGTTAACAGTTACCGTCCGAGTCTCACAAGTAACACACACCAGGGTCTGGGAAAAGATTAGGTCTCTTAAATACAACAAAACAAACCACAACAGAGTCATCTTAACTATCTGCTGGAGGCAGAACTTCTAAGTAGTTGATTTTGGGATCAGATCCTCAGCAGATGTAAATGAAAGTCCATTGGGGTCTATAGTTTGACACCACCCTAGGGTTTAAGCAGTGTATGACTAGAGAGAGCATTTTGGGACTTAGACAGGCTAGTCCAGACATACTGCCTGTATCATTCAGATATGCTCTACTTGCTCTGTCCTATCAGGCCAAGCCTCTCTTGGTCTGCTGTCGGGTACCATGTAAATCAGTACAGCCTGTTCCATGGTTGGGTGGTTGGCAACTAAACCGGAGCCCCCACCTGAGCTAGTCTGTGTGAGGAGGGCATGTGGACACCCAGCAGGACTAAAAACAAGACCTGTCAAAGGGCAGACAAGCTCCCTGTGAGTCAGTGGCCATCCATATCTGGAGAGGCGGTAGGTGCCACCAGGTCACTCTGCCCAAAGAATCACCAATGATGCAAAGCAACTCAACTGACCAGAGGGTTGTTACAGCATGTAAGTTGCCCCAATGATTGCAGCGGCCTTGGGACTGACTTGACTTGACACTATGACATATTATTTGCTTTGTTGTCCCATGGCAATTTGGGACAAGTGACAGACCTGTATGTGACATTCAATGGCTATGTTATTTCTGATGGCAGGAGCTGATTCCACGTTTCAGCTTGTGAGCCCTTCAGAGCCCTGCTGCAACCAAGTGGCTTGGTAACTATGCCCAAGTGACTAGAATATAAGCGCCATATTGCTGTAATCAGGCTGTGCTCCCTTTCATTGTCTGTTAGCAGAGCTAACAGCTTCTGTATCAGCAAGGATGGAGGCGTTTGCCTCCCTGAGGGGTAAGCAATTTCTCCGGACAAGCTCAAGAATAAACGCCCGGGCGCATGTCATCACCAAAGTTTAGTGGAGAGCACCCCCAGTGTACAGAGCCACCCACCAGCAGCTCCCCAGCCTTGTACCTACATGCTCCTTGTGGGGCAAGAATGACAGTCTGCATTCATCTGACAGCTTCAGATAATCACAGGAGTGAGGCACCAGGATAATGACAGCTGAATAGCACAGCTACTGTTGCTATGGTTACCTGCCAAACTTTGCCCCCGGGCTTTCTCTGCTGTGTGGTGGTGGTAGCGAGGTGGGTCCCAGGGCGGGAAGGGGAGAATTCAGGGGGGCCCGGAGCCAAGAGGTGCAACAGCCCATTATACTCTCTTTAAATCTCCCAGCTGGAAGTGTTTTAAATCTGAGCAGATACACAGAGGAACATTGTTTTAATCCCCAGCTCCCCGTGAATTATTTAAAGGGATCTTGTTAAAACAATGAATTTGCCACTGTTAGCATGTCAACAAGGGCAGCTGCTGTTACTGCGGCTCAGGGATTCCCCTCCGGCAGGGGTGGTGCTACTCCATGCCTAGTGGCAGGCTGGGAGGGGGTGGTGTGGTTGGCTTCGTCAGTATCCAGGCTTGGAAACACGGTATATCTCAATTTCAGTGTCTCTGTTGCAGGGCCCAGCTCTCACCTCCTTCCCTGACTCACAGCCCAGTGTGGCAGCATGAACAGGGAAGTGCGTTCAGCAGCACGGGAGGAGCACACCCCTCGTACACCTGGCTGCTTAGCAGGGACCCTGTTTGTTCGAGTTCGCCCTCCCACCTGCAGCCTCACCTCCTACCCACTGTTTTCCCCTCCTCACACACACTGCTTGCTCAGGCTATGTCTATCCCACCTCCATGTTGCACCCTGATGTGAAGTGTGCCCTGCCCACTCACTCCCACGCTGCGCACGCCAGCTCTCAACAATGATGGAAGGGGCACTCAGCATGTGCCCAGGTCTGAGGCTGTCTCACGGATGCCTAATGGCACATGGTCAGGGCCACTATTAAGCCTGGCCTCCTTTCTGGGAGTTTCATAGTTGCTAGGGGCAGGAAGGGACCTTACAGCTCATCGGGTTCAGCCCCCCTGCACTTGGGCAGGAAAGACTACTGGGGTCAGATGAGTCGGTGCATGTAGACTGAAAGTGGGCAGGGCATGCTGTCCAGTGGCCCATCACGGTGGAGGCTGATGTGTGTGATTTGTATTTTAGAGGGGTTGGGGTTTCCAGAGACAGATACGTGTATCTTAGTTGCTAATGTACAACACCCCCCTGTTCTAGTCACCTCTAGCAGGTGCTTATGGACTCCTACTCCTCCAGTGCTGCTGGGTGGTCTTTGCTTGACAATCTGGCCTTCTCTGTCTTCGCTGCCAGAGCCAGTTTTGCAGTCAAGGTCTTTCATAAAGAGGCAAGCCCAAATCTGAATTCTGAGGCTCCATTCAAGGCTCTCGCCTCAGTGAAATGGGGGCACCATGGGAAGGCAGTAGAATCGGAGTTAGAGATGGAGCTCGTTTCCCCAATGTACATCATGAATAAAAGAATATAAGCCTGGGCAGTGATGTTGGCGTGTGTGAGAGCAACTACAGATTGAAAGAAGAGGCCATTTCCTTTAGAGTTTGGCAAAACACCAACCCCAGAGCTGATAGTTCACAACCAGGCAACTACTAAAAGCTAGGTAGCCCATTATCTGAAATTAATTGGATTCTGGCTCACAATGCAAAGCCCAAAATGATGTGGTAAACAATTCTGATTCAGTAATCCAGAATGAACTCAGCTACCTTTCTCATGTAAATTAAGTGCTCTGTTATGAAAGGATACTAGGTCCAGTCAAAATATTTTTCAAGGCAGAGAAGTAATATCTTTGTACTGCTTTCATGGCATGCCCAGGAATAGGATAACAAGTGAGAGGACACATTATTGGATGGAATTGTTTGCCACCATCTACCGCTTACTCAGTTAGCATCCATTAGTAAGAATGCAGCTATACCACCCTGAGCTGGGATCTTTTCAGCTCTCACTAACTTAAGCAGAGTTAGACCTGAGATAAAATTTACTGAAGCACTTAGTTGTTGATGAAAGAAGATCCTGTAAGAATTAACTGGTACTCCGGTCCCTACACCAGTACTGCAGCTTGCTAGTGCAAATACTAAAGAAAAATATTGATTTAACAGGAGAGCAGAAGCTAAGAAAATGTGTAATATTGTGATGCTACAGGGATGCTATATACTGTACTATAAACTCTTCCTTTCCCCATTAATATTGTTACATCAGTGCACATATAGGGTACTCCAGCATTTTGTAATACACCCTTGTATATGTGTACGTGCACCCCCCCTCCATTTGTATAGCACGTAAACACTGCCACGTCCACGGTAGCACGTAAACACTGCCATATGAGTAATGCTGTTACAAATGAGAAGACTGTAAACATGGATTAGTGAAGATGAATGGATTATGAGGTTATCAATCTGTCTGTAGGACTAATATCATCGTAGACAATTCACCGTTTGCTGCTGCCCCTTAATTGAAATCGCCGTCGGGATTATCCTGATGTCCTTTTATGAATCTGATTGCAAATGTGCGCTCAGTCTTTCAGTTTTGGTGGTGCCTTGCTTTATTTACTTATTGCTCATAAAAGCGAGACTGACAGCACTACATATAGCAACGGGGCCTCTCATTTTTTCAGAGCCAGATGGTGACCGCAGCTTAATAGAGAAGTATGCTCATGCACCACTCTCCCTTCCACTCACAAGTGAATGGCCTATCTCTCCTACCATTTAAACATAAGCATCTGTGGAGATGCTACAACAATTGCCTGCATGGATTAGGCATATTGCTATATTTTCATACAATTTAGCACCTGGAAACAAGGAAGAAAGTAGCTCCGGGCAACTATCCAGCTCTCTGCAGATCACCAGCAAGTGGTCCTCCTTAGTTTGAGAACCTATGGCTTCGAGCTGTTCATAGTGTGAACAGAATTTTTGCCTGGTTTCTTGACATAGGTCCGCCATCCATGGTTATGGTAACTCATTGCCTTTGACATTGTGAAAAAGTTTAAAGCTTTGACGTGAGGCAGCCTGATCGCCTCTTCAAGTGCTAGCAGCATCAATGAGGCAAGGAAATGAATAGGATGTTGCCGCCGAGAGCCGCAGTGAGGGGTTCGGGCTTTAGGAGCCCTAGTCGGCGGGCGGGTACTTGTGACACTTGGAGTGGAATCAGGTACTCAAGCGTATTGATTTAACAAATAGATTGCTTTACTTACACTGCTCGTACAGTGCAGGTCAGAAGCTTGCTTCGGTTACAGTTGCAAACAGGTACAGGAGTCGGGCAGAAATTACAAAGTTGTTGGTCGGTCTGCAGATGTGTTCGGGGTGTTCAGGCTGGCAGTCGTCTTACGTCTCGGTGGGGGTGTGCTAGGCCCCCTTGGGTGGGTGACGGGGAGAGATTAGAGGTTGATCAGGCCCCTAAGTTCTTCTCTAAGACACACGTGGAGTTTGCTAGGCTCCACAGTGTGCTCAGAGTTCTCCACGAGGTGTGTGTGGAGCTCTCCAACTTGGGTGGAAACTGCTCAAGCCTCTTATACGGCTAGCAAGCCAATCACTAGCCGCCACGTAGGAATAATTTAGAACTGTCCAATAGTGGGGTACAAATTTGCATAAGATTGGTGGGAACTGCTTGCAACGTGCATTTCCTTTCTGCAGCTCAGAAGTGCACCCTGCAAAAAGGCTACGAATTGGCGGGAACTCTTTTGCACCCGGGGTTCTCCTCTGCAGCAGAAAACTCCACCATGCAAAAAAGCTACAATTTGGTGGGAACTTTTCTAGGTCATTAATATATAGTCACTGGGCTCTGGAGTTTTCCCCTCGTGACCTACTTACAAAATGATTGACAGACTGCCTTCTGTATCAAACTATGGAATCTTCCACTGCACTATAGGCATATGAACAATGGGTTCTGACATAGGATGCAGTGTAGCCTGAGTTAGGACTGAGGAGACCTGCAATCTTTTCTATCTCTGCCATAACCAGTGGGGGTGACCATGGGTAAGTCACACTTTGCCTCTATCTGCCTCAGTTTCCCCAACAGTAACATGGGGATGATACTGTTGATCTCCTTTGAGCTTGGAGGTCTGTGCTGCCCTTCATTATGAAGTTGAAAAGAATTCCTGTTCCCACACGTGTGTGTGTGTGTGTGTGTGTGTGTGTGTACGCCTGTGCATGTGCACATGTATTGCAGGAGCTTTCTTTTTGCTTTTAGAGTCAGGGTTTTGTTTTCTGCTTGCTTCCATAAATCATGAATCTAAAATATGGTTTTCTCTTGTGTTTCCAGAGGTGAAAGCCAAATGCGCTAATCCTCTGAGCCACTGACTCTCCCTCCCTCCATCCCCACCCTGAATTGGGAGTGATTAAAAGGCGAGTAGGTTAAACTTCCACTATTGTGCCTGTTCCACTGCATCCTTTTCATTGTCCATTTCTGTGAATTCCACACAGTGGGAAGAGGTCAGCGGTTACGACGAGAACCTGAACACCATCCGCACTTACCAAGTGTGCAACGTCTTTGAGCCAAACCAGAACAACTGGCTCCTCACAACATTCATAAACCGACGGGGTGCACACCGCATTTACAGTGAAATGCGCTTCACCGTGCGGGACTGCAGCAGCCTCCCCAACGTTCCTGGGTCCTGCAAAGAAACCTTTAACCTGTACTACTATGAGACAGACTCTGTCATTGCCACCAAGAAGTCAGCCTTCTGGACAGAGGCACCCTACCTCAAAGTGGACACCATTGCGGCTGACGAGAGCTTCTCCCAGGTGGATTTCGGTGGCAGGTTGATGAAGGTAAACACAGAAGTGAGAAGCTTTGGACCTCTCACCCGCAATGGCTTTTACCTCGCCTTCCAGGACTATGGGGCTTGTATGTCATTGTTGTCAGTCAGGGTCTTCTTCAAGAAATGTCCTAGCGTGGTGCAGAACTTTGCCATCTTCCCAGAGACTATGACTGGGGCAGAGAGCACCTCGCTTGTGATTGCACGTGGCACGTGTATCCCCAATGCTGAGGAGGTGGATGTGCCCATTAAACTGTACTGCAATGGTGATGGGGAATGGATGGTTCCCATTGGGCGCTGTACTTGCAAAGCTGGATACGAGCCTGAGAACAATGTGGCCTGCAAAGGTAAGTCAGTGCTTGGTTTGGACATCGTTTTATGATCTCTAGCTTTGCTAACAAAGGGGGGCATCCTAGAATTGCTACAGACTGAGCAGTGCCACTGCCATTCAGGG
Source organism: Alligator sinensis (assembly GCF_000455745.1). NCBI lineage: Eukaryota > Metazoa > Chordata > Crocodylia > Alligatoridae > Alligator > Alligator sinensis. The sequence continues at coordinate 1,910,801 of NW_005841975.1, read as the reverse complement.
ATTGGCATTTATCTAGCTGCCACAGAAAGGGAAATCCCTCTTTCAGGGATTACTGAGAGATGTGAAAATTGGGCAATAGATACCTTTGCCTACCTTTAGTTGCACCTGCATCAGGGACTACAGATTGTGAAGAGCTGTGCACAGGATCCTCCCTCCTGCTTCATCCTATAGAAAACAGCCTACACATATGTGGCCTGTTTCCTTCCCAACAATCTGGGTGTGAGGCGCATAAATAACTTCAATGCTTTTCAGAAAAGCAAGTGCCTGCTCCATCCGTACATGGGCAGGGAGTACCCTGTCACACCACCTGGAGCAGAACAGGGGGAAGAAATAGTAGTCCTAATGGAAAGCATACAATAGGCACCAGTCTTCATTGCCCTTTGCAGAGTGAGCAGTAGGAAATGCATGGACTTTCAGCTAATTTGACTGATTTAATGTTGTGTCCATGCCCTGGTGTCAGAAAGTCTTTCTTGGTAGATCTAGATATATATGCACAGTCCTTACCAGGAACATGGCAGCAGAAAAAGGAGTGTAAGGACAACCACTACATGTGACCTGTGTATTTTCCCCCTTCCTCAGCAAAGTAGGGTCCAATTTATTTCACCTGTGTCTCGCCTAAGGTGTTAAATATAAATGCTCTTGAACTCCTTTTGCATACTTTAGACTCCCAGTGAATGTTAAGCTGCCTTTCCCTTCCTCTAGGGGTGTGGAGAGTATGTATTAATGTTAAATTGCAGTCAGCAGAGGTCTGCTTCTACTGGTGGAAGGCTGCCCTCTGTACTCATTGTTCCATAGCCACAGAAGGGTCTTTTTTTCCAAAATGGACATAAACCTGAGAGCAAGACATTTAGTGAGGGAAACCTCGGCTTCTGGTATAACGTCAGTGAATGCATCTTGTGTTTTTAGTTTCCACCCTCCCCCCGCTTTAAAATCTGCTTTAACTCATTATTTTTAGTCTGTTTTTAAGAACTTTGTAGACGCTCAAAACAAGAGCTTCCAGGATTAATTGCTTTCCACCTGGCAAACTGATTTCCTCCCTGGAGGCTACCGGGACATGAACCAAATCCCTGTGAGTCCATGGAAAGAATCGTGTCAGCTTCAATGCAGCTCTAATTTATGCAGCTCCCTTTTGGTTTGACTCCCTTGTTTGTCCAGCAACATCAGGGATATCAGTACAGCCACGAGGATGGATATTTTCATCAAAATCCTGTTGCAGATCCAGGGGGATTGGTGCATTTTATTTGTCAAGACTTAGCAGCCAGCACTTGCTTTTCTTAAACTTCTTCAATGCAGTGACAGTGGTGGATTCAGGGATAAGAAACCATTTAGAGGAAGACAATGGAGACAGGTTGTACTTGAGGCTTGAACTTCTTGACATTGTCCTTTAAACCGCTGCGTTGTGGTGTTTTAAAACACAGTGCGCACGTGGCCTGTGATTGTTTATTATTGCCCAGGCCACGGCCGGGCGGAAGGAAATCCAGCAGCAGATCATTCCTGCGAAGGAGCCTGTGCAACAGCTGCCATACAAATACAAACCTCTCAGAAGCAATGTTTGTGATTTCTTGGCTTCAAAGGGCTGCAGAGGCCTGCGTTAGCCGGCTGAGCCCCTTTCATCTTTCTCATTATTTCCCGAGCGAAGCTGCAGGAACCAGAACAAGCCTTGATTGGTTCTGATTTAAATGAAACTCTGGGAACAGCACTCTGATTCTTTCCATTAATTGGAACTTTTCTCTCTTTTTGGGTTCTACCATCCATGCTGTCAGTTTGATACCGCCTGCTGGAAGCCTCCGAGGGGTTAGATTTATAAATATGGAAATCACGCTTCCTTCTTTTCATCTCCTTTTTCTGAGTTTTTTATTAATATTTTCCAAAGTTTACTCTGGTTTTTTTTTTCCCCCTCTGTAGCTTTGCTCACCCTCTCTTCCCCCAAATTACACGGTACTTTAAAGCAGCTCATTTAATATTGCTGACGGCCGAGGGACAGAATTTTCAAGTACTGGGCATTGGGGAATGTGTTGGTATCACTGCAGAAGAGCTTTGAAATCCAAATGTTTAAATTAAAATCTATTTGCTTAATGCTCTAGTCAGTCCCAGCTGCCTAGAAGCTGAAGTCAAGCTCCTTGTGCTTAGGCAAAGAGTATGCAGCTAGCACACCTTGACATTTTCATGCTCTCCAGGTCCTGCCTGGGGATGGTGTTTCCTGAGCTACATGGGACTGTGGTTGCCTTTAATGAAGATGCTTAGGGCTGTATTAGGTAGAGGTTGTCAACTCTCATGATTTCATCAGCAGAAATGTATTTCTAGCCCCTGCTGGAAGCAGCAATGCTAAAAACTCCTGCACTTGCATGATTTTTGGACTTGCCAGGGGGAAAAAAAACCCTTCTCTGGCTGGTTGCAAAACCCTCTCTAACTAGCTGCATTCCTCCTTTCCCTGCCTCTTGGAGACATGCAATACGAGCTGTAGAGATGTCCCCCAGGACTGAGGAGTTCTTGGATTTGAAAGTGGGAGAGGGAACAGCTGATGCTATTTTCATGAGAGGAGATGTGGCAGAAGAAAAAGACAGAGTCAGTAGCCCTTCTTCCTTTCCCCTTTCCTCCCAGGAACAATATTTTAAGGGGGTAGATGTGTGGCTGGGAGGCAAGGTTGAGAGGGTGGGGGAATGCATAAATAACTGCTAGATTGTGTATAGAAAAGCTGACAGTGCTGATGGTTGGACATGCTGGGGGAGGCGCACAACAAGCAAAGGGGTAGGCCCCCAAAGTAGTAAAAGTTATCTCATGATTTGGGGGGCCAAGCTTATTACTTTGAGGAGCCTTACCCATGATTTTTGAACTCTTGGGGCTGGCAGTACTGACTCTGCAATCATGTGTTTTATTTGCAGTGTTGATCAAACCCTGCAGCCTGTATAACATTTTCAACAAAGGTTCTGGGTAAGCAACAGGGACAAAGCTGGGACTCAAGCTGTGAAGAAATGTGTTTGCCTGTGTCTGTAGGTGTAGCTCTTTTCTTTAATAAACACCTCTGATTTAAACTGGGCTGTGATTCGATATATCATAACAAGGCTCACAAACTATAACCAGGCTTGATTCTCTCGGCTAGTTTTTCACCCAGGCGGAACTGCAGTTTTTCACTATGAAAAACTACCTCCCTGTCTAGCAAAGGGGGAGGCAATCATCTGATACACTCCAAGACCATTATTTTGCTAAAAATCTAAAAACAAATATGATTCTTCATGTTTGTCTGCAGCTTCATGATTTCCAGGTTACAAGAGGTTTGGGGAGAGTGTGCAAAAGGTACAGCCTTTGTGAAGGGGAAGAATGAGGAGCTGAGTGTTTCCAAAGGACATGGATGCTGTGAGTTTGCATTCATAGGTCTATAGCCCTACATCTCACCATGTAGTATCTCCGTGACACTTAAAACACTCATCAGAGAAAAAAGGAATTGCTCTGAGTAAAGGAAAATATTGAGCCCATAGTATAAGTTTCTTCATCGCCCTCAGAAGCAGAGGTATACAAAACCTATTGCATATACTCTACATGCCGCAGTTTTTATCCAGGACACTTTTCCCCCCCCCCCCCCATCATTGATAGAATATTTTGCTTTGTTCAACGAGAACAATTAAGCTAGGCTTTCTGGAGAACATCGCTTGTGAAATTTTGTCCTGCATAGAAAATAGAGGTATAACAATTTTCAGCACCCAGGGCTGTGTTGGCCCAGGTAGTTGCAGCAGCAACCTCCATTCTTGTGCCTCCACAAAAATAGTGACTGGGCTGGTGCCTTGGTCATCCTTCTCTAGTTATGCTGCTGATTACAAAATGCCATTTCAACATAAAAAGAAACATTTGTTGTTGCTGGTGCTGTTTTGTAGTACCTGGCAAGTTTCTATCTTTTAAAAGAACCTGCAACTTTGGGCAAAAACTTGAATAAAACACTGAAACTAATAATTTGATTTTTCCACAAGTATGCAAAAGAATTTTTAAAATAGTTCATTGATTCGTTAGCTTCTAGAGACATGGGGAATGCATCATGTCTTTGCATCCTGTAACAAAGAAGGCTGTATTTGTTAAGTGCACGGTGGGGTCTCTGCAAACTTTGTTTTATGCTTTGCTTGTCTGCTTTTTGGACAAAATGTCTCTTTTCTTTTGGAATACACTGAATTGACATGGCCAAAAGCTTTCTGTATTCATGTCCAGGCTGGAATTTCTGGTTAAAGATAAAGGGAGAAGGGATAAAGGGTGAGGGAGAAGCAAAGTATTGGAGTATTTTACCTGGAAGAAGGGTGTTTGTACCTGAAAGCTTGCAAAGAAGAATTTTTTCCAACTATTTTAGTTGGTCTAATAAACGATATCGGATTTACCCAAAGAATCTTGTCCACCTGGAATGTGGAAGATCTAGGTGTAAGCTGCTGCTCTGTGTCTTTACTAAGGGAGAATGGGGCCTTAAATGTGGATCTCCTCCGTCCCAGTTGAGAGCAGCTCAGCTGAGCCTTCATCCTTGGGCTCTAGGATTAAGCTGTTTCTGCTTCCAACCTCTCTGGCCCAATAGATATTTCATGCCTTTCAGTACTGTGCCCCAGCTTACCAGGAGGGGTGGTGAGTGATCCCACTGCAGCCTGGCCTGATGGTCATCGCCCTCTCCTGGTTTGTGGGAAGTGCACAACTATTTTGGGGTGAGTCTGTCTGCTCTTCCACAAAGTATTTTGAAGGGTCCAGAGTTCCTCCTGATATGGACTGAAAACAGAGTCTGACACCTCAAAACTTTTCACAAAACACAATTTCTGTTTTCTAGCCAGCCCTGATAGTGGCCCATTGGCTCGTTCTAAGTGAGAGTTTAGGAACATTAAGAACCACTTGGCTGGAGAATATTGTTTCCCATCTATCGTTACAGCTTGTTTCCTTCATGCATTTGACAGGGGTCATAATTTTGCAGAGCTGTTTTCCGGGGCCCCGTTACAGTACCTTACAATTTCTTGTGTAATTTCCCTCATAGCACCAGCCAGAGGGACTTTGCTATGGTGACGCTTGGCATCACCTCACCTCTCTTTCAGGGGCTGAGATTGGGAGCTGAATTCACAAGGGCAGGTTTTATGGTGTGAATGGGGAGAGCTAGGCGTATAGGAATAGGATTGGCAAGAGCGAGCATGCTGAGCCAGGGATTGCCAAGGCAGCTGGTAGCCAATGCTGAAGAGAAGGTTGCCCTTCAGATTCTGCCTCTCTCCTGGTCTTAGATGCCTGCATGTAGTCCTGGGCTAGGCTTCTGCATGCAACTGAGATTTATGGTCTGAAATCAGCTGTGGGCATAGGTGCGTAGGTCATTCATTTCCTTATTGGCAACCAGTATTCTCTTTTCTAAGAAGGCCCAACTGTTGATGCCACCCTGTTTTTACCGAGTAGTCTAGGAAGTACAGTAACCCAGGAGGAGGGAGACGTAGGTTGTGCTTCCTGCTCAGTTTTAGGTGTTAGATTTGGGAGCTGAATTCACAACCAAAGTTATGTAGTGCAAAAAGAGAGGTCTTAGATCTGCTAGAAAAGTGCTGTTACCACCACGTTGTAGGCCAGATTGGTATAAGGGTATTCTCCACCCTTCCTGTTGAAGTTGAATCACTCCATAGAAGGATTCACAGGGCCTGAGAGATCAAAATCAAGGAGGAGCTTGATTGTATCAATGCAGGCAGGGTTTTGTGGATCGATCGCTTGGCTTGGATAGGTGCCCAATTTCCACCAATGTTGCACTTCCGGCACTTTAATCCTTTTTTGAATCTGGTCTTCAGTGATTCACCAAGGTTACACAGGAAGCTGGTGGCCAAGGCATGGGATTGGACTCATATCAACCAAGGCTCAGGGAAGCACCGTAATGACCAGACTATCCTTTCTCTCGGTGTATCCTTTTATTGGCTTGTCCTTTTGTGCAGTAGCATGATGACAGGTCTCTTAAACAGTATGCAGGGTGGAGTGCATAATAACCCAGTTTTTCCTGATCCTGGAAGACAGGATTTACAAGTCGCTGCATCAGCAATACTGAACAGGACACCAGTCTGCACGGGGAAGGTGAGAAAGGAGAGCCCCGGACGTTTGAAGAAATAAACAGTATTATGTGAATAGTGCCTGTGCCTGCACTCCTTTTGCTTGCCCTGGCAGGGAAAGCTGAGTGGGCACAAAGACTGAAAAGGAGAGTTTAAGAAGGGTGTGGGGGAAGCCAGACCCTCAGCTGAAGCATATAGTCAATGGAGCAATGTTGATTTTCATCAGTTGGAGATCTGGTGTATTTGCCTTTCATTAAGGTGATTTTCATGAGCCAGCCCTTGTATGGTTTTGCAGATGTATTTGTTCAGTAGCTGATTTTCAGACTGAGCAATAATTGGTCCAATTTCTTGCAATATCCCCAGAAGCTAGATTGTAATTTAACTTGCATTAGGTATACACATTGTACATTCCTGTTCCAGACTAGTGGTAGGCTACTTGCCCTTCGGAGCAAATCTCAACTCTTGGGAGTCATGGTTCCTTCCTTGGTCTGCTCCTGGGGCAGTTTGTATTTCAGTATTACCTACATACACCTGTCTAGACCAGTATCCAAATTACTCTTCTCCCTGCCTCAACTCAGTTGTGCTGGATGGAGCATGAAGGAGGAGGTGGGGGGGCTGGGATGGACAGTCACCTGTATGGGAAGAGGAGTGACAGTCCCATACAGTGCTTTCCCCAAGGCAACTTGGGATATGGTTGTGAGTGCAGTGGACACAGTGCCTGGTGAGCATCACTCTCTTGAACAGTGTCCTAAGGGCAGATTTAAGTGAGCAATTTGAAGGTTTTGACCCTTGAGAACAATGTCTGCCATTTCATCTCTATGCATCCCAGCTTGTTCTCTGGCTTCTTGACCTTCACCCCAGGAATATATTTATAGATTTTGTTCCTGGTAGCCAAGTAAAAGTCCTCCGCTACAGCTTTTCCACTCTGAAGCATTCAACATAATGTGACACACTCCTTCTCTCCTACCCAAAAATCATGAGACCGACTTAAAATCCACAGCTTGTAAAATAATACACTGTGAGCCTTTTAATTGCTGTCTGTTTTTTTTAGTCTTTAGGGGGTCATGTTTTCAAGCTTTTTTTCTTCCTGTTTGCAACCACAAGGACTACAAACGTATTCTGGTTGACAGAGAGAGCTGAGCTCTCATTACCAGACCCCAGGCGGGACCCTCAAGAAAAGTATCAAATATGGCAGGACTTAACAATAAATCCTGAGAGTGGGCAACGCTGTGATTCTAGTCATGCTTTCACCTTGGTTTTCGCCCAATGTAACTCTGCTGACTTCAGTGGAGTTACTCCCGATTCACACCAGTGTAACCGAGAGCAGCATCGGGCCCATCCAACCTCTGCATGTCGGGAAACTGTCTGCACATATGGCATATTCTCCTACTTGCAAACTCCCAGGAGGTACACGAATCCTGACATCTGTTCAAAGCTTCCGTCAACCTGAGCAGCTGAGATGAGCCACTTAATAAGCCTGGGGGAATTGTCACTAAAAATTTCTGGTATTTTAAGGCTGAGAAAATGGGCTTAATTCCGCTGCTGTGGAAAAATAGGCTTGTATTGTTTAGCTCCTTCTCCCCCTGTTTCCCCCCACCCTAGAACAAAAGCTGCAGATATCATGGGGCTATTAGACCAGAGCGGTTTCATGCTGACAGCCAAGCTCAGGGGGCACTTAGGGAGCCATTAATACCAGCTTTTATCGGCACTTAGCTCACTCAGAGTCCCTAAGTGAAAGGCACAGACAGAGTGCAATCTTCATCAGGGGTATTTCAAGTCCCTGGGAGATTAGCATTGTGTTTTAGGGTCAGAGTGATTTGGGTCATTACCAGTGTGACACAAGGATGAGAATAGGAGCAGGTTCCATGTTTGTCTTTTCCCGGCTATTTTACCTTCAGTATTTCGAGCCACCCAGTTCATTCTGCTTTTGCTCAGTTCTGCAGCATGGAGGTTTACAAAGCAGGCCACCGGATGGGATTTCTTTTTGAAATGGGAAACAGGCTCCAGTTCTCTGAATGCTAAGCAGTGGTCTTGTCCCATGGGTAATGATGCACCAGGATGTCCAAGCCGTGATGCAGGTCCTTGTTCTCTGTGACAAGGTGACTCTAAAATCTGTGCAAGTGCTTTTGGTTTATGTACCATGCACCATGACACAGCCACACAGGCTTCATAGCATTCTAGTCAATTAAAAAAAAACTGGAGGCTTTTATTACATATGGAGTGAATAACTCAATCAGTGTGCTATCCCTTGTGGTGCTCTGTTTTATATTAAATGCATTAATCTCACTGTCATGTCAGCAGCCACCTGATTTTGTGCGGTCAAGGTGGAAGTGGATAGGGAGGTCAGGAAGGAAATTGCATGTGTGGTAGGTGGATAGAAATAATTGAGGGTATTAGCTCATGGGCAATCATGAGATGTAGTTTGGGATGCTGGGGTAGCACATTAATTGGGTGTTTGCTCACACAAGTGAAAGAGTTAACCATGTTAGCACTGAAGTTGTCATAACTAGTTTTCAGAGCCAGTTCCTCAATGGAATAGATATTCTTTTGAAGGATGGGATTGAGGGCACAATTAGCAAATTTGCAGATGACACCAGAATGGGTGGAGTTGCAGATACGTTGGATGATAGGTTTTGGATTCGGAATGATCTTGATAAACTGGAAAATGGTCCAAAATTAAGTGAATGAAATTCAGAAAGACAAATGCAAAGTCCAGTACTTGGGACAGACCAACCACATGCCCAAATGCAAATTGGGGAATGCCTGGCTAGGCTGTAGCACTGCAGAAAAGGACCTGGAGGTTGTAGTATATATCCTGTAAACTGAATATAGATCAACAGTGTGCTCTTGTTGCAAAACAAGCAAATAGACTATGGGTTTTTAGTAATATGAGAGTTGCTTGCAAGTGAAGGGAAGTGAATCCACTCTTTTCAGCACTGGCGAGACCTAAACTGGAGCATGATGTCTGGTTTTGGGCACTGCAATTTAAGATAGATGTGTGCAGATTAGAAAGAGTCCAGTGGAGAGAAACAAAAATTATTAGTCATCTAGAAGCAATGACTTACAAGAAAAGGTTGGACAGAAGACAGTGAAGAAAAGACGGAGGGTAATTTGAGGGCAGCATTAAATACCTAAAAGGTGGTTGTAAAAAGTATGGTGCTAGACTATTCTCTGTGGCCACAGGGGTCAGGACAAGATGTAACAGTCTTAAATTGCAGCAAAGGAAATATATGTTGAGCATCAGGAAAAATATAGATAAGCATTCAAACAGATTACCTGGCGAGGTTGTGGAATCTGCATCCTCAGTTTTTAAGAGCAGGTTAGACAGATATTTGACTGTGATAGTTTAGACAGGGACAGGGGAGGATCCAGAGGGGGTGCAGTGGTGTAGCTGCAGCCCCCTTTTTGAGTGGCACCACACCACAGGAACCTCCTGGGACTTCTTTAAAGTACCTAAGGGTGTGTGTAGACAAAACAGGGGCTCTAATTGAAGTGGTGGATTTTTAAAAACACTGCTTCAATCTTAGGGCCCTTTAAACCCCCGTGTCGTGCACACACCTGAACTTAACTGCCTCTCCGGTGGTAGTAAAGAGAGGGCAAGCTGCCAGCGGGCGGAGTGGTCCCTGGGCTACGGGGTGGGGATGCTTCCCTCTGCAGCAGCAGCAGCACCCCCCCAGGCAGCACCCGCCCGCAGGCACCTGGCTCGGGCAGTCCCGGGGGGCTCTGCAGCCGTGGAGGGAAGCACTGGGCCCCTGTGCAACTCAGGCAGGCAGGCTCCAGGGGAAAATAAATGCATAAAAAGATCAGGCTCATTGCTTTTCTTGGGTGGAACCTGCCTTCTGGGGCTGCTGCCAGGCTGCCTGCACAGGCGTCCTGAAGAGCCCCTGAGCTGCATGGAGCCCGGTGCTTTGCTAAATTTAGTTTGCTGCACCCCAAGTCATTTAAGGTGCATTACGCCACCAAATTTGCAACAGCAGCTGGTATTACTCCGCACTATGGTGCCGACGTGTGCAAGCACCAACACCACTAATGTGTTGTAAAAGCATTTAACCCACTTTAAAGTGTTGTGCACATGCCCCTCATTTCATCTTCACATGGCCTAAAGCAGGAAAAAGTCCTCCCTCCCTTCTCCTGCCTGCTCAAAGGCATGCCCTCTCCTCATCCCTCTGACTGCCTTTTCCTGCTGTCCTGATGGGGTGGAGAAGCACCAGGGCCCATCCTGCCCCTCTGCACAGGGGCTAGGATGGGGATAGTGGCAGCATGCTTGCTCTGGGACTGCGCAAAGTGCGGGGAATTACTCTGTAGCCCCCCTGTTGCTGCTGTCCCCACCGGCTCTGAGCAGTGGAGAAAGCAGTGGTGGCAGAAAGGGGAAGGAAGGGGGATTTTCACCTATTTTGGAGACTGCCTC
>NW_005841975.1:1854741-1900360 GCF_000455745.1 Alligator sinensis | reverse complement strand
CGAGACTCCCACAGAGCCGGGGGGGCAGCCATCCCTGCAGTGTTGGTTGCTGCTCCTGCTCCCCACTTTGGGGAATCCTGGATCTTCCTTTGGACAGGGATGATCTTGCCTTGAGCAGAGAGTTGGGATAGACGACTACTGAGGTCTCTTTCAGCCCTATTTGTCTGTGACTCCATTATCTGAAGATTCGTGCTGAATCGAGCAGTCAGTACTGCATGTGTTTATGCTCAGTTCACATTTGGAAGATTTCCTTTTGCAGCCGTAGACGCAAAACATAAAATAATTTCGGCCTAAGACTCCAGGGACTGGTTCTGCGGTAGGAGGCAAATGGCTTGTGGAATATCACAGAGTACACCGGGTCATTGTACAATTGCCTTGCAGTAAAGGCTGTCGGGCTTCCAACAAGTAGTCTGCGTCACAAGTGAGTAGCTGAGATTACCATCTAGCACAGACTATGGCTACAGGACCAGATCCTTTCTTACCACTTTGACCTTTGTGACAAGCTTGTTCTCAGATAAAGCATTCTTTAAGAGGAGGGCACGGGAGCAGGAGGTATATGAAGGCCAAAGGATCTTTGCCCTGAATTTTTATTTTGCATTTACAAAGCCAGACTGAGAGGAACAGATTCTAGTTTTTTTTCCTGGTAGTGAAATCCTGTCATCATGCAGTTAAGAATTTCTGAATGATGTGCTGTAGCTGGAGTCGCACAGAATAACAAATAGACAGAGCTGCATAGCACAGCTGGAAATTTAAACCAGTGAGGCCCACAATTAAAAAAAAAAACCATGGGATTAAGCACAACAGTTTGAACCCAACCTGCCTCAGCAGGCGATGCCAGGGTTCTCCTGCTGCGGCGGATGCAAGAAAGCATCCCTGGGCTATTTCTAAAACACATATGCTCCCAGAGGCCTTGTCTTCCACAAGCCAGAACAGGAGGGTCATTTTCAGCCAGGTTTCTCTCTCCCAGAGGAGCTCTGGAGCTCTAATGTGTACTGCCGAGGGCTGAACGCTTTCAGCGTTCTTCCACAAATGCACTTTTTTATTATTCCTTTAGTTTCCATGTTGAGGTGAATGATGAGGGAGGCTCAAGGTCACAAGCAATTTGTGTGAATGGACCCTCCCCCCCTTCTCCCTGCCTTGATTGTTTCGGTTTATACTCCTCCCCCTCTTGTGCTTCCAAGGGCACAGACAGAAGTGACAACTTTTGCCCAATCTGGCCATAGAAATTGGTCTGTAGCCATGACCAAACACAAGTGCACAGCTGCAGACCACTTCAAAAGTGGCTGATTGGGTGAAAATCATTGTTTTCAGGGTTCAGACAAAGATATTTCAAAACAGCATCATCTGTAACTTGTGTCTGCACTGCAAATTTTACATTGTGGTTTCTGCCACTCGGTGAGGCAGAGTATTGGCAGAGCTCAGCAGCTGTAGGGATAACGCTGTTACCTTACTGTACTGAAGTTCCTTGTTCTGTGTTAGAAGAAAGTGGCTTTCTGTGATGATTTGTCGCCCACCCAGCCATGATACGTAACATGAAAGGAACCTTTTGTTCCTCTCTCTTTTCCTGTAGTTTTGCACATGCCCGATAACTCATAGCACATTCCCATTTTCCGGCACAGGTGGTGACCGAGTCACTAGCGAAGAAGCTTCCCATCAGACTGTACTGCTAGCTGCACTCACCAGAGTGTCCACCTGGATCCTCGGGGACCCCAGATCTCAGGGCAGACCGTTCTTGTTCATGTGACAGGACTACCTGTAATTAGTTCCCTCACCAGCTGTGGCACTGAGCTGAGGATCCAGTACAGCTCTGCAAGAGCTACACCTACAGCACTGAATTCTGCTAATGCATTCACTGGTACGCCAGTGGGGGCCTGTGCACAGTGTCCTGTGGACAGTCAACAGCAAGCACCAACCCAATTCCCATAGACTTCAGGCTTGAATGGGCCCCATTGACTTCAGTGCTGGGTCGGCCCTAAAAGGTTTAGCCCAGCATTGAGTCTCTAGTGTGGCACAGCAAACATTGCTAAAGCCCATTGAGCCTCTCTGGAACATGTAGAAAAACCTTTAGCCTGATTCAGTGATTCTGCTGTAGACAGCTCCCAGATCTCCCTTCAAGGACCCCGATCATCCGCCCGCTTTCTGAAGCTTGTTTCCACAGTTGTCGACTTTCTCATCTTCAGTTCTCTGTTGGAGGCAGAATTATTGTTTTCTGTTCTATGTGGACAGGCACAGTCACAGACTTTGCAATCACAGACCTCTGTGAATGAGAAGAACTTCCTTTCAATACATAAATCAAGGTAGAAGTGGATCTTGTAAAGACTCTTCCTCCTTCCTCCATCATCGTGGTCTGCTAAGGCTGGACCTGCACGTGTCTCCAGAGCATGTGCCTCAACATCACGCCGCTGGCTACAGTGATATAAGAAACCTCCATGAAGCAGTCGGATTGCATTAAAAAGTCTCTCTTCTCCCTTTTGCTAGGGACAGGAATCTTGTGTGCGTGTGGCTTTCCTGCAACTCAGCTAGAAAGGGCCTGATGAACAGGATTTTGATTTGAAATGTTCCTTCTCTTTTGCTGAGCTGAAAATTGGAAGAGTGCCACAGGAGCCGTGTCAGCGGGATGTCCCCAGAGGATTGTGCTCAACTCGGGCTCCCGTTCTTCTTGGCGGATGCCTCCTGCGCAGGAAGCCACACGTTCTAGCCGGGTGCTGGGGATCACAAGCGTGCCTCATGGCCCATGACTGCTTTCCCTTGTCATTCCACCTGATGACAGCCCATTCCTTTCTCTGCTTTCCTGGTTCTCTTTATCTTTTCTTATTTTGGACTCTACATGGGGTCTATTCAAAGCTAGTAAAAAGCAAGAAGGCAACCCTAAAGCACCCCTTCTGCTTAAAAGCGGGGTTTGGAGGCATTGCTTGAATATTAATTACTGTTTTGGGGGCCACATTGTCTCAGAAATAACTTCTTCCTCCTCATTTTAAAATCCTGCTTGTAGCATGTGTTTTGCTGGTCCTTTCTTCCCCTTTCTGCCTTTTTGGCTCGTTTTTTTTTCTCTTTGCTTTCTACATCTCTCTCTCTCCTTTCTTTTTGCCATTTGTCTTTCTCTCCTGCCTGTCTCCATTTCACTGCCTAGGCCAGATTCATGAAAGGGATAACAGGGGAGGTGCTCTCCACTGGTTGAATTTTAATGAATGGAAGGCCCCATTCCTATTCATCGTATATCTCTCCCTTTCTAAGGAATGGCCCTGGTGATAATTACTGATTTCCCCTATTTATAGATTCCAGAAATGGGGACACAACTGTACAGTGTGAGATTCATAAGGTGATCCTTTGCTGTTTTTCTTCTTTTTTTTTTAATTGGCATGGACATTTTGTCATTACTGTTGGACTAATTTGCTAATGTCAAAGGAGGGAAGTGTCAAGATTTCCCAATCAAAATATTGTTCATTCTGAGAATTTGCTCGTGTTGCCTTGGTTTTCACTGATGTCTCTCCTCACTTGTCCCTTGCAGTGGGGGCAAAGCAGCCCACAAGAGGCCAGCACTTCTGTACAAGGAAAACAAGTGGTATGAAGCGATGGGTGCTGGTAGGCTGCCTCACAGTGCTTTCCAGCATGGCCAGAGGAGCACAGTGTCTCTGCACAGATTATTGCATGCTTCTCCAAGCACCCCTTGCCTAGTGTGAGGATCTGGAGCTTGCTGACTGAAGGAGACAGAAGTAGACTTAAGTAATGTCTCCAGAGTGTGTAGGAGCCTGTCTTCCAGAATCTGTGGGCTAGGGTGAGGATGAGGCCAAAGGACACAGTGTTGTAGGAAAGAAGGGGCAACACCGTTATGGTGGCACTGGGTGACATGGAGCTATTGATGTGAAGGAGAGATGAGATGAGAACAGCCATGTTTCAGTGCCTTCATATGAGGAAGGCAAGCACATACTGATCAGATGTGTTTCCAGATTCATAATGAGTGTGCTGGTGTTTCTGCTTCATATGTGCTGCTGCTGGAGACGAGGACATAGGGGCTGGAAGCTGCTTGCTGCACTCCCACCTGTACTGACACCACATGCTCTGCTGCTCTCTGTGCCCTTGGAGTCAGCTGGCCTGCGCTCTGGTTATTTCCATTCGAAACCAAGATGAACATCTCAGTGTCCCGTTATGAACCGCCCAAGGCCCCATGCAGCTGTCGAATACTGTATGTATGCATATTTTCTGTCCAGCCTGCAGCCCAGCTGCTGCATTCACTAATGCAGTGCACCACGGTGGCGGACCTTGGTGCCCGATGGGCTTGCTGGGCATGCTTCTAACTGTTAGAGGCAGAAAGCACGAAGGAACCACGAACCGAGTGTGTGTGGGCAGAGGCAAGCTCCCTGTTTCTCATACTGGTGGGATACTTATTCCAGCGTAGCTGGGAAACCTCCTCTCTTCCCCCAGTTCCTTGGCTGACCTGTTGACCCTTCTCCTCCCCACCAGTTCCTTTCCATGGCTCTTTTCATCTTCCCTGCTCTCTGCACTCTGAATGGCAGGAGAGCCCACTAGGGTCTCTCTGCCATCCCTCCACACTGTGATCTTTAGACAGACATTGTATGTTATTTGCCAACAGGGTGGCTCCAGCCCATAGAGGAGCTTAAGACGACGCCATCTGCCTCCGTCTTTCACACAGATCCCGGCTTTCCCTTTTTCTCTTTCTGTCTTTTTTGTGAACATCCATACAGAAAAAGCAATTGCTAATTAGAGCGAGAGAAAGAGGGAGAGAAAGACAGAGAAAAAGGGGAGCAGGGAGGAATTTAGCTTCCATGCAAATCAATCAGCTTTTAAAGGCAGAGAGGAGAATGACTGGGGGGAGGCCTTTCTTCCAAAGAAGTGGGAGTGGGTTATTTTGACAAAACAAGTGACAAAGGTCCTTCCAGAGTGAAAGGAGGGGGTTTATTCCTTTAAAAAACAAAACAAAACTTTCCACCATAAAAAGGAGGTAAAAAATAAAGAGGTAAAAAGAAAGTGTTTGTGAGACTCCCACTGCCTGTCTCCCTTTCTATCTCTCCTCTCCCCTCAATGCCTCTATTCTGGAATTGTCTCTATTATGGGGACTGGGAAGTGTATCATTTTCGCGGATGCCCCAGTTTGGTTTTGTTCCGTTGCTGTTGTGTCATCCTGTCTGGCTGCGAGATTTGCAAAAGGATAAGCCGCCAAGGACTCCTAAGTGTGAGAGCCGAGGCAGTAGGCGCAGGCCTCCAGAGGAGAAAGTGGCTGAGGGCTTGTCTAACAGAGAGTTCCCCAGGTGGGCTTTGAAATGAATGTGTCAGGCTGTGTAAACGCATTGATTTCTATTTCAAACCAGATGGGCTCCAGTTTTCCTTTGGAATCCAAATCCTGCGGACCCTGATTTCAACTCAGATCAGTGTTTCCACATAGTCCTTTGCATCCTAATTAAGGAGGTTAGAAAGTGGATTTACATTAAAATGAATGCAGCCTGTGAGTAGGCAAAACAGTATTTGGATGTCTCTGTTGCTTCTCTTGGTGTTTTTCTTCTCTAGTTCATTTTCCCTTTTGAAATATCCCCTGAGACTACAGAAGAGACCCCAATATTGATGAGGCATCCCATTCTCAAGGCATACCTGGGTCTACTTAGTCTTGTGGAGCTGCTGTCAATTAGAGGAGCCTTTTGCCTATTGGGAGACATGCAGAAAGCTTTAGCTAGAGCTCCAACACTTTCCTTGATTTCATAGATTTCATAGACATTAGGGGCTGGAAGGGACCTCGTGAGATCATTGTGTCCAGCCCCTCTCACCATAGGTAGGAAGTCAGCTGGCATCAAGTGATCCCAGCACGAAAAATATCCAGATGTTTTTTGAAAGATTGCAGCATCCTGGAGGAGGACACCTGCTCTGTCCTGGAGAGCCTGGGCATGTGGGCTGCGAACAGATGTTGCCCTTGTCACAACATGAAATGCAAGCATGTAGATGTCCTTCCTGCTTCTTGCACCACAGATGCCCCAAAGTGTTTGCCTAATGACACCTATTAACAGTTTGTCCTGCTTTATCACGGTGTCTGTACCATTCTGGCACAATAATATTGGCACTACCAAACAGCACTTGCCATGCAGAGCACTCTCTTACCCATAATTAAAAGTCAAAAAGGAGTTGGGGAACATGAGAAATCCCTGCCCAAACTCTGGGGGAGAATGGGCCCCAGAGAAAACTGTCTTGGAGGGCAAATGGTAGTGGTTTGGCCTTGGTGGATGGTGAAGAGGGGATGTGGTAGGGAAGGGGACCTTGGGAGCCAGAGGCCAGAGTCAGCTGCAGCCTCTAGGCTGCTTGGACCACTGTTGGGGCTGGGATGAGGGCTGTGGGGGTGATGGGTGCTCAGGACCAAGTGGCTCAGTGGGAATGGATGAAGGGAATCCCCACAGTGTGGGGCTGACTGTGCTCTCTAGCTACCCTGGGCTTTGGGACTGGAAAAGGGAAGAGTGTGGTGGATTAAAGGGAAGAAACTGAGAGGATAGGTAGGAATGGGGGCAGCCCTGGCCCAGACCCTGCTCTGCACATCCCATCCTTTTCCCTGCTTTCAGCTTACCATCAGAGACCGGTAGTGCACCCTGCTTTTTCATCCTGCTTTGAAAGATAACATGTGGACACTCCAGTTCCCACTGCCAGACATGCTCCGGTACAACCAGTCTTGCAATAACTGTGACATTGTCCTTGGAGTGGGTTCAGCTGTGCTAGGGTGCATCCCACAGCTGAATCTGCTTCATTGGGAGACACAGATATCACTCGTCCTGCAGGGTTGGGCCCCTGCCACTCCCAGGGCTTCAGGGACCCAATCCTGTGGGACAGCTGCAAGTGGGGGGAGGTTCCCCCATTTGCAGAGTCATGCCATGAGTCGGGGCATGGTAGCTTGATATGAGTCCTGCCGGGTGATTCTTGGGGTGCCTGTGCAAGCGGGGAATGCAGCCAGGCATGCCCCGAACTTCAGGGGCCTAATCCAGTGTTCACTGGGAATATCCCTGCAGCCTGGTGGCACCTGCCTGGTGTGGCTGGCAAGCACGGGCAGCTCCAGCCTGCCCCCACACTCCTACCATAAATCAAACAGACGTCCACCACAAAAAAAAGCAGCACCATTTTTTTTACCACCTATTTTCACAGCCATAATATTGGGCATTTGTGGTGTGACAAGGGGGATGGGCATCTGTTTATTTGGCTCTTGTGCTGCCATAAAAATTTTCAGGGTGGCACTTGGGTGACATCAGTTTCCAACCATAGAGAAACACAGAGCAAGAGAAAAGAAAAAAAAAATCAAGGAGGGGAGCTGGTGGGAAAAAGACAGCACTGGGAAACACACCTACGGAGGCCATGCTTGAAGGTGAAGCCGTGTCCACAAGACTGGTGTCTGCGGCATTGCTGTTGGACAGAACAGGAAGAGGTGCAACTCATGGCTAACCTGGATGAGCTGGCAACAGCATGTGGACTTGTACAACTTGCTTTTCTCTGGGTAGGCTACTGGGACAAAGCACTGCTCTGCTGATGGAGCTGCCCCCATTCTAGGAGCGCTTTGCCAGTGTAATATGTTCTTCCTCTCCTGGTAAAATGCTAGTTTTATGGACATGGTCTGAGTGGTGTGGTATTCCCTGAGATGGCCCACGAAGAGCAAAGGAGATATTAGAAAGGTGGAGAGATCTGAGAAAAATAGGGGCCTGGAGGAGAGAAGGAATCAATCCATTCTTGCTCCCAGTCTGCTTTATGAACAGCATTTTGTGGACAGTTTGCCCCTAAATGGCTGACTGCAGACCTATCTGGACTATTGGAGCTACAGAGAAAGCAATTGCTGTGGTGGAAAAAGCACCAAGGTATCATCATTCTTCAGGGCTGCCTGCTTGCTAGGGAGCAGTTAGTTCTCTATAGATGTTACTGTGCCCCTGGGTCTTCATGGGTCTGTGTTGCCTTCCTGCATCATACACCCCAGTAGCATTGAAAGCCAGAGCTCCAGGGCCTGGGATAGGCATTCGCTTACTGTCATGTCATTTACTATTTTCATAAAATACCAAATGTTTGAGGATCTCTTCTCCAGGCAGGCTTGGGTGAGGGGATTTACGTCTATTGTACCCAGAAATTCTGTACGCTTCCCTTTTGTCAGAGGGGCTTAAACCCCTTCCTATTACAAAATGTTTGCAATCCAGTTGAAGGATGAACAGTAGTTTTTCTATGGACAATTAAATTGCAGTTACCCCTTGGTGCAGGCTATGGGCAGATTAACCTAGCAGAGTCCCATAAGAACAACCTAAAACATGCAGTTTACTGATATAATCTGAGTTGCTTTCCTGAGTTGAAGCAGCAAACTCTATAATACACCCTCTTCAACAAGACCTAGGGAAAAGGGTTGAGAGGTTTTGTTTGTTTGTTTTTCCCCCTTTTTTCTTATTGACTTCCATAGGCATATAGCTGCATTTGTCCTAGGATCTTGCAAAACTGACGTTGCTATACTGAAGTGCCAAGCCTGGGCTCCACACAAACTTGCCTTGCTCACCTAGGCTAGGGACAGAAGTTACACATAAACCAGTATGAGTGATTAGAAACCAGTTCAAATCTGTAATACAACAGAAGTTCAGTGCACATAAACTGCTTTCTAAATGGCCGAAACTGGCTGAAGATAAACCTGGATGGATGTAGCATCAGACTTAACTGATTTCGGTTAAATCAGTTTATTGAACTTCTGTCTCAGAGCCCCTCCAGATTCAAGTTAATTCTCAGTCCCCCAGCATCCCAGGATGTTTTGCACCTCCTCCACAACCCACCCCTGAAAGGATGGTTGGATTAGCCTTGGCCCAAGCTGCCTGCTCCAGCTGAGCAGGGACGCATGCTCTATCGCCCCCTGGCTTCTGGCCTGAGCCACTGCAGGCATGTGGCTGCATTTCCAGAATCAAAAGTGAATGTCTGTTCACTTGCTTATTGGTTCAATCTATGCAGTTTATACTAACCTGTGAAGATTGAATCAATTCAGCCTCAGGCTTTTTGTCTGTCTATACTTTGCCCTAATGGTCTTGTCCACATGAGAAAGCTGCAACCAATTCAACACAAGGTGTGAATATAAACCAATTTAATTGAGCTGGTGCAGGCACCTCTGGGGACACATTTAATTCAGCCCAAAAGAGGTTTTTAAATTCCTAGTGGCTTAAAATTGATTGTAAACTGAACAGCAAGAGCCACTCTTAAACTGGAATAAAAGTATCCGTGCACAAGGTTGTGTATTCATATAACTAAACTAATTTAAGAGAGAGTTTATATTACCCAAGTGCAACCTTTCCATGTAGACTAGGCCTAAAGGTATATATATTTTTAACCTATGTAGTTTACTACTACAAACTGGGCACTCTTAATTCAATATAAACTTGGTTTATAGCTTCAGTTACCTACTGAAGCTATTTGATAAAAGCAAAAGCTATCCTACCAGGAGCTTGCACTGGTTTAACTAGATACATTTTAAAAGCTAATCTCAGTTAAGCTGATACAGCTGCTGTTTGAAGACAAACTTGAAGAGTGAACCAAAAAAGAACCCAATTTGGCGATTCTCTCCATGGCTTAAAAAAATTAACTTTTTCTGCTGTTTTCTCTCATTTCAAAACAATAAATTCTTTCTGTCATCTTTTCTATCATGTGTCACTGCTAAGTGCTTTTCCTGCCTGAGTTGCATGATTAATACAAAACTAAAAGCTTAATTCCTGTTTGTCACTGACTCCCTATATTTGTGGTTCTATATTTAAACACGCAAACTGTCCAAGTGCACCTCACATATTTGAGTCCTACACTATAATTCAAAGACCTGACCTCCAGCTACTTTTAAACCCTATTTGCAGCCTTCTTTGAGTCTGTAACATTTGTTTGTAATCTTTGCCCATTTCTACCACTGGGTGGAACAGGCAGCCCAGTTTTAGTGATCACCTTGCTTCTGTGAGATTTAAGAAGTAGATGGCTTTGAATCACTATACCTTAAAAAAAAAAAAAAAAAAAAAAAAAAAAAAAAAAAAAAAAAAAGTAATTTTTCTTAAATTATACCTTAATGAAGACATCCATTAACACTCGTAATAATTTCACAAGGAAAATGTCCAGGAAAACCTTGTTATATTTTTTTTCTAATGAGTATGATGGGTTTTAATGGAGGTCTTAATTAGACATTATTAGCCTAAATGTTACTCCAGTGGATTCAGGCCTTTTCCTTCCTGTTCAGACGTGTGGAGTACACCTTGAAAGATTTAGAGCTGAAGGAAAGCTGGTGTTCTCTGCCACAGGAGAAAGAGGGGAGCTTTGTTTCCAGTATCCCCTCTCTATGCTTTTTTTTTTTCTGGACCTTTAGACATGGGGTACTAGGCATAACAAATCTGAGCTGCAGTGGGTTGCTTGGTGTAGACATTTTTATATGTGAATGCAACAGCAGATAGAGAAGTAAAATGTCTCGAGGGAAGAGTAGAAAGGGGTCTCTGGTAGCAGTCTAGGTGAGTGTCCTATTTATCTGTTCCCCCTTCCAAGGTCTACTGGGATTACATGTTTTTTCTTCCCCTCTTGGTTGCCCAGTGGGTCAGCTTCGGCAGGAGGGGTGAAGCACACTCTTGGCTCTGGCTGATTATCAGGGCACTTTGCTTGGAATTGGGAGATTAAAGGTTTAAACCTCTGTCTAAGAAAGGCCTAAAACAGGCCTCCTGATTCCTGGAAAGCACCTTCACCACAAAACAGCTGGGTTGAAAGGCAAGGCAGAGTCCCTCTCCATCCAGTAGCTGCTGTGCCTGGTTTTTTTTCTGGCTTGTTTCATGGACTTGCACAGAATTTTGGATTTCCTAGGCAAGACGGAGCCACACAGAAGTGGTGGTAACAGATCCCTTTTGAACATGCTAATTTTCTATGATTTTATAGATTTTTAAGACCTGGCTAGACACAGCCTTGGGTGGGGTGGTCTAGGTGGGGCTGGTCCTACTTTGAGCAGGGGTTTGGACTAGATGTGACCTCCTGAGGTCCCTTCCAACCCTCATTGTCTGTGATTCTATGCTCAAAGGGGCAAGTCTGGTCACACAGCTGGAAATGGGATCGTAACAGGTAATAAATGTCACTACACCTTTACATGTACAGAGCTGAGTAGTATTCAGGCACCTAGAGATGAAATAGGATTTGAGCCAAAAAGAACAAGTGTCTAACCTGACTCTTAAAAAAAAAAAAAACAACAACAACAGGCAGCTTGAGAGAGAGAGGGTGGGGGGAATTGGAAGGATACACAAAGACGTAAGAAATTTGGACAGGGGAATAGCAAGCCCTCCTTACTTGGGACCAACTGAAGGGCAAATATGGAGGCTGCACAGGAGAGAGAGTCTTCCTTCATAATGAGAAGGGGAATCCATATGCAGGAGGGGGATACTGGCACTTCAGAGGGGTCAACCTGTGACACTTATGGTGAGCTGGAAGGTGTGTGAAGACATTTCTTATTTTGTTTAGATCAGTATACTTCTTCTGCTAGCTAAATTAAAGAGTGACTGGGTTTTGGGACCATTGTTGTCCTCATGTGTCCCTGAAGAAATGAGCTGTGAAGCCAGGGTGCTTAAACTTCTGGTTTGTCTTGGCCATCAGTGCAGGTCCTCGTGCCCAAGTGCCCAGAAGCTCCCCTTGGATGCCCAGGAAGCACACCAGGGAGGCTAATGAAAGAGGGATTTCTGCAGCCTACTCCAGGCATGGGAAGCTCTAGGGCACGTGGATCTATACAGGTGAGATCCAAACCTAACAGTGCTGAGTATCCTTCTAGGATGAGTTTTAGCAAAACTTTGACATACCACGTTATCATTATGGGTCCATCAGGAGATGGCCTGGAAGCCATGGGAAGCGACTGGCTTTTCCTTGTGTGTTCTTATCCTGGTAGAATACCGTGGTTTGTTTGTATTTTTAAACTTTTTTTCCCTTTCTTAATAAGAATTTTTGAGTGTTATATTGATTCAAACGTTAAAAAAAAGCCCACATTGATTTTTCCAGGGGACTTTTCATGAGCTTATTTAAAAATGGAGGAATAAAACTGTTTAAAAACTGTTGACTTTGTTCTATCGAGTTAATAGTCAATATTGGAAACTTTCTGCTGGAGTTTAAGTGCTTGGGGAATTCTGATGCCTTTCCTAATGCCTGAGGTATCAGGGGTCAGATCAGGGGCAAGATCCTCTAGTGCCTTGGACTGGGATGAGTTAGTAGTTCAGTATAATGTGGTTATAAGAAGAGCTTAAGCGAGACATGGTCAGCCTTTGTAGGCTGCTGATAGCAAAGAGGAGGTCACAACACTGGCCTACTGGACCTGGTAAGTATAACACAACGCACTTTTGTGGCACAGTAGAAATAATAAGGACAATACAGTATTTACTCACATGTGACTTGCACCTTTCCCCCCAAAGTCAGCCCTCCAAAATTGGGGTGCATATCTTAAGCAAGGGAGGTGATTTTTCTTTGTTGGAATAGAAATAGAGAGAGTACTAGAATGGCTGCTGTTTGCCTCTGGCCCCAGTAAGCAGAAGAGGCAGGATCCTGTGTTAACCCTCTCAGAGCTGTAGCTAGTGACTGAGCACTGTGGCTTGTGCCTGTAGGAACAGTTGAGCATAAGGCTAATGGTGTGGAAACAACACTTTTATTATTTGCAGGATATATAAGCCCTAGTTGCGCTCTCTATTTCCAGAAGGACCTATTCTATATCACACAGTCAGACAGGACTCTGGAAAAATCTTTTTTTCTGCATTCTACCTTTCAAAAACAGTACTTTGGCTAATTTGGGGGCATGTGGTATGCAAGCAAATATGGTTATAATAACCAGCCTCCATATCTCTCAGTTTATTTCCTGTAGGTGACCATGGCAGTTAGAATCCCAGTCCTTTGCCCGATTGCTGATTGTCCTTAAGTATTTTCAGTCCTTTTCTCTCTCTTAACTAGCTAGAATTGCTTTTCTGACAGATTTAAAAGGCTATAGACATTTTGTCAATCCCTCCCCCGCCCCCCCCAAAAAAACAACCCCAAAACAACAAAAACACAACACTCCAAACCCCATGATCAAACAGGCATTCAGTTCAGTGAAAACCAGGAGATCCTAATGACTCATGCTGAATGATCAAAGGATTGTTGTGTAATTTTATTTAATATTTCAATAGCATGTGTTTCTAACACTCTTGTGAACGCACTGCATCACCGATATGCTTGCATTATGTATCAGTCATAATGCAGAGGACTAAAATATATTTCCTTGCAAAAAGCCAAGTGGCAAATCCACAGCATATTATTAAATAGTTACTAACAATATGTGACAATTCCAGTCATTTGAGGGAGGGGCCCTTCTTTTAATATACATATGTATATGACATTATGTAGATGCTGAGTGTGATTTTTCATTGCCATCAGGCTGTCTGGCACCTCTCTGTGGGCCAGAACTTCCCAAACTCTGGTTTAGCTGGAAGGAAGTCCATGAAGAAAGATGCTGGGGTGCTGTAGATGTCCCATACCAGGTACTTTACCTTGTTCTGGTTTTCCCTCCAGCCAAAGAGATGTGATGGAAAAAAGGGGCCATGACCGAGGAGTTTGCAGTGGACTGATCGCAAACAGTAGAAAGCAGAGAAGTGTTCCAAAGAATGGGACGACACAATTGGTTTAAAGCCACATTGGTCACACCCTTTCAAGACTCACGCCAAATGCTCTCAAGCACATCTGGAGTCAGGGCATTTCGATTCGGAGTAGCTATTAGAGTCCAAGTATAACTCCCTCCAGACTTTTTCTGTAACCTAGTCCAAATGCACCCACTGACTTCTTTTTCTAGATGTATGTAAGCAATAGCATTAATGGGATATGCGTTAGGGCTTCACTGGTGCTCTCTGCTACAGTTGACAGATAAATGATGAGCTGAGGCTGAGGTTTGTTTTTTTTCCTCCTTGCTGTGGTTACAGACCATACTTGGAACAAGACCTCACATTGTATTAGTATTGCTGTGATTATACCAAATCTAACAGAAACAATTGAACCTTTAAACCTTCTAAAGCATGTTCCTGGATTCTCTCCTTCATTCAAAATGTGTCCAAGCTGGAGGTCATGGCTGTATCTGTTGTGCTCATTTTAAGCATGCATAAAGGTTCATTTTGGCATTCTAAAGCTTTTTGGAGTGTGATATATATGTAATTTTACCAGCAAACTGAAAACAATCAGGTTTTATATTTGACAGATGCATTTCCCCATCCTAATGAGAACATCACCGTTGGCTTTGTGCATGATGGCATACTATAAAATTAATGCAAGTAAAGTCTCTTTCTTTCTTTTATTCTGTCTTTCTTTCTTGATGTGAGCCATCTGCCATGGGCAGATTATCAGTTCCCTGCTGTCTGACTGGCTAAAGGGGATTTTTAAAGCTCCTCCTCCCATTTTTTTAAATTGTATCAATAGTCACCTTGTCCTTCAGACATTGTACATCAGGGAATAAAGATCAGCACTACAACCCTCTGGCTAGCGAAGAGATCAGGTCCTTCAGTGATGAAGTCACTGGGATTGCCTGCTTTCCAGGAGGATGGGTGCAGGAGGCTGCATGGTTCAGCCTGGAGATGAGAGAGTTCAAACTGGGGTTCACTTCTCTATGGGGATCCATGTAAAATCCCATATATTCTCCTGTCAACATCTTGCCATCCTCCATAGCTCAGGAATAGCCATCATGGGGAAATGAGGAGAAAAATTAAGGTGCTAAAGATTTCTGATCTTCAAACTATGCAAACCTTCCCAGGAGATGTTGGGTAGGATGGCAGTGGAGTGCCTTAGGGTTCCTATATATTGTGAGTCAGACTAGGTGTTCATAATTTCCCTTCTGGACTTGAAATCATTGGTATGGTGTCAACCCAGGTTAGAGTCAGGTCTTGTGGAGTTGGTTGGATTGGAGATGCATAAAAAGCTATCCTTCTGTGGTCTTAGTGCAGGCCAAGGAAGAGCTGGTCACAACAGCTATGCTTGGATTTCTCATACCATCCTTCCCCAAATGGCAGGTTGTCCAAAGAAAATTGGGAAGGACACAGGGCCATAGCCTATGGGAGTGAATGATTTGCTCTCCCTTCATGGCTGGTGCTGAGCTTGCCCTGCCATCCCACAAGCCCTGGGAGATCCTGAGTAGGTTTGTGCCCCTCCAGGCTTGTGGCTCTGGCCTGCCTAATGAGTTGTACAGTCTAACCCTGACGTCTCCATTGAATGTGTCAGCTCGTCACAGCTGCTGTGGTGGTAAGGGCAGCGTGTTCAGCCTCCGTAGTTCAACAACCAAGAGTAAAGTCTCAGACAATCTCAAGAGTGGCTTAAAAATCATGAGTTTGTTTAAATATTTAAACATTCATTAACTTTAATGTTCCTTTTTCCCTTGCTTTTTGGGTTCTGAGTCTCTAGGGTTCAGGTCACATTCCCAACTTTTTCCCTCCCAGCCCCCCTGAGATTGGCCCCTGACTCGGCGCCACGCAGGATGGGGTAGTAGTTTTGCTGCGCAGGCCAGTGGCGTTTTTGGGGGGAAGGGGGGCACTAAGCCATGGCACAGAAGTATAGGAGTGGATACGGGGCTTTGGGCCCACTCACAAATTGTGCCCCCCTAGACTCAGGAGGCACCAGTCACCCCTGCACTTCACCCCAGGGATGGGGGCTTTAAGAAAGCACTGAGATTCATTATAAAATGGCAAGGTTTTGGCAACTTTTACGAGGGATCCTTAAAGTATAGAGAGGAAGTACAGATTCCTTATTTTGACTTTGTTCTCATTGCTTTCCATGGGAGTTTTACTTGAATGAGGACTTCAGGATTTGGACCAGAAGGATCTGTGCGTCACAGTCCTTCTCTTGTATTGTCCTCAGGGAGCCAGCTGGTTAATACTCGGCCTTTCAACATGGGCTCCCATGGCTCCAGTGTTGGGGGTGGCATCTGGTGCACCTTGGCCTGCCTATACTTAAGGTAACCAAATGTGCACTTTAATCCCTTCCTGCCCCTTCTGAATGAGAAACATTATTATCTGGTGCTTACTATTTCTGAAGGAGACCAGAACGGTGCACAAACATGATTAAATACAATAACAAACACCGTGTGCAAAAAAAAATCCTTTGTCTGCTACAGGACAAAAGCACTTCAAGGGAGTGGAAGAGGAAGGTAAGAAATATAGGGCTAGTAGTAATCATAGTAACAACCATCCGTGGGGGGAGGAATATATTTAAGGTGGCTTTGAGACGTGGGGTGGATTGGCATGAAGCAGATGAGGAGGAGGAATGACTTTCCCCCTTATAACCCCTACAGCAGACTCTGATTTTGTAACATAATGTACAACCGTTGGATCCCTCGAACAATGGGCATTGTGCAGTCACAGAAAGAAAGCAGAAAGGGACCTGTCAAGACAAGGTACAGACACAATCAGCTGGAGAAGGAAAGAAAATATTAGATTAGGGCCAATTGCTGAAGTTTTTACTTGTACTTTTCACGGGCGTAATTTCTACTGACGGAAAAAAGCTGCATCCATTACCCTGTTTGTACTGCACTCTGATGATGAAAAATCGAGTGATACGGTGGGATTTCGCTCACATGTTTTAAAAGTGGTCATTTTTCACTCACTGTGCTTTGTTTCTCAGAGGATGAGTAGAGAACATGAACAGAGTGATTAAATCAAAGTATCTCTTGTGCACTTAAATAGTAGTTTTAGGAAGGATTCAGAAGCCATGGGAAAATCCATCAGACTTTAGCTAGGAGAATGGCTTTGCTTCCGAGGTATAATTTAGGTCTTGTCCGTCACAAAACAAAAACAGGCAAAATGTTCAGATGGCGGTACCTAATATAAGTCATCTAAATCCATATAGGGGCACCTAAATAAGGGTCCTGATTTTCCAAAGCGCTGAGCAACTACAGTTCCCATGGGAGTCTGTCCAAATAGGCAACAAATAGACAAAAGATAATTAATGAGATGCAATAAAACTCATATGACTAAATCTTAACATTATGGACAGGATTTTTGTTCACATTGTGTTGAAGCATAATATTTGTCAGTCATTAGAAGGAAGGACAGGGTTATATGGGAGTGAGGCTGTGGTCCGGTGGGACAGCATTTTGAGCTAGGAGTCATGAGACCGACCTTCTATTCTCATCTGGGATCCTGGAAAAGCCATTTTCCTTCTCAGAGTCTGTTTCCCTCCCCATGTTTTTTTTTTCTATTTCTACTGTGAGCTCTTTAATTCTGGGACTCTCCAAAGTCTCTTACTAGGTCTGTTTCCAGAACCCAGCAGAAGAAGGCTTTGCTCATAGCGCCATTGCCTCGTTGGACAGTATGCTTTCAAAAAGGGAACTGAGAACTGAGTTTCCAACTGAAATCTTTAAGCCTTTGGGGCCTATTTTGTGAAGAGTGTTGAGTGGGTTATTTTAATTTATAATTGATTATGGGGTGAGACTGGTACTCTGCATTGCTATTAGTCACATCATTTGCCATCATTTTTTAGTTATTGCATCTCTGCAGCCAGGCACAATGTGACAGACACATTAAGAATAATCAGTCAATAAATGTCACCTGAACTGAGTTTTATTGTGGGTTAATGTGTATTGCGGTGTGGCACTTGCAGTATGACAACGTGTGAGGAATGGCAACGTAGCAGAACAGGATGTAGCACAGAAATGGTGTCAGTTAATGTGCCTGGGTCCAACCTTACAAGACGCCAGAGCAGATCATGTCTCTGTTCACGCACTGGTGGCAGGTTGCAACAAGTTACTTCCTTTCCTGATGCAGTTGTAGAAGGATGTGTCAGAATGGGATGTTGATGTGACTTGATACCTGATCATGTGTCATGTTGCAGCTTGATGGAGCGCGTTGCAGCAGGATGCGTCAAATGCAGCCGCACTGGCCATGCCACACCAGGACACGATCCCTTACAGCACAATCCAGTGTGCTCCCTAAGTGTTTGGTAGCATGAGGTGTTCAGATGCATCTTGCAAGTTTTAGTACTAATAAACTAAATCTTGATTCAATATAGGAGAATGTACCTATCTTCAGATTTGGTACCAAAACACAACTGTGAGAGATGTTGGTATACAATTAGATTACTTCATTAGGCGTAGAGGTCTTTATGAGCACCAGAGGATAGGAACATTGCTTTTTTTTACACACTTGGCCTGACCTAATAGAGGGTCGTGCTGCATACCACAGTGCAGCTCAAGGCAGTGGAACATGGCTCTGAAAAACTACTGGGTTTAGCACAGCAGGAAAACGTAGCGTGAAACAGAGGAAGATGCTGTGACCTGAAGTCTGGACCCCAACCATTGTAGGGATTTGGGTGTCCCCTAATGAATAGCTGGTCATTTTTGAGCTGTAATGCAAAAATTTGGGACTTGGAGAAACACCTGGAAGTTATACATGTGTCGAAATCTGTGCCAGACCTTTGTGAGACCTCCATCGCCAGCTATCCCCCGCTTCTTCCCAGAGCAGTTGTACCCAGCCTGCTGGCATTGTTTTAGTGTTCTTGTAGGGGCCTAGTGCATAAGACCACTACCCATCCTCTTGTCCTGTCTCAGGAGCTGCAGTGGCTATTGGTGGGTTTCTTCCCTGCCTGGCATCTTAAAAAAATTCTTTCTTTCCCTCTTTTTTTTCTCATGAGACTTTTCCTTCTCAGAGAGGGACCCAAATTCATCCTTGTCGAACCTTGGGTCTGCCAGAGTGCAGATAGGCCCTTAGGGCTGCTCTAAACTTGAATCTTGACTACTTTGGCACCTGTGGGTATTGAGACATCTGGAGACACTCTCCCAGTACTTAAGAATACCCTCACCATGTCCCCAGCACTCACCATGTCCACTTGCCCCCCACCACCCTGTCTTGGGGTCTTGTGTGGCCTTCCATGGAGAAGAAGTCAAGAGTCTTCCATGCTAGCTCTGGATCTGCAGGAGAGAGACTGTCTATAAGGCTGTTTTCTAGAGGTCTTGATTAGAGGTGGCTGACAAAGCAATTTTCTTTCCCACAGAAAAATGCTGATTTGCAGAAACCAAATCTTTTTGTTGGACTGTGCCACTTTGAACAAGACTTCTTTCCAGGAAAGGTTTCTCAGGCCCAGGGTGCAACTTTGAGAGAGGGACCCTACATGTCATGGCACATAACATATGGTCAAGAAGTGTTGGGACCACTTGGGTTTTCAGGGGGTCAGTCTCCCTCTTTTGTAGGAGCAGTTCTACTTTGTATAAATAATTAAATGTTCATACGTGTCGGATCTCAAACCCGTAGCAGTGCCAGGCCCTCAGACTGGGGGCCAGGGTGGCTGTGACACCTCCTGGTGTCCAAGTGATTCCTGCCCCATGCCAGCTCCGTGGGGTACCTTCCCGTTTTACTTGGTTTGCCACACCTTGATGGAACTTCTGTAGTGTTTATGGAGGCTGCCCCAGGGTAAGCGCCACTTCACCTCAGCCAGTTAGTACCGCTTGTACCCAGTTGGCCCCAGTCTTGCTCCTTGGGCATTAAGTTCTGGCCCTCCTGGCCCTATCTGTGCCTCAGGGCACCTGTTACCTTATGGACAGTATTCATGGTCTCCGTCCTCTCCTATAGCCACACCCAGGCCTCGCAGGCATTACTTTGAGCTCATCCGCTTGGCCTTTTGGCCCCATTTATCAAACAGTCCAGGACCCCCTGGCTCTGGCCAGGCTCTCACTTCTCCCTGGGCCCCTGGCCCTAATTTAGCTTCCACCCCTTTCACCAGTCTTTAGCCTTCTTAGCCTAATCTTCTGGCTTGAGCCCCACTACTGTGACCTTAACTCTCCCGGCCTTGTCTTGCTTCTTTAGCCCTCTGAGCTCCTGGTCCCAGCCAGGCTGCTGTTGCTGTTCCCCAGCCCTCTGGGTCCCTGACCTCAGATGAGGTTGCTTGTCTCAGCATGCCCCACCAGGCACCCCTCTATGGCCTCCATCCTCCCCTACAGCCTCAATCAGGTCCCCTGGTGACTAGCTTAATCTCAACATAAATACCAGCACACTGTTGCACAACTAAAATCCACCTCACTCTGGGTCTTTGCATCCCAGGGGAGGCGCAGCCAGGTCCAGGGTCGGAGTGGACCTAGTCAGGGACCTCCTGGTGGGACTGGACATGTCCAAATCAGCAGGTCCTGATGATCTCCACCCCAGAGTGCTGAGAGAATTAGCAGAGGTCATTGTAGGACCCCTGCCACAGCTTTACGAGCACTTCTGGTGCTCTGGCAAGGTGCCAGAGGACTGGAAGAGGGCCAATGTCCCCATTTTGAAAAAAGAGAGGAGGGAGGACCCAAAAAACTATAGGTCTGTTAGCCTTACCTTGGTCCTGGGGAAGCTCTTCGAGAAAATTATCCAGGAGCACATCTGCGAGGGACCAGCAGGGGAGTGTATGCTTAGGGGCAACCAACATGGGTTTATCAGAGGCAGATCCTGTCAGACCAACCTGGTGGCCTTCTATGATCAGGTCACAAAATCCTTGGACGCAGGTGTCACGGTGGACGTAGTCTTTCTGGACTTTAGGAAGGCCTTCGAAACTGTCTCTCACCCCATTCTTATTAAAAAAATTAGGAGATTGTGGTGTCGATCCGTACACAGTCAGATGGGTCACCAGTTGGCTGGAGGGCCGTACCCAGAGAGTGGTGGTGGATGGGTCTTTTTCAACCTGGAGGGATGTGGGCAGTGGGGTCCCCCAGGGCTCAGTCCTCAGGCCTGCGCTGTTCAACATCTTCATCAACAACTTGGACGAGAGGGTGAAGAGCACCTTGTTCAAATTCGCAGGCGACACAAAGATGTGGGGGGAGGTGGGCACGCTGGAGGGGAGGGACAAGCTGCAATCAGATCTGGACAGGTTACAGAGATGGGCAGATGAGAACAGGATGGGTTTCAACACTGACAAGTGCAAGGTATTGCACCTAGGGAGAAAGAACCAGCAGCATACCTACAGGCTGGGGAACTCCCCTCTTATCAACACGAGGCATAAAAGGATCTTGGAGTCATTACTGACTCAAAGATGAACATGGGCCGCCAATGTGGGGATGCAGTCAGAAAGGCTAACCTCACCTTGTCATACATCCACAGATGCATCACGAGCAGGTCCAGGGAGGTGATCCTCCCCCTCTATGCGACACTGGTCAGACCGCAGTTGGAGTACTGCATCCAGTTCTGGGCGCTGCACTTCAGGAGGGATGTGGACAACTTGGAGTGGGTCCAGAGGAGGGCCACCCGCATGATCAGGGGGCAGCAGGGCAGGTCCTATGAGGAGAGGCTACGGGACCTGAACTTATTCAGCCTCCACAAGAGAAGGCCGAGAGGGGATCTGGTGGCCGTCTATAAACTGGCCAAGGGAGACCAGCAGGCAGTGAGAGAGTCCCTGTTCCCCCGAGCACTACCAGGAGTGAAAAGGAACAACAGCCATAAGCTGACAGAGTAGATTCAGGCTGGATATCAGGAAGCACTACTTCACAGTCAGGGCGGCTAGGATCTGGAACTAACTTCCAAGGGGAGTGGTCCTTGCTCCTACCCTGGGGGTCTTCAAAAGGAGGCTAGATAGACACTTTGCCGGGGTCATTTGACCCCAGCATTCTTTCCTGCCATAGCAGGGGGTTGGACTTGATGATCTGCTCAGGTCCCTTCCGAGCAAACTAACTATGAAACTATCCCCACAAGCCATAAGTCCCAGGAGCTTACAGGCTTTACATCTGTGCTTCATGCCCCTTGGCTGCTTACTGCAGTGCAGCTAGCTCCCCTTAAATTAAAAGGAACCTCTGGGTCCCTGGTACAGGAGTGCCCTGAACACCAGGCAGTTTAGGACAGAGTGTCTTTCTCTTTTTTTTCCTAAAAAAAATCTGGTAATTCTTCATTTTGTCTTGATGGAGAATGGGAAGCTGACTTTCAGCACAGGAATACTGGTTCCTGGCCAGCTATAGTCTTTGCACGTGCTGCTTTCAATCTCTGTATTCTGGTGTATGGCAGGGTAAAATAGTAGCACCCCACCCTGAATGGCTCCTGTGGTCCTCTACTCAAGCATGCCAATGTAGAGCCAATGTTCACAGACTTATTTAAACTTTGGCAGTTTGACTTGCATTACAAGAGTAATTATGATCTCTTGAAAAGCAGTCCATCTGCAGTGTTTTCACCTGTTTCCTTCAAGGTAAGGACTGGAAGGATACATCCCATTCAGAAATCACTTTGAAAACATTTTCTTTGTTTTAGTCTATTATTCTTTGTGTTCCAAATGAAAAGGGCAGCCATAGCCACCACAGCCAAGTGCAACAACCCAATATGCAGAAACACAAAAGAGAACTAATTAAGGACTGAGAAAAAAAAAGCCAGCAGAGAAGGCAGCAAATCTTATCTGATCCTGTTGTTCTTGCCAGTGTTCAGGAGCACTTACCTAGGCAAGTAAAACCATGGGGCGCATCTACATGTGCATGAACGTGCTTTAGTTAATGCACATACAATCTAGTACCCCCATTATGAGGTACTAGAAAAATGTGCGTTAGCCTGTCTTAATATACATTAACTAAAAAGCATGCATTTTAAAGTGACACTTAATGAGCATTAGCCTCTTTTAATGCGCATTAAGTAAAAAGCACAGTTTTTAAGTGATGTTTTAAATGTGTATTAAAATAGGCTAATACACATTAAAGCACATGTGTAGATGGACCCATGGTGTTCAGTAGGAGTTCGTGTTTGAATAAGAACTGTTACATGTGAGGAGGGATGGTGGAACACTGCCTGAAGTTTACGATGAGCATTTTGCTTCCGTATTGCATTTGCTTACATGTTACTAATCATCATTTATTATTATTTAAGGTAACTTATTCTTGGCAAACCCATGGTGCATATCATGTTTCACAGCTAAGAGAAGTTTCCAGACCTGCCTACCTACAATCACAGGTGTAACTAAAAAGTTGTCTGCTTTGGGCAAAACCCTGCTGTGTCCAGGATAACGGGGATGGATGGGTGATGGAAAGCAGGAGCAGAGGGGAAGACTGGTCAGCCTTACCTGTCTCAGGGGACTCAGAGACATTAGTGTTGCTTCTGCATTGCTGTCCATTGGCACCTGGCTGCTGTGCTGTCCCCTCACTTGGCTCTTCCGGGGCACAGGGCTGCTACTGTCCAGCTTCTGCTGCCATGGAGCAGGTCTTCTACTGCCATGGCAAAGATTCCATGAGGGGCTTCAATGCTGGTGCCCCACTTGACCACCCCTTGTTACCCTACTGCATACAATCTCAGTCTGCCCTCAGTCTTTTGATTTTATCTTAGATGTAGCAAGCATTAAAAAAAAGAAGGCTTTTTTTCCCTTTTTTGTTTTTAACCCTACTAATTGGACACATGGGCAAAGACTTAAATTTTGAACTATAAATGGGCCAAGTAGGGCTAAAATGCCAGGGATTGGTTGAATACAACTGGATGTTTTTAGTCTGTATCTTCAGATCTGTCAATGTAGAACACTTTACTTCTGGGGCTTATTCTAATGGATAGAAGAAGCATTTAATAAATCTCTGATGCCATTTGTGAAAAATCCCCACCATGTGAAATTTCATGTGCAGATAGAAAGGAGAATTTCTGTTTTAGAGAAAAATAATATTCAGTTTGCACCTTCCAGTCCAAACTACCTCTCCCTGCTTTGTTTTTAAAACTGCTTGAATTTGCCACTTGTTGGTCCATTCTGAAGCAGCTTCTTTCCTTTGATATTAGTCATTTCAAAAGACACTTATGGAACCATTTTTTAAGCCATCAAAATGTACATATGAATGTACCTTCTTGCATGCTTAAAATGTGCATTTCTTGAAAATGTGCAGCAGGTTGCTATTGTTACTTGTGTTTGCACTTCTGCCTGGAATATGCTTCAAGCCGCTCTTCATTCAGCCTAACAATGGCTTTGGAAACAATAACAAGCTGATGGAATTTATATTGACACTGAGTCGCATTAAATTACCTTAACCTGTTGTCTTCTTCCAAATCCCCCTTGAACTCCTCCTGGAGAGGAAGCCTAGTTTGTCTGCCTACCTCAGCTTCTTTCTCCTTTAAGCCTTTGTCTGGTTGCTCTCTTCTGCAATAGGGGCGAAACCACTTACTGTATTCCCTCATTTCTTTGACAAAATGTCTGATAACACTATTTGGCAATTGCTGAGCCTTGTGGAAGATTTAGCAGCTTTCTCCACTGTAGTGGGTAGGCAGGAGAGAGTTTGGATTTGGGGGTCTCTAGGAACACAAGCAAGTCCTTTGCTATCTGAATAACTAGCAGGGCCAGAGCTCACCATCATGGACTGGAAGCTTTTTTAAAACACCAAAAATAAGTGGTTCCCACAGCTGCAAGAGGATGGGTCCCTCTCCCAGCAGCTACGGGAGCAGCAGCACTTACTCACTGGGGCCTCTGCTTCAGCTTTTGCCAGGCCTGCAGAGTGCTGGTAGCAGAGCAGAGGCAGTGGGGATGTGGCAGGGAAGTTTGCTAGCCTGTGGTGAGAGGCTGCCCTAAATCTTCCCACCCCTGGCTTCATGGTGCTATGACTGGGAGAGTTAGAGGAGGGGAACCTTTTGGAGAGGAGGAGGAGGAGAGAAAAAGAAGACCTATGTATGGGAGAAACCCCTTGTGAGATGCCCCACAGGCTAAAAGATTAAAGGTGACTGAATCCACTGAGCAACTTCATCCAGGGCCAGATGGATGGTGGTGGATACACAAACAATCCAGCTCCCAAAATCAGTCTGCCAGATTATGTAACATTTCTTGCAGAGGCGAGCAACCCAGAAGTTCCTGTGTGGAGCACAGGAGCAGAGTGACTGTCTCCATTGAGGAGAAGGGGCATGATCTTTATTGCTGCTGAGTGACAGACACACAAACAGAGACCTGCTGTAGAGAAGTGTCAGGATGGCTGGGAGAGGAAACAGCCAGGTTAAAAAAAAAAATAGGGAAGGGAGGGGGGCACTGAGTTAATAATAAAAATATAGGCAGTAACCAACAATTCCCCAATTATTTAGCTGCCATAACCAATAGTAGCTAGCCAGCAATGTTAATAAGTGCTCAAAATAGCCACCTCCAAACTTAGAGACGGAAAGCCGTCTGCCAAGGAAATACAATAAAAATGTAATAAAGTATAGCAGCAGCGGCATAAATAAATTCAGTTACATTCACTTACCTAAGGACTAATGAGCACAGTCAAAATTACCCTCTTGGGGGATTACGTCAGTGGGAGCTGGTAGATGCTGAGCCCCTTTGAAAACAAGGCCACTTAGGTAACGAAGTAGAGAGTTACGGGCTTAACTTTCGGCCCCAAAGTTTGAAAGGGTAGGCCAGAATGCTTTATAGGAGATCACTGATGCTAGTCACTTTTAATGTGATGGTACCTCTCCATGCCTCTCTGGGCTACTCTTAATAGACAGGACTTACTTGGATCTTTGATACCTGCTCCCTAAATGACCTATTCCAGTTGGGTTTGGGGAATCAGCTGGGAACAGCTGTCTAGTTAGCCTGGGAGAACTCATCCCAGGCAAAGATGAATGGCTCCGGCAGGTGTGCAGGCAGAGCCAAATCCCTGGAATATGTTGGGGAGCAAAAACTAGCAGAGAGGAGCTGATGGATGCTTTAGTTATGGTTACCGGGATGCTCAGGCCATCTTGGGGCTGCTGTCCCATGCTGCTGCTTCCAGTCCCCCCACAGCTGCTCTTGAAATCTCATCAAGTTAGAATGGGTTTTGCCTGAGGAAAGCAACTTACCAAAAATGATAAAGGTGAAGAAAGATGAATTAGACATCCCATTGTCATCCTGGTAGGTGAAATGTTTTGAAAACTCAGTCCTAGAAATTCTTCAGAATAAACCCAGTGGTTTATTCTCAATGGTTTTTGCTCACATGGATTTCATGAGCACTGCACAGCTAAATCAAAGATACGGTTTTTATTTTTTTTTGGCATCTGAAATTTGTTCACATCCTGTTCTCATGGTAGTTTTGGTGGTGTTTCAGCCACTGTACCTGGGCAGCAGATACAATGTTACAGGAAAGCACTAAAAGGACCAGAGGTTTATGAAGGGACAGAACTGTTTTTTCTTCTTGGCCTCCCCAAGAGCATAACATTAGACTTCACACTCCTCTGTATTTTGCTCTACTGTGCCCTTTTTTGGTTTATTTATCAGCCTGTCTTCCTGACCTCCTTAATTATGGAGAGATCCAGTAAGAACCAGCTTGACCCTTCTGCCCAGAGATCATGCTTTGCCTGAACCAAATTATTTTATAAATCTGAAAATGAGTAGACACTGGTTTGGTGCTTTTTTGTATTTCATGTTGTTTTTCATTTCCTATTTCTATCTGGTAGTGGAGCCAAAGTGCCATAAGAAAACATTTCGCAAGGTATTTGCTTTCAGGCCTTACTGGACACAGAAAATAATGGAAGTCACATAAAGACTGTGTGCATTATATCTGCAGTCCAGTTTGGCAGACCCAAGAAGTCTGGGTACTTTTAAGAGCTCCATCTGAACTTTTGCCTATTTATCTGAATTGGGTTGTCAAACTGTTTTCAAGTGCACATGTCTCTATTCAGGAGATGATTGAACAGGCCAGCTAGGGAGATAGCTTGAATTATTATGTGAATTTTGGCATTTTGCTACCTTTCCTAAGACCGGCAGCCACTGTACAAAGTTTGGAGAAGCAACCAGGTCGCACCTCTGCAGCACTGGTTAGTAGCCCAAAGCTACCAGGTCAACAACTGCTTTGCCTTTAGACAACATTCAAGTCAAAATAATCAAAAGCAGATGTTAAGGGACTCTGCACTTGTTATTTATCTTTATGCTACTCACATGATCATCTTGGTAAGAAAAAGAATCTTTCCTCATGTAAGCATCTTTCTCATCGCCTGTGACATTAAAGGGAGCTGTTTCACAGATCTTTGCTGTAGGAATCACTAGGTGCAAGAAGGACAGCCAGGCATGAATGAGAAGAACTAAACAACAACTTTTACTGTGGAGCAGTAGGAGGGCCTCTGCAGACTGCTTCTCTCTCTCTAAGGAGCTACTTAACTGAGGGACCATCTCCCAATGACCAACTTGTTCAATCTCTTTAGGGAGTATCTCTAAATTATAACTAATACTACACTATTCCTAATACTACACCTTTGATGTCATCAACCAGATATTCTTAGGTCAGAAGCATCTAGTCCCACTTATGTGCTCTCTCTTCAAAGGAAGTTTCAAAATGACAAAAAATGCCAGAGGAAAAAATAATCCCTGGCTGCTTTATGTAACTTTGAAGTGATCTTAATTATAAGAAGTTAGTAAGGTGGAGACTCAGCCAACATCTTAATGGGAAAAGGTCCCTGTGAGTGAGCAATCTTGGCCATAAGAGATCTTTCATCTGGCAAGGACTTCTGGTGCAATAGCTTAATTCACTTTCAGGGTGATGCAATTGCAGGCTTTTGAAGGACCAGTGCAGAGGACAAAATGGAAGAGGCATTGGATTGTTCAAATTTAAAAAGGAAGAATCGTTTCCTAAAATAAAGCAAGCACTGGGTTCTTTCTTTCATGTATCTTTCTGTCCTTCACTTCACTAGAGTTCTGGCTAATTTATTTTGTCATTGCCTCCTTCCAGCTCTTCCAAACTTTCTCTCTGCTTCTCTCGCTTCCTGTGAAGCTAGAAGAGAAGCAGAAGCAGCTTCAGAGCAGGCTGGATTTTGGAACATGGTAAGAGTTGGGAGGGTGACACTTGGGTGCAAATACAGAAATACTAGAAAGGAGGAAACTGTTTTTAGCAAAAAAGCTACTTCATGCATATTCTTTCTCTCATCTGTTCATGCTTTGTGCATGATGTCACTTGGGGGAGATAGGGGCCCCACTGAAGACAGTGGCAGAAGTTCTTTTGTTTTTTGGGGTTGTTTTTTTTACAAGCATTGTCATTGCAGCCAGATCAAAGGCAGAAAGATGGCAGGAGTTGGGGTATTAGCCTTGCAGGGGAGAGCTAGGTTTAGGTGTCTGCTGTGCCCAGCATTCCTGTGTGACCTTAGGTCAGTCGTGTGCCTTAGTTGATCATCCATAAATGAGAATAATGGCACTTCCCTGCCTCTGTGCTGTCATGTGGTGCTGTGATACAACAATGATTGGGGCCAGGTGAGTACCACTGGCAGGTAAATACGCACTCAAACACATTGAAGCCTGGCAGAAGGGAGGCCAGGATGGCACCTTAGTGCATGTCTAGTTGAGCATGGACGTTTGGTTCCCTGGGGACATGTAGTGGTAACGCATCTTGAACCGCCACTACTTGTCCGCGAGGAATGCTTGTGCTATGCACACTTTGGCGCATGGCAGTTACCCCAGGTGGGGTAGGGGAGGCTGGAGCCAGCACTGGGCTTTCCCCAGCAGCCTTACTTGGGGTCCTGGGAGCCTCCTGGGGCTGCAGCAGCAACAATTCTGCTGCGCGGAGTCTCGCCAACAGCTGCAGTGCGACTCCAGTGGCTCCCCTTTTGAGCAGTGCATGCTGCCTATGTGTATGCTGCTCTGGTTTTTTTCCCAAGGGTTTTTTTGCCCCCTGGATATCCAGGGGGAAAAAAAACCTGCTGAGGAAAAAAAAGCAGAGCAGCACATGCACAGGCAGCCCTCCTTTGCAGCTCAGAGAACAACTAAATGTGCAGTATGTGGCACTGCAGACACGTTTACAGCACCACATACTGAACAGCCATGCTCGTCTGGACGCGGACTTAGAGACTACCTGCTTTAGAGGCAGGAGCAAAGTACTCCTCTGCTCATGAACAGGTTGTACAGGCTTTCTTGAGTCTGCATCACATGTGGTGCGTGACTGGTTATTTAACTCACAATACTATTGCTCCCCCTCCCTGCCAGGATGACTGGAGCTTTCTTTAAAAAAAAAAAAAAAAGGAAGTTGAGCAATCCTGTAGCAGCCAGCAAATATCCTTCCTAACGTGTGACTTTATAGCAAAGTAGGCAGGTGGAGGCACAAGCCCTCTCGAATTGACAGGCAATTTGGAATTGGAGAAAATGGTGAGCCTTGCCTAGTTCTAAGCTTTGCCTGCTCAGGACTCCTGACTGGGCCTCAGCTGCCACTGACAGGCAGGTGTCAGGCACGTGGGAAGATGCTGAGCTGTGCTGGGAATTCTGTGTCTCTCAGCAGTTTTGTAGCAGGTTTCATTCTCCTGTAAATCCTACAGTCTGGATTAAAACCTTTAACATTTCTGATCTTACCACTGGGACTCTCTTGATGCAGATTGGACCAGAAGGACTATAGACTCGAGGCAGCGCAGGAAGAGCACATCAGCTAGGGACAGGGAAGGAGCCTGCTGCCATCTGGAATTCCCTGTGACAGCAGGAGCTTTCCAGGTGTAGCAGGCACAGAATGCCCTGCACCTGTTTGCAATGTGTTCATTCATTTGCTGTATTAGTGTAATAAATCAGCGAGGGATAAATGGATAACATGCACCAAATTGAATTGCACCACCTACAGCATAGGATTTTGCATTAAGGAAATATTGATGCAGTGAGCAGTGAAGGAATCGAAGTAAGGAGATACCTAACTGACTTCCCTGGAGGTAAATTCCTTGCTGCTTTCTAACACAAGCACTCTGATGTACAGCAGTTATTGAGCAGAAAGACATTCCCTGCCCCAAATCTATATAGACAGGAGTGATGAAGTGAGGAAGGAGAGACAGAGCAATGACATGACTGACTTGTCCAGAACTGAGATTTACAAGTCTTGCATTCTTGTCCCTGCTAGAGCTGACTGAAATGGGGAATTTTCTGTTGGTGAGAAATTCCTACATTTCAGATATGTTTCTGAGATGAAATTTTAAAATTTTCCAAGGAAAGGAAGGTCTCCAAGATTTCTTTTAGGAAGAATTTCAATGTTTCCGTTGTATTTCTTTTCTTTAAAAAAAAAAAAAAATGACATGGAACAGCTGGCTTGCCCATTGCACAGGGTTCCCAGAGCTGTTCCTTGGGAACTGGAGGAAGCCCAGCACATCCCCCAGGGCTGGAGGCAGCCCAGAGCATCTCTTAGATTGAGGAGAGTCCACTACACTGTTGAGTTGGGAGTCTAGAAGCCATTAGACACCCCTCCTGAACAGCAGGTCTCAGGGTCTCTAGGGCCTCAGAGCAGGTAGCCTAGATGCCCTAAAAGCACTGCGGTTTTCAGGGCTTCTGGATTCCCTGTTGTAAAATCTGGAACCTTGACCCTAAATGTTCCTGTTAGACCTGGAGCTCCCAGGCTTTTGGCTCTGCAGCAGGGAACCTGGAGGTCCTTCAGACCCTGGAGTCTCTGACTCCGACACAGTTCACATGGCTGGGGTGCCTTGGATCCTGAAAGCACTGGGGTCCCCAGCCTTAGGGCATTCTTAATGGAGGGACTCCTCCAGAACCATGGACCTTAAAAACCTGTGCTCTAGAGCAGCACGTTGGACAAACTGGCAGCAAATCAAGCAGGTTTCCATTGGTAAACATATTGCTAGAGCCACAAACAGGAAGGCAAGTCTCCTAAGACCTGGTCCAGTGCCTTATGTAATGGATCACCTGTAAAAGAAACAGTCTGCATAACTGATCCTGGTACAGTGGCTTTAGTGATCTGGGGAGGTCACCCCCCTGGACATGTGCACAGTCATCATTCTCTTTCTTTTGGATCTGTCAGCACGATGCTTCCAACAAGCAGTGTCTTGGAGAGATGGTGGATGGACTGCTGTGCACTGTCCTGATGGGCATTGTTTCCTGGTGCTCCTTACCTGTCTGTCATAGCCACCCCTTGTTAATTGTTGTCTCTTTGGGACAGGGACTGTCATATTTTGTTCTGGATTTGGGCAGTATCCAACCCATGGGTGTCCTGATCAGTGACTGGGGTTCCCTGGAAATCTGCTAATAAAAATGGGAAAGAAGAATGGGAGTTCAGGAAGGAAGTACTTCAGTTTAATGAATAATTCATCTTCTATGCTCCACTCACCCCTTTCTCCTACGTCTTGTCATTAGGCAGCATATCAGGCCTTGCTTACCTAAGGGGAAACTTGCAAACATTTCTTATTGTTGCTGTCTTCTGGAGAGCTCTGCAGGTGTTAGCGAAGTTGCAGAGCATTGATATCAACTGACTACTAGTATTTAATGGGTATAGGTTATAGC
The DNA here is from genome assembly GCF_000455745.1 of Alligator sinensis. Taxonomy (NCBI): domain Eukaryota; kingdom Metazoa; phylum Chordata; order Crocodylia; family Alligatoridae; genus Alligator; species Alligator sinensis. Next base: position 1,869,299 of record NW_005841975.1, on the reverse strand, counting down.
TATGTTGGTCTAAGGACATAGGCAGACAAGGTTCTTTGGGTAAATCTGATATCTAAAATAGTCTGTCTAATAAAAGATACCAGATTTACTCAAAGACCCTTGTCTCTTTACTAGTATTTAATGCACATTGTTTGTCAGCTCTGTTTTTTGAGAAGAAGTTGGTGGCTCATCTGCATAGCGTTCCCCATGTCACCAACTCTGGTGGAGCTAAAAAGAGGTGTTTATTGTGAGTCCAGTCAGTGTCTGAGTTTAAGGAGGTGAGGTTCATTTACTTTTCCAGTATTCTTCTCAATGTTGCATAATAGTAAGTGTGAGTTACTGAGTGATGATTGTCAAAATCAATCTGCCCTGGTAAGAAAGAAGGGAGGAAAGGAAAATTTCTCTTGGGCATGGTACAACGTTCGTCTGAATATCAAATCAAATTATTTTTTAAAGAGAAAGAGAGAGAGAGTGGTGAGGTACTACAACCCAAAGGAGAAGGTATAAAAAGACAGACAAAAGTTTCACAAATTGCTTCTCTGTCTTCCCAGGCTTTCCTGGCTCCTAACAGTTCTTGAGATTAGGACTGATAATAGCTTCTCCACAGGCATAGGTCAAATCAATGGAACTGGATGCCAGGCAAATTCTGTTTAACTGCTTAGGGTGGAACAAAAGGTGTTGTTAAAAAAGGGACAAATTGCACTATATAAAAATGATGTTCATATATAAAAATAATAGAGAATAAATTGCAACCAGTTGCATGAAATGTGGCTTAATTTTATTTGGAGTTTTTGCAGAAAATTTAATTCCCCCCAAGAGTGGGAAGAAAGTTTTGTTCATGTTATCTGAGCTAAGATGTACAACCTTATACTGTACACACATTCAGGATAGCATGTTTTTTGTTTCGAAGGTCTAAATACTGACCTGAAAAATAAAGGTGTCAATGACTATGTTATCAGGAGTGTCCTATGCAATTGTATTTGCAAAACCCGTATTTACATACCAAGGTAGGCTTCTGTATGCATCTGTCAGGCTGTGAGATGAGCAGCTTCCAGAAATCTTATGCATGGTTAACCCAGCAGTGGGCAAACCAATTTATTTCAAACTTGTTGCACTTTATAGATCTCAGTGAGATCTAAGGAGCAAGTTGTATTTGAAGGAAATTGGTTCAGTAGATGTGACAGTTTTGATGTTGCTGCTGGATTCTCTGTTGGACATCTGCACTCTATCTACATTTTTAAAACACCCTGAGCACACATACAGAGTTGACTTTGTTGCTGAATTTCTCTGCTGACTGCAAAACAGCTTTGAACATCCGAGATAGTGCGAAATGTGTTAGTCGAGTCTATACCCACAGGGACTGTACAGGCATGGCAGACTTGCAGAAAGTTTCAGGAAGTGCAAAATGCTGTAAAATTGGCCCTGGAGGATGGGGTACTTCCCAGGAGAAAATAGCACAAGTTTGGAACCCCAGTGCTCTTGGCTTTTATTGCTGCATGCTACATTTCATACTTGTGTGCACTTGTATGGTACTTTCAATTAACTTACAGTGAGGGCTCTCAGACCTTCACTGAAGTAAGTACTTCCTATTAGCCCCATGTGACAGGCCTGAGCTGCATGGACAGCTCTGCTGCTGGCTTTCTGGATTATGTTGGACAAATCTCTTGACTTCTGAGTGCCTCCGTTTCTCATTTCTAAGGTGATGCTTCCTCTGTAATGGGATTTGAGATGTACTGATGGATAGTGCTATGAGAAGCATGATCCAGCAGTGTCACTATGGGCAGGAGAAGTTTCCAACAACCCCATAATGCAGCATGGTGGATAATGAAGAGGTACCTGGTAGCTCTTGCCTAGTGGTCACACTTGGGGCTTAGTTGTACCTTTTCCTTGGAACAAAATGAGACACAGATGCCTCAGCTACCTTAGGAAATGCCTTATTTGCTTTTCGGCACCAGTGCATCTACATTAATGATACCAATAGCACGAGCCTAGTATAGCCCTTTGCTGGGGTTTTTATCATCCGGGCCATCTAATCCTGAGCAACAGCTGTGGCTAACATGATGGTATGTCCATGCCACACTGCATTCATGACAACAGAAATAGCTCTGTCTATGTAAATGAATGATAAAGCAATTATAGTCATTTGGCCTCTATGATCCACATGATTAGCTTAATGTTCTCTTTAAAAAAATTGCTTCAAGGAACAATGATTATGGTTTGTTCTATAATAAATATTCACAGGGGAGCTCTCTCAATTATTTTTTAATTAATTGCATACAGTTGGCTTTTGGGGTGGGTGAAAAATGTACCCTAAATGATCACTTACTCTGGTGAATAAATCCTAGGCATCATATTAGTACTAATGGACCTAACTGCTGCATTTCAGTCCTCAGTCATCCTCAAGCTCAAATATCTGGGCCTGTCTCCAGGGGATGCATTGATTTTTTTTTTTTTTTTTTTTTTTTTTTTTTTCCAGCCCTGCTCAAACCCTCTACATGGAGTTACCCCTAGTGATACAAGGGCTTAGCCAAAGTTCAGTGCTTCCATTAGGTGTCAGGTACCTTTTGAGTGCATGTACAGTTGTTGCCATGATTGAATTGGGTGTGTACGGCACTTCCCATGTGGAGCCCTGGTGCCTTTGTGTGCCTCCCCGTGGGTGTGTGCACACATTTATACTGGGCATCCAGGCCTGTGCAAGTGTCCTGAGCATGTGCACTTTAAGTGTGAGGGCATCTGCTTGTGGTCATTGTTTGGCGGTGTCCTGGCTGCCACATGTAGGCTGTGCGGGAAGGTCTGTGCGCTCACACCGGTATACGTGTGCGTGCACTCTGAGCCCAAGTATGGCTCTTCATTGTGCAGACATAACACAACCTTTCCAGCAGCATCACCTCGGACTGAATTGTTTTTCATAGTCTCAGCACTAACTAGGCAGTTCTTCAAGCATAATTAATAAGCACTTGATGTTTTCTAGATGGAAGGGATACTTGGATGAAGTGAGCTTGCAGGGGGAAAAAGTGTAATTAATTCTTATTAGAAAGGGAAAGTGCTGTTGTTTACCATACTGCAAGCAAGGGATTGTCAGGCTGTGGTTTTGTTTCCCTTTGCCAAATACTTCAGAAATTAAAACAAAAGCCCTTCCCGGGACTCGGGCGTTACTGTACTGTGCTGGGTGGCCCCTGGGAAGCTAAACAAGATGATTTTAAAGTACTGGTTCTTCACTCTTCCCTATTGTACTGCCCTGGAACTACAAAATTGCATATGGTTAGCGCTCTCCTCCCGTATTGCTGGGAGGAAAGAGGAGGTGGTTCTCACCACCTGACACCCGCTTGTGATCCCTGAGGTTGCGAAGGAGCTTGAACGTTAGAGTAACAATCAATCGACCACCTACTTACAGTGTTTGCAGATCCCAGACGGGTTCCTACTCATTGCAAAGTGAAAACCAAACATGCGACTGTCAAGATTTTTTAAATGCTAAAGACGTTCACCCAGTTACCTCTGTGTAGAGCTCGATACCTTGTGCTCAGCAAAGCAGCTTTTTGAGGAAGTCTTGATTTGAAGACAGCAAAAGATGGAAAATTCTAGTCCCTTGGGAATTTGTCGCCATAGTTAATCACCTGTGCTTTTAAAAATGCATCCTCATTTCCATTTTGAATATGTCTGGCTTTAACTTCCAGCTATTGGGTCCGATTATCCAATTGGATAATTGGTTTAAAGATGGATTATCTATCCATTAGATTGAAGAGCCCTTTAGTACACTGGGCTTTTTTTTTTTTTTTTTGGTCGGATTTGGTTCATTTTTTCTGTTTTGTTTCTTTTGTTTTTTTCCCTGGAGGCACTTCCACACTGTTATCAGGTCACCTCTCAATCTTTTCTCTGATAAACTAATCAGCATGTTCTCTTTGAGTCCCTCTCTGCAAGTTATTTGTTTTCTTCAGCTCCTTAATCACTTTTGTGGTTTTTTTCTGTACTCTTTCCAATTTTTCAACTTTTTTAGTACGCACACACCAGAATAGTCTGATATTGCTGTACTAGTGTCTCCAATATTACATGCAGTGTTAAAAGCCCCTTTCTCCTCTTAATCCCTATGGCAGTGTTTATACATCCAAGGATTTCATTAACCCTTATTGCTACAGTGTTTCACAGTGGGTTCATGTTCAGCTATTTGTCTACAGTGACCTCTAAATCCTTTCCCGTCACTGCTCTCCCCGCTTCGTAGGTGGGGCCTGCACGCTTTGTTCTGAGCTGTGTGGCTTTGCATGTGACTATTAAAACACAATTTCTTTGAATGGGCCTAACTTGCTTAACTAATCAAGGTTGCATTGCCCTGCTACGATTTGTTTTCCCCTCAGATGCTCTGAACAATGATTGTATTAGGGCTACCAGATCATTAATAAAAATAATGAATAGTATTGGTTCTAGAACCAACCCCCGCAGAATCGCACTAGATGTATCCTCATTCACTGATAATTACCTGTTAACAATGATTTACTGGTATCTGTCAATTAGCCAGCTCTTAAGTCATTTAATGGGCGCATTATTGATATTGTGTAGTGCTAATTTTTAAAGAAGAATGTTGTGTAGCACTAAGTAATCAGCTTGCAAAAATCTAAATATGCTTCATCTTTACCTTTACCACATTTCCAATAAACCAATGTTGACTGGAATTGATCATGTTACCCAACCTACGTTCCGTATTGATGGGTTCCCATACCAGCTTTTCCATGATTTTTCCTGAGACTGACATTCAGCTCTCTGGCCTACAGTTACCCAGGCCATCCTATTTAACCCTTTTGAATACACTAGCACAGCCTGAATGCTTTTTCCAGACTCTTGAAATCCCCTAGGTTTTCCAAAATGTAGTGTATTTACTCAAAAAGCACACATACCTTTCCCCAAAAAATCAGCCCTCCAAAACTAGGGTGTGTGTGTTAAGTGGGGAAGTTGCACTGTGCTGGATAGTTGTTGCTACCTGCTGGGCCGGCAAACAAGAGGGGTAGTCTGATTGTAACCTACTCACAACTCCTGCCAATTTGTAGCTTTGCCAGACGTAGCCACAGAGATGGTTAAGGGTGAGTAAGCTGCTGTGTGCCGTCATCTCTCTGCCATGACTGCAGAAGCATCTTTTTTTCTATCTTCTGCTTTCCCAAAACAAGGTGCATGTTTTATTCGGGGCCATGTGGCACGCAAGTAAATAGTGTTAAACATACCATCAGTGAACCAGAGATCTCAGCCAATTCTTTTCAGGACTCGTGGATGCAAGTTACTTGGGCCCAAAGAGTTTAAAAATGCCTACTCCTTTAGGTGTTTCACATTTTTCTTAGTTACTAATGGGCTGAAAAACAGTTTGTTGTCCTGGTGGCATACAAGTACATCACCCTGCTTCTTTCTAAACCCAGAAAAGAAATCTTTATTGAACACATTTGCCTTTTCTGTATCACTGCGAATGATTTCACCCTTTCCATCCAAATATGGGCCTACACCATTGCTAGGTTTACTGTGGTCTTAGAGATGCTGTCACAGCCCAAGTTAGGTTTTACTGATGTTTCACTGAATGACCCATAGAGGCAGTGTCCCACGTTCCTTTGTCTAGAGCAGTGGGGTGGTGTGTGTGACAGTCCTAGGCTGTGTTGCTCTTTGAATATCCAGAGGACTAGTGTCACCTAATTCGGCACCTTGAAGTTCCCCCACCCGTTGCAAGCACTAAAAATAAACTCCTAAAGAATAGTGTTCCCTGGAACAGGTTGGCTTTCCATATCTGTGAGTCTTAAATCTGGGGAAGTTGCTTCTCAAGGGAGTGGAATGACATGACCCTGACTCTCTTAGTGTGGAGCTCACCTTTAAATTAACCGCTTTGATCTTGCCATGTACAGTGATGTCAAAGCAGCACTGTGTTGTTTGTGAGCCAGTTGTTTCACAAAGCCCTTCTTTCATGGAGTCCCATGCACAAAGGCCTTGCCAGATCGAGTTTTAAACTTACAAACTACCCTCCCCCCTCATTTTATCATTTTATTAATGCCAGCAGAATGCAAGAAAGTACATTCCTGCGCTGAGATGTGACTGTGCAGAGGCCATTGAAGCTGGCTCATGTCTATCATGTCAGTGATTTCCAGATCATTTTTACTCAGTTTACAAGCAAAAAGACATTTCTTTTCAACTGCCAGCCCAGCACACTCAGCCTGGGGCCTGAAAATAAAAGTGCCCTATCTGGTTTTTGTGGTATCATCAGTAATAAAGTGTGCATAGGTCAAATGCCATCCTAATGTACACCAATGCCACCCTACTGTTTTATAAGGCCTCCTTAGGCAGAGGTCCATGGCCTTCTTCCCTTCTGTAGATTGTACGTATAATACAGGAGGAAGAGCTGGAGGACTGAGGTTGCACAAGAAGCCCTGTAAATGAAAGCTAGTTAGTGATTCAGCAGGTGATGCATGAGCCCAACTGGACTTCAGCTCCCTCTCCCAGAGCCATGCTGGTTCTGGCAGGGCTGACAGCAGGAAGAAGTAATAAACCTCACTGTTTTTGACTGTAGTCAGCAGATGTGACATTGAATGCACAGAGGGAGCAGAGTTGCTGAGTAAGACCATGCCAGCCTCACATAGTTATTTTCAAGCTAGAACTGCATTTTACATACAAAACACTTTTTAACTGTAAGGTTGCCTGGACTGCAAGAGCTTCCTGTATTGATCTCGGAGAAACACCCACATTTCTTCCTAAGGCATAAATATGGTTGGCACTACTGTAGTTTTGGAGCATGCCATAATCTTTACTCCCATGTCACCAGCAGGTGATTGGGCTCCCCATCCCCATATGCAGTGGGGACAAGACCTGAGTCAAAAATTTGGGACACAGTTCCCTTCCCATTGACACTGCAGAAGAGAGTTCAAGACTCATAGGGCCAGAGGGAGAGCACAGGCAGAAGCATGACTCTGCCCTTGTGATCAGGACAAACACTTAAGAGCAGTGACTAGTAGGTCTTGATCGCAGGTTCCTGGCAGTCTTAATTTAAAATACACAGATATCTTTTGGAGCAGGAACAGGGATCATGAGGATTGCGCAACCAGGACCTGCCTGGCTATAGGGATGCTGCTTCTTTGGGCAGGTTACATTGTAATCATCTTTTATGGGGCATAGCGTAACATCCTCTCACGTGTCTGGAATGGGTACATAGGCAGATAAGGTTCTTTGCGTAAATCTGATATCTCTTATTAGACACTGGGGTCTTTTGGGGGGATTGGCATGGGAGTGTCTGTGGCCCAGATTGTCAAACTGAGGGTCCTGATGTCAGGTGCCTTCCTCATTTAGATTCCTCGATTGCTGGCCAGATTTTTGGAAGGTCTGAGCAATTTCAGCTCTCATTGATTTTACTGGTAGCAAGTCCCTGTGGAAATGTGGTCAATTATTCAAGGGCCCGAGTGGGAACATGGCTGCCTGTCTCTGTGCCCCCCAGGTGAATGCTTGGTCTGTGCTCCTAATGCTCAGAGACAACTGCTCCCTGTTTTGCTGCTCAGACCTCCAGCCAGGGACAAGTGGAGCCTGGGGCTGTCTGTGCTGCTAGTCCTCACTGCCTTTGGTTGTTGTCTTTCCTCCGGCATCTCCCAGGGCTCTGGAGCAGAGTCAGCAGCTAAACAACACAGAGACCACAACCCTCAAAAGGCTGGCAGCTTCTGCTCACGATGCCTGCCTGCTGTGGATGACTGTGAGGACCCTGCCTCCCCTCCTGGTCCAGGCTGGATGGTCTGAGATACTTACATAGGGCAGTGAGGAAACACAGGGGCAAAGGGACAAGGTCATAATGGGGAAGCTATAGAGGGGAATGGGGTGACCTAGGGGTGGCTAGGTAGGCCACTGAAGAAAGGGATATAGGAAGAGGGGGAGTGAAGGCTCTGTATGTGTGGGGGAGGAGGGAGAGCAAAGAGTAAGATTTAACAGAAGTTTTAACAGAACTGCTTGAGCTCCCCATTTCATGAAAGCAGCTGTGCACATGCGCTGATTGGTTTTGGCTACATCCAATACAAACAGGCTTGAGCCAGATCTTTGTACGTTGCTCATACACAGCTCCACATGCAAAATTGCACAGTTTAACCAAGTTGGTTTAACCTTCAGATGGGTGCAGCCTGGGCTATAAATGTATGGCACAAGGGTGGGGTAGTGTGTGCCCATTGGGTCAGGAAGGGTGGGATGGGATGCAGGGATTGTGGACTTGGGGACACGTGTGAAACAGAGTTGGTGAGCTGATGGACAGGTGAGGGCATCTAGATTACAGGGAAGCTGGAGATCAGGAGATACAGACAAGGGTGTGTAGGGGAAGCTCCAAATCACCCATATACCCCAAAAGGCAATAAAGAGCGGCGCCAAGGAATCGCTCCACCAGATAGGCACTGCTTGTCTGAAAATCAGAGCTGCGCCCCTTTAACTAAAAGGTGGGATTTGACACGGACTTTGCTAAACTGCTGCAAAGACCTGAACAGGTGCCAGTTTAGGCCTAACACAGGCTAGTTCTGGTTTAGTCAAAGCCCATCTGGAGGAGGCCTGCAAATAAGCCCCCTTTAAACCAGTATAGAAGGGTCTAAGTGGGGTTTCCACGGACTTAACAAACAGCTTTAATTAAATGATGCAAATACACGTGCATCCAGTTCCATAGAGAGAAGGAAAGACTCAAACTTCTTCTTTTCCATGGCAGTGAGACCAGATCAATTCCAGGCTTCCACCGCCCCTCTGGATTCTTGCTAATTAATAATGGGCAGAAGAACGGCAGCTGTGTTCAGGGTGCTTCAAGTCGGGTGAAGAACAGCTGGTCTGCAGGAACGTGAGACACAATGACATATGCATCTTGCCAGTCAGGGAGGTGCTACTGACAGCCTCCCAGCCGTGCACTCCCAGGTGCAGCAGTAGTGCTAGCTACAGAAGCTTTCACATTCTGCATCTGTTCTGTGTTTTACCATGATGGCATGGGGCTCTTCAAACCAATATATTATGCATCAGCACATATTGCACAGACAGCAACCAATGGGGACTAAAATAAATAGGAAAAAAAAAAAGGAAACGGCCTGAGACACAGTGGAAACAAACAGGGATGGATCCATCATTTGATCATGACACACTGTGTAAAGAATAACACCAATCCTATGAATAATGTGTTAGGATACAAAACAGCATGCAAAGGGTGTGCATCTCTAAGAGGTGAGAGCAATAAGGACTGCTATGGGTAGGCAGGATTGGCTGATCATAATTTGGAGTGGAAAGATTGATATGCAGCACATATAATTATCCTGCCACAGTAAAACTCTGCTAATTTGCACACCAGTAATCCCCAAACCTGACAATTATCAAAAATATCTGGCGGTCTCACCCCACTTTGCAGAAAATATTTAATAGGAGAATGCTGTGGTGGAATCTCTTACTACTGAGACTTTATTACCTGAGTGCATTCATTGGTGAGTGAAGCATCATAAATCATATTTACTGTAGTTGTGAGAAAATTAACAAGGGCATCTGGTGACACAGCATCCCTTTTTTTAATATATTGTGCTTGGTCCTTTGCAAAATGTGGTTATTCTCCATGGGTTTCCATGAAAGATTCTGGTTTGATGGGCCAGATTAGGCTACTGCTGTTCAGACAGGAAAACAGGATCCATGATAAGCCCCACTTTTCACAGGCTGGTTGATTTCTGAAGCAACTGATTTGTCTGAGAAATCTCCCCAAATCTGACCAGCTTGGATCCAATGCACACAGGATTGTACAGTATGTGGCCCCAAGTTCTCACAGAAGGGCGTTATAAGTCATGAAGTTAGAAGTGATGGGAAATAGGTCTAAAATGGGGGTTGAGAAATCTGGTCCTTTGCCTAGGAGCCTTAGAGACTGGCCAGGGAGAATCCACCGATGTTGATGAGAGTTGCAAATGGCGGGCAGGCTGGTAGCACTCAACACTTCATTAATTCCATCATTGAGGAGCCTGAAGGCTTAGCACCTTGGCAAGGACTTCAGGCATGATCTTACTTACAAGAGAGAGAATTCACCAGTGGTGCATAGGTCTTCTAGAGCAAGACTCCATTTTGTCACACGCCCCTGATTTTCAGGGGCTGCATATGATCTGGTTCATCTACTTCCCTCATTGCAAGGGCCAGGCAAGGGGACATAGGCTTGCATTTACTGTGATCTTTTGGCCCCCGTATTTTATGCAGCTGCGACTGGAAGGACTGCAGCCTTTATTCCAGCACACAGATTGGGATAGCAGCAGGTTGATTTGGATGTGTTGATTGGGATGTGTGTAAACCCCACATCCTGCCCCTAAATCGAAGGGCTACTACCTTCCTACTACCCTTCACTTTACTCATGTGGGCCCTGAATATTGAAGCTTTAGGTGGGTGGAGTGAATTTCACCCTTAATTAATAGCTCGCTTGTATTATTTTTCAGCTTTACAAAACTGCCTTTGCTTAATGTACAGAAGAGCCAATCTCTGACAGATAGATATAGATAGGGTCAGCAGATTGAAAGATAAAAGCAGTAGATAGGTATGCCTAGAGCTAGTGATCCATTGTCACAAAGAGCATGTATTCAGTACACAGCTGCATAGGCAAAGTTAGTCTCAGCACTCAAGTGTAGAGATATAGATGGACTGATTGATGGAAATAGGCAATGTAGATTGATTTGGAAGCTGTGCAATAGACCAGTGGGCAGAGACCGATTTATGGATTTAGGGATAGCTTCTAAGTAGGTAGATGAATCACTACAGTCAGAAAGAAATCAAGTAGTTTTAAGCTCATTCACCTTATGCTCACTGCCAGAGCCAAACTAGACAGAAGAGAAACAAAGCTCATGCATCCTTGATCCAAAGTACTCTCCTACTATGAGACTTCGGGGAGGAAACTCAGGCCCTGGCTGTCTTCATGTGTTTCTGCCAACCAGCTTTTAATTAAAAGTAGCTTTTGTGCAGATGCCACTTACCTCAGCTGGAGTGCCATAGAGACCACCTTCTCATCTCTGCTCCCCTCCAAAATGCCTGCTTCATGTTTACAAACTACAGGAAGAGCTTTATGATCATGGAGAGAGGCGCCCTAATTAGTCCTTTTCAGTTCCACTGAACTCCACAAGGATGGCAAGAGATAGGCCAGCAACACCGTGATTTTAACCCACCTGCTGATCATACCAGCGCACATTATTTCTTGTAAAAACCCAGACATGCAGTCTGGACTCCCACCAGTCAGTGGATACTCATGACATTTGCCCCAATGTCCTCCACAAGGATGACACAACTGGTGCATAAAGTTCACTACCAGGTAGCCCGTTGAGAGCTACCCTGGCCCAGAGACCTGTTTGCTCCCTTGGGCCACATACCAACCCTATTTGCTTTCTCAGGCATCATGGAGAAAGTTGAAGAGTAAGTGATGAAGATTTTGCTTTGTATTTTTTTTCAGGGAAGGGACTGTTGCTGTATAATAGGTGTACTATAACTATTGATAGCATATGGTTCTGTTCTGGTAAAGAGCCCAGAATGGCAGGGGAGGTGTAGTATGATGAGTCTAAATCAGTAGTTTTCAACTCATGGTCTTTGGACCCCTGGGGGTCCGCAGACTTTGTCTAAGGGGTCTGCAAAAGATGACTATGATCAATCAAAAGTTTGTGAATATACTTATAATTCAAAGGGGTTTGCACCTCCAGCTGACATTTCCAAAGGGGTCCACACCTCCATGTGAAAATTTTTAGGGGTCCACAAATGAAAAAAGGTTGAAAACCACTGGTCTAAATGAATAAATAATCAAATGGACAAAATTGTCCAGGATCATCACCAACATGACAGTGACATGTCTTGGTACCAGGGGACCTGGGAACACCCCACCCACCCAAACACCCAAGCCTTGTCTTGACTCAGGACTCTGAGCTCATCCCTAGCAGATGCTGTCATGCGTGCCGGAGACAGGGCTTGAGAGTGAGCACCAGGGAATACCTTGGAGCAGCTCCACCAGTGAACATCTGGGCCTGGAGCATGTTAGTGGATTTGAGTAGGCAGGGTATGCTCAGGCTAGGATGTGCCGCGGCTGCATGATATACAAGCTCTAAGTGCCTCATTGCACTTAACTTCCCATGTGTTTGTACAGCTCCACATGTAACAGGGCCTAGTCTTCATTCAGGCTCTGGTCTCCCCTACCACAGGAGTTAACTAATCAATAACAGCATTTAGCAGCTATTTAAAACCTCTTTGTATCCCAAACACAAACCTGAAGATGTTAAGGGAGAAGAGGGCTGTATCACCTACAAGCTATAATTGCATTCTTAAGAAAAACATTGCTAATTCTGTACACAGTGTATGTTGGATTTTATATCTTGTATATTGGATTCCATCAAGCTTTTTGAGGCTTGGACTCCGAAGCCAGGATACATGGCAGACATGCTACAAGAGTCTTGGCATCTTCTTCCACATGGGTGGTGTCCGTTTTAGTCTGCATGCTTCCCAGACCAGTGGATGTGTGGCAGTGTTTTGAAAAATAAGACTGGGGTAGCTCAGGATATATTAATAGATACAATCTGTTTAGCTTACTCTTGGGTTTTATACTGTTTATTTTCACATGTGCCAGCACATTTTGAGTGCTTTGTGGCTGACAACTATTATCTACCTGCCACATCTAATGGCCTGAATGAAGAACCGGCTTTGTATTCATGACAGCTGAATCCCATCTGCTTTCTCTCTTCTAGTCCTGCTCATAATTCCAGGGCTTCAGAAATTGTTACTGTTCTTAGGGTTTCAGTAATATGTGGGTCTATAAAGGCTTGGATTTCACCCCCAGAGAGAAAGCCCCTTGGACCTATCTTCACAGCAGCATTAACCCAAGTTGTCTACACTCAAGTTACCCTTTTCAAATTGGCTTAGAGTGGCTGCGTCTCAAGGAAACCACTTCTGCAGCTACACTGGTGTGAGTTCTGGGGATAACTTCTAGGTATTCAGTGCTGCAGGAAGCTAATACAGTCTATAAATGCTTTTCCAGTGAATTCTGGGAGATCTTATCTGTCCTTTCTAGGTACATGCAGGGAAATGTGAGGAGTCATTGAATGACTAGCAGAACTTAGGGAAGAACCTAGCCCATGTCTATACAAGAGAACAATCATTTTAACAGGTGGGGAGTTGTGCTGACTCAGGTTTTATCCTATAACTGCTGGGACCAGCCAGTTCCAGTTAAAAGCACCACTGCAACTCTAGTCAAAGGGTTTTGTGTATGGATGGGAATTTTGGTAGGGGCCACACTTCAGTTATAAGTTGAGTTGACTTTGCAGTGTAGACAAACTGCTAGTGGCTATAGAGGAGTCCAGTAGAGCACAATAAACACCCATGCTGCACATGGGAATACATATGCGATACCCTTGGATAAAGTGGTGAAAAGAAAGCTTTCCTTGAATTGTCCGTGGCTAAGAGTATTCAAGGGTGAGAGACTTGGAAACACCATGCACACGGCTGTATAAAGGCCCATGCCTTGTTTCCTGCCACCTTCCATGCTTTGATTTGCCCACAATACATAGAGCAGCGAGTTTTTATCAGAGAGCTCCAGAGAGACATGTGGGAAAAGTGAGAGTTGAACAGGGAAAGATGAAGAGTGAGGAGTGATGTGCAAATTAGAGCAGGTAACCTTTTCAGGTGTCAGCTGTATGATGTAAGGAGATAAACTATCATTCCTAATAACAACTTTGCAGGAGTGGTGGGGGGGCACAAGGGCAGCCCTGCTGGCTGGTTCCCTGGATTGTCTGTTCTTCTGACCCTTTGGTGAAAGCCATTCCAGTGACCTCTTTCAAATAACCTACAAGCTCAGGACAGTGCCATGCGTACCATACATGTTAACTGGACTCTGGTAATGGTAAAGACCCTTCAGAGAGTTTACAGTAAATGGAATCATTGGTGTGCTCTATTAGCCACTTCGCTGCTTTTCACTAAATGGAGCATCACAGCATTGATAGTGTTTCTCTGGTTACAATGGACAAACACATTTCCTGAAAGCAGGTACCAGGGATGTCCAGCGCTATGAAAAGGATTAAATAAATATCTTAACTATACTACGAGGAACAATGAAATCCTTCGTAAATTAGGGTCATAAAAACAAAGAGAGTGAGAGAGAGAGAGAAACAGAAGGATGAAAAGCAATGCAGTCAAGAGAACAAGAGAGACTAGAATAGAAAATAATGTCTTGATAGAATAAAAGAAGGCTAGAAATGTCAGTGCAGCTCTCAGTTCTTGTTCAACTTCTTCTGAAGTCAATGGGAATCTAATGGGAGTCGGAATAGACCTTAGTGAGCTGTAGCGAAGTGAGAACTAGAGAAAGAAATGGGAATGTTTTTATTACTTTCTACGTTTTCATGGCTGCACAGCTATTATAATAAAGAATCAGGGACTGGAGTATGAAGCTGTCCAGCCAACATGGCTGCAATCACCCTACCTCTATGGTACACTCAGTGGCTGTCATTCATGTTTCTGGGGCAAAAAAAGTGCTCATCAGGTGGTCACCCGTTACAGTTTCTAACATGTTTAAGAGACATAGGATCCTGAGTCCCATTGACTTCCATTGAGACTAAGGATGGCTAAACTGTTTCTGTGGT